>NC_140170.1:2482880-2580380 GCF_963971535.1 Notolepis coatsorum | reverse complement strand
CAGGGGCTGACGTGAGCTGGGAAGTGTAGTTTTATGAAATTCTAAAGCCTATCGAAAGCCCTGGGTCTCCTTGTTCATAAGACTACACACACTTATGACAGCTTCTTTTATTTCCATCGCATTCATCCGGTTTCCGTCTGGATGCACCGAGATATTTATAAACTGATATTTCGCTAATAACACTTAAAATCATTGGTAAACAAACGTAGTGCTGAAAATAATACACTTTGACTACCGTTTTGACCGGGTTAGGGTCTTTACTCTTGGCTACATTTGAAAAAGAAACGCAACATTAATGAATACGTTCTGTATTGATCGTGATTTATGGCGTGATATGAACCTCGGGCCCTGTACCCGGGCCCGTCGGGCTTAAATAAAGGTTTGACGACGATGATTTGTTCTAAAAAGTGTTACCAGACGCACGTCTCTGAGGTGTTTCTCTCTCCCCCTCCCTCCCGTCTAGACATGGACGAGTGCCAGCTGGCGACGCACCGCTGTGGCGCCGGACAGATCTGCCACAACATCCCCGGCAGCTACCGCTGCGAGTGCCAGACCGGTTACCAGTTTGACGCCCTGCGCAAGGTGTGCACCGGTACGTAACGGCACCGCCGTCCCGAGTCCCAGCGTCCACTTTTTAGGTTTTATTATGAGGAGTGAGAAGTGTCCCGCTTGCCGGATTCGATGGGACAGGAAGTTAGAAACAGTTTTCTCGTGTTACGTTATCAACGCTGTTCTTACAGAGGACTTAGTTATTGCCTATATTTATGTCTTTCTACTGTTACCTTGCCCCTCCCCCATACTGCTATGACACCCGAATTTCCCCCAAGGGGATCAATAAAGGAACATCTTATCTGATATTATTATGTACAGTAGGTTCCAGGGGCGGCCTGGCAACAAAAAGCAGCCCGGGAATTTGCAGTCAAGTGGCCCCCATTTGTCCGAAATAACATATCAAGCTAATCAATCAATCAATCAATCAACGAATCATCAAATAACAAAACACAATCTGCTAATTTACCTTTGTGTGAAGTTAATATGCAAAACAATGGGTCTCGTTTTCAAATGTTTTTCTTTCATATATTTGTCCGTACAGAACATATCTACTGTACGCTGCAGTTACTTTTAAACTCTGTTGTGCAGTGGCACTGGTTGGTCGTCACACAAACACGTGTTTCCATTAGTCCCTGCAAAGGCTTCAAAGTCCCTCCTCGAACCTCCCTGTCTTTCTCTGCCTCTGGTTCACCTGGTTGTTTAAATTGCATAATGTTTTGTTTTGATAATGCGTTATTAGTAAGGCTGTCAATCGATTCAAATAATTGATCTGATTAATCGCATGATTGTCCATAGTTAACTCGCGATTAATCGCATGTTTTTTATCTGTTCTAAATCTACCTTAAACGGATCTTTTTCAAGTTTTAATACTCTTATCAACATGCGAGTCAACAAATGCTTGCTTCATGCAGCATAGGGATGTCCGATATTATCGGCCTACCGATATTATCGGCCGATATCGGCATTAAAATGTGATATCGGAAGATATCTGTACCGTTTTTTTTTTTTTTTTTTTACATTTTTATAGCCTTTATTTACCCAGGCAAGCAAGTAAGAACAAATTCTGATTTTATTTATTTTCAAAAGTATGCATAATGTTGTGTTTGTTTGTTTGTTTGTTTGTTTGTTTGTTTGTTTATTTACACATATAAAAACAGTTACATATATAATACAATATAGTCCACAAGGGATGTGTAGGAGAATTGCCTAAAAACCCTCAAGGGGCTTGCATGTGGCATTCACCAGGAAGCAAAATTACATTATATCAAGATAAATATAAAATATTAAATAAAATCCCCCCCCCCCCCCCCCCTCTGAACAAACAAACACACACAAGCAGGCCTACATAGACACCGAAGTAGGCACCCCATGCCATACGATTTCTGGTATAGAGAAAACAATCAATGACAGTAAGAATATATAATAAAACGAAAATACAATAACACAATACATCAAGCCATCAGACTACAGTTTGTAAAGGAAGTCCATATGGGAAATATTGGTGATCTAGGAGAGGGGGGGGGGGGGAACCCTGCATTGGTTGATATCGGTATCGGAAATTACGAGTTGGACAATATCGGTATATCGGTATCGGTAAAAAAGCCAATATCGAGCATCCCTAATATATATACAAAAAAAATTTAAACGTTAATCGTGCGTTAAAAAGAATGTTGGTATTAAAATAATTGTGCGTTAACACGTTAATAACGCGTTAACTTTGACAGCCTTAGTTATTAGATATACAACCCATTGCAATATGGACCTTTATGCTACAGTAGGCTATAAGGCCGATTGCGGCATCGTTTCACTAACAGAGTTCAAAGAAAGTGTTACAAAGTGGCGGAATAAATTCAAC
Source organism: Notolepis coatsorum (assembly GCF_963971535.1). NCBI lineage: Eukaryota > Metazoa > Chordata > Actinopteri > Aulopiformes > Paralepididae > Notolepis > Notolepis coatsorum. The sequence goes on along the minus strand of NC_140170.1, from coordinate 2,577,973 downwards.
CACATCGTCTATGTTTGGATTCATTAAACTTGAGTCCACATATCATATTGCATGTAACAACAAACGTTACATGACAGTCACAGTGTAACTCCTCTCGGTTCGACAGATAATGCAGACATTCAGGTTGAGCTCAAGTGCATTTACTGGGCAACAACCTTTTCAAATCACAGAACAGACTGCTTTAAACAAACTTATTGTTACCAAAAAAGCATTACAATAACAGCGTTGTGATCGTATAGTATGCATTAGTTCCCATTACGGTTCCACCCATGCAATACTATTGTGTTCTCTATTTATTTATTGCCCCTTGGTTCCATCCTCAGAAAGCACGGCATTCCTTTTCACTGCTACGCTGATGACAGCCAGATTTATATGCCTCTAAAAAAGTCTGGCTCCTTTTCCATAGAGCCGCTGACCAAATGTCTCGATGACATTAAATCTTTTCATTTTAATGATAAAAAGACGGAGGTCATGGTTTTTGGTGCCCCCTCTGTGACCTCACTGCTAGACCTGGGTTCGCTGGCACAACATGTCAAACCAATAGTAAAGAACTTCGGTCGACCCAAATATTTTACAGCCAGATCAAGGCCGTGGTCAAATCAAGCTTTTTCCAGTTGAGGCAGCTGGCCAAAATTAAGCCCATCCTACAGGCGCAGCATTTTGAAGCAGTAATCCATGCATTTGTGACGACTAGGCTGGATTACTGCAATGCACTCTATATTAGGCTGGTAAAGCTATGCCTCCTAAAGTGTTAATCGGAAATACAGAAATACCGGCTACAGGCTTTCCGGTTTCCGGGCACCCCCTGATCTGTTTATAGTCCCCAGGGAAACAAACAACAAGCAGGTCTGTCAGCCTGTCGAGGGAGGCGATAACGAGGTTGTTTCTGGGGGGAGTGCATTTTCACGAGCACCTGTCGTGATTTCAAGGGCGGGACTTCCTACCCGATTCCCACTTTCGGCCGTAGTGCTTTACCAGGCTTTATCTCTCGAGATAAAGCTGGGAACAAGGTTAACTCTATATAGGGGTGAGTGGATCCTCAGTGGCTCGCCTTCAGATGGTGCAGAACGCCGCTGCACGTCTTTTAACCGGCACTCGTAAACATGGGCACATCTCACCGATTTTATCCTCACTCCACTGGCTCCCCGTGCATTTTAGGATTCATTTTTAAATTATTTTATTTGCTTTTAAAGCTCTTCATGACCTTGCCCCACCCTACCTCTCTGAGCTGTTGCAGTTCTATACACCTTCTCGCTCTCTCAGGTCAGCTGACCAGCTGCTCCTAGTAGTGCCTACAACTAGGCGTAAGCTCAGGGGGGACCGTGCCTTCTCCGTTGTCGCCCCCAACATGTGGAACGAGCTGCCGCTGCAGATTAGGCCTCATCACTGCCCCGTTTCAAAGGCCCACCTTTTCTCTCTGGCGTTCGACACCATGTAGCTTGTTGATTTTATTGTTTTACTGTGTTATTGTTGTATCGTTTTGTTACTGGGTCCTTTGCTTTTAAATATTTTTTAAGCACTCTGATCTATTTAAACTTTTATTTTTATAACTATGTTTACCCCTTTTTTATTTATTTTTTTTATCTATTTTTAGTGCTGCTTATAGTTTTTAACATGCTCCCTCTGTACAGCACTTTGTGCCCCTGTGGCTGTTAAAGCGCTTTATAAATAAAGTTGGATTGGATTGGATTGGATACAATGATAGCTCTTCACACAAAAACACAGAATATATTTCCAATCAGTTACAGCAGCACAATCAAATACAAGGTAACGTTTTTGGAGTTACAAATCACAAGCCTTAATGAATCTGCAGAATATGCCCCCCAGTCAAGGCTAGATAAATATCCTTCCTATCCCACCATGCCTATAACCATCAGTTTCAGCGAAGATGGAAGAAAACATAAAATAAACCGAGCTAAAGCCCAGCATCTCATGGTCCCCAAATCAATAACGTTCTTTTTCTTTTCTTTTTTTTAAAATCTTTTCCCCCCTTCTTTTTCCATTTTTCTCCCCTCCCAATGTTAGTCGTTATGCCAATTCCCAATCTCCTTCCTGGTCGTTGCGCACTCTACCCCCTACCGTCGGTCTGGGAGACTATCACATGCTTCCTCCGACACATGTGTACCCAGCTCACGTTTTTTTGTTTTAACTGATTTGTTATCCTCGCTCTTTGCCTCGTCTTGTTGTCTCTTTGTTATGATTTTATACGCTGTGTGATTTGATATGCTTTTTTTAATGCTTATTTCCATATATGTACACTCAACATGACTGTAAACGAGGGAAACCGCAGTCGCCTTTCGAGTTTAAATAAAAGTTTGAAACTAAATGAAATGAATAATCAACTCGACGTAGGAGTGTGTGCGTTAACTAGTGGTGGTTCCTCCTTCCTTAAACCCTGTTTCAACTCACTCCTACTTATCCACCGTCTCCCTCGCGTATTAAACCCTCCAGTCACCCTTGTCGCGATTCTGGGCAAATAGCCTTTTTTTCACGTGTGTGTGGCTATATTTTATGTGCCAGGAAAGTAGCTCAGTCTCACATCTTTGACTCACATTCCAATAATCCATGTTTGTTTTTTTCAAAAATCATTATTAGGGGGCGGTCAGGTGGCGTAACGGAGATTGCGTTCGTCACCAACGCTGGAGACGCTGGGTTCGCGTGTTCGAATCCAGCTCCGGGGTTGTCACCAGTGTGGTTGGCGCCGAGGAGAGTGGCAGCCTTTTCATAGCAGCTCCCACCCCCTTTACTTCTTATCCCGTTTACTACTTTCTTACTTATTCTTTTTGTGATTATACTTACTTAATAGGTGTATAAGTGACTGTGCGTTGCTTTAGACCAAGTTAAGGCATTTGTAACAACTTCTGTGAAGTTAGCTGAGTTAGGCAAGTTCGGTCGAGCACAGCTCTGAACAATGGACAACAACACCGGCGGCGGGCTGGTTTACCCGCGGCAGGACAACAACAACAACAACAACAGCAACAACGGCGGGCTGGTTTACCCGAGGGAGGCTCTCCTCTGCTTTCGAAACAGAGTTGCAGAACCACCGAGGAATCTACCAGCCGAAATAAGGATTCGCAGACGGGGAAATCGAGCTGGCACGAGCGTGAAGGACAGGATAAAGGACAACAGGAGATTCAAGCCTTACCTGCCCGCTGTCGTCATGGGGAACGTGCGATCGCTGGTCAACAAGACCGACGAGCTCTCAGCCCTGATGATCAACCAGCGTGAGTACAAGGAGGCAAGCCTACTGTGCTTCACCGAATCCTGGCTGAACGAGAACATCCCGGACAGTGCAATAGAACAGGAGGGCTTCACGGTGGTGCGCGCCGACCGGAGTAAACAGAGCGGCAAGCGGAGAGGCGGAGGGCTTGTTGTCTTTGTTAACTCCAAATGGTGCCACCCGGGGCACATCACCATTAAGGAACGTATCTGTTCCCCCGACATTGAACTATTGGCACTGAGTCTGCGGCCATACTATTTACCGCGAGAAATAACACACGTCCTGGCTCTCACTGTTTACATCCCTCCCAGCGCGGCGGCGGCGCAGGCGAGTGACGTCATACACTCCACCGTCGCGGCGCTTCAGACAAAACACCCGGATGCATTTATTTTTATCAATGGGGACTTCAACCATGTCAGACTGAACAAGACCCTGACAAACTTCACCCAGTATGTCACCTGCAAAACCAGGGGAGACAAAACTCTGGACCTCCTGTATGCTAACGTGAAGGAGGCTTTCAGTGCGACTTCCCTGCCCCCCCTCGGCCAGTCAGACCACAACCTTGTGAGGCTTGTATCCACATACACGCCTCTCATTAAGAGACAGCCTCCGACCACCATGTCTGTCCCACAGTGGTCTGACGTCGTCGAGGAGGAGCTACAGGAGTGTTTCAGGTCGACAGACTGGGATATGTTTGAGAGGGCTTACGGTGATGACATTGATGGACTATCCCACTGCATCACAGACTACATCAGGTTCTGTGAGGAGAGCATCGTACCCACAAAGAGGGTACGCTGCTTCTCAAACAATAAACCCTGGATTAGCAAGGACATTAAACACCTGCTAAACAGGAAAAAGAGGGCCTTCATGGCAGGGGACACTGAGCAGGCCAGGGCTGTCCAAAGGGAGCTCAAAAAAGAGCTAAGGGCAGCCAAGGTCAGCTACAAGGACAGGCTGGAGGGCAGACTACAGGCCAACAACACCAGGGAGGTGTGGGCGGGGGTCAGGAAGATCACTGGTTTCAAACAGCAGGGCACAGCTGTGGAGGGCCCTCCAGAGCGTGCAAACGAGTTCAACTCGTTTTTCAACCGCTTTGACCAGAGTGGCCTCCCCACACCCCTCCCCCCACCCATCGACACCAGCACCAGATCACACCTACAAAGCAGCCCCCCCACCCCCCACCCACCCACACCCATCAGCAACGGCACCCCACCCCCAACACCAGCAGACTGCCCACCACCCCCAACCCTGACGATCACAACCAGTCAGGTCAGTAGGCAGCTCTCCAAAATTAACGTAAACAAGGCCAGAGGACCGGACAACACCAATCCCAGGGTGCTCAAGGTATGTGCAGAGCAGCTGGCAGCACCGCTCCAGCATCTTTTCAACCTCTCCCTGAGGCTGGAGAGGGTGCCCCAGCTCTGGAAGACCTCCTGCATTGTCCCGGTGCCCAAGAAGGGACGTCCCAGCACCCCCAACGACTACAGGCCAGTCGCCCTGACGTCACACGTCATGAAGACGTTTGAGAGACTGGTCCTGCAACACCTCAAGCCCCTGGTGCGTGACTCCCTCGACCCCCTGCAGTTTGCATACCAGGCAAACATCGGGGTGGAGGATGCCATCATCTACATCAGGGGTGGCCAACCTTTTTTGAACCAAGATCTACTTTTTTATTTACCACCTAGCCCGAGAGCCACCAGCCAAAATTGTATATTGTAAGCCGTCATTTGAGGCTTTATAAAAGCAGCATAATGAACACAAATCTGTCAGTGCCGAGTCCGACCTCATCTTAAATAACAAACAGCATTGCTTGTTGTAGTTAACAAGGAGAGGAAGAGTTGATTTAGCAAAAAAAAAAAAAAAAATTTTTTTTTTTTTTTTTTTTTAATAGTCAAATTTTATTAATCAAGATCTACTTGAAATCAGCCCGCGATCTACCTGTCGATCGCGATCGACTGGTTGGGCACCACTGATCTACATGCTCCACAGAGCGTACACGCACCTGGAGAAGCCGCGCAGCTCAGTGAGGATTATGTTCTTTGATTTCTCCAGCGCCTTCAACACCATCCAGCCGTCACTGCTAGCGGAGAAGCTCTCTGCGATGCAGCTGGAGCACGGCTTGGTGGCCTGGATCAAGGACTACCTCACTGAGAGGCCACAGTACGTCAGACTAAAGGACAGTCAGTCTGACGTACTGGTGAGCAACACCGGCGCCCCCCAGGGAACTGTGCTGTCACCCTTCCTCTTCACCCTCTACACCTCAGACTTCTGCCGCAACTCCAGCGGGTGCCACCTGCAGAAGTTCTCAGACGACTCCTCCATCGTAAGCTACATCACCGACGATGATGAGGAGGAGTACAGAGCCCTGGTGGAGAGCTTCGTGGGGTGGAGCGACAGCAACCACCTCCAACTCAACACCAGTAAGACCAAGGAGCTGGTGGTGGACTTCCGGAGGGGCAAGAAGAGGCCCCCCCCGATTCCCATCTCCATCCGAGGGGTGGATGTGGAGATGGTGGACTCATACAAGTTCCTTGGGGTACACCTGAACAATAAACTGGACTGGTCGGACAACACAGAGGCCCTCTACAGGAAGGGACAGAGCAGGCTGTTCTTCCTGAGGAGACTCAGGTCCTTCAATGTGTGCAACAAACTGCTGCAGTCTTTTTACCAGTCTGTTGTGGCCAGCATCCTCTTCTATGCTGTGGCATGCTGGGGAGGCTACATCAACTCAAGGGACACCAACAAGCTCAACAAGCTGGTGAGGAAGGCTAGCTCCGTGGTGGGAGTCGAGCTACCTAGACTTGAGGTGATGGTAGAGAGGGGGATGATAAGGAAGCTGGATGCCATCATGGAGAACCCCTACCACCCCCTCTACGACGAGCTAGTCAAGATGAGAAGCTCGTTCAGCCACAGACTCATCCCCCCCCGACACTCAACTAACCGCCTCGGACAGTCCTTCATACCAGCGGCCATCAGGCTCCACAACAGTGGGCAGCGACTAGCAGCCTCCAGGCCCCACAACAGGGGGCAGCGACAGCGACTGCTACCAGACATTGACCTGGGACTTATAGGAACCCAAGGGGGACAAAGTAGACTACCCTGGTACTTTGATTAATGTATACTCAGTAGATAGTAAATTATAACACTACCTCATGCATACTGCACCTCATGTGACACTGTGAATAATGTGAATATTCCTCAGCTAGTCAGATAGTAAATTATATTGACCATATTGATCAAATTGTTTACACTGCCTGTGTTGTCTTTTACTACCTGTATACTGTGTTGTTTTACTACCTGTACCCCTCCCCCCCTCCCCCCCATGCTGCTATGATGCCTGAATTTCCCCAAGGGGATCAATAAAGGAATATCTTATCTTATCTTATCTTATCAGCTTGGCTGGCCGTTCACACTAATACAATTGGCAGTATTAGGGGGTGGGGAAAGCTGGCGGGTGGGTCCTGGGCGTTGTGGACAGCGACCCCTACAGTTCGGTCGGGGCGCCTGCTCAGCGAGGGAAGGATCTGGAGAGAGGTAGTGCGGCCTCCCACACGTTACACTCTCCCGGTGAGAATCTGCGCGGCCAGGCTGGCTGCCGGCTGGCTGCACATGCGTCGGAGGAAAGCATGTGACAGTCTCCGGCCTCTCGGACCAACAGTAGGGGAAAGTGCGCAACAACCAGGAAGGGGGTTGGGAATTGGCATAACGACTAACAGTGGGATGGGAGAAAAATCGGAAAAAGGAGGGGGAAAAAGATAAGAAAAAAAAAGAAAAAAAAATCATTATTAAGCGCACTGCATAAATGTGTCACACCTTCCACCCTAGTCGCAGAAATTAACAGGTTAGGGTTAGGGTTAGGGTAACCCTAACCCTAACCCTAATTTAAAAAATGGTTAAAATCCTGAAAATGAATGAATATTCGATATGTATGGTGAGGACTGAAGTTAATAATGATATTCATGAAGAAAAAAAATGGGAACAATACATGAAAATGATATGTTTTTAATGAGATCGCAGTTTCGGTCACTAGGGAGACAGGTAGTGGGCTTTTTGAAGGGTGACTGGAGGGTTCGACTCCCGCTCTGCCGCCGAGGAGGACGACTGACGGAGAGGCGTCTGCGGCCCCCGAGCCATTCGTCTGTCTCCTAATGGCTCCTGTTCCTTGATTGACAGATGTGAACGAGTGCTGGCGCTACCCGGGCAGGCTGTGCGCCCAGACCTGCGAGAACTCCCCCGGCTCCTACCACTGCGCCTGCACAGCTGGCTTCTCCCTGGCCTTCGACGGCAAGAACTGTGAAGGTGACAGGAACAGAGTATCTCTCTCTCTCTCTCTCTCTCTCTCTCTCTCTCTCTCTCTCTCTCTCTCTCTCTCTCTCTCTCTCTCTCTCTCTCTCTCTCTCTCTCTCTCTCTCTCTCTCTCTCTCTATGTGTGTCTCTCTCTCTCTGTGTGTGTCTCTCTGTGTCTCTCTCTGTGTATCTCTCTCTGTCTCTCTCTCTCTGTCTCTGTCTCTCTCTCTCTGTGTCTCTCTGTGTCTCTCTCTCTCTCTCTCTCTCTCTCTCTCTCTCTCTCTCTCTCTCTGTGTCTCTCTCTGTGTCTCTCTCTCTGTGTATCTCTCTCTGTGTGTGTCTCTCTGTCTCTCTCTCTCTCTGTGTCTCTCTCTCTCTCTGTGTCTCTCTCCTCTGTTTCTCTCTGTCTCTCTCTTTGTCTCTCTCTCCCTCTCAATTTCAATTCAATTCAATTCAAATGGCTTTATTGGCATGACGTACTTCTACATGTTGCCAAAGCAATATTAAACATGGATTACAAACAGATATAAGTACATACAAAATATCATCGTAAAATAAAACATCAAGTATTACGGCGTAAACATGTCAGGTGACTGTCACTCACTGTCCCTCAGTTTGTGGCAGGCAGCAACATATGCTGCTGCTAGCTCACAGCTTGTTGAGTCCTCCCCTAGTAGGACTGGTCGTTTTTCTGTAGCTGGTAGTGTGAGAAAGCCTTTTTTTATTAATTCAAATTTTTTTAAATGCGTTTCTCTAATATATTTATATTTTTCACATTTGGTGAGGAAGTGCAACTCAGTTTCAGGCTCACTGAGGATGGAATGACAGCATAGCCTTTGCTCTGCAGGGAGCCAGGTTTTCCTGTGCCTTCCCTTTTCAACAGCGAGGCTGTGCTCACTCAGTCTGTATTTTGTCAAGGTTCTTTTTAGTTGTTGATCAGTCACCATGCTCAAATAATCTGCTATGGTGTACTGTCGATTTAGAGCCAGATAGCACTGCATTTTGCTCTGTGCTTTTGTTTGTGTTTTCCAATAGGTGATGTAGTTTTGTTTTAGCTGTGTAGTAATTTGATTTATTCTGATTGGTGACGTGTTCTGTTCCTGAGGTGTGTTAAGAGAGCAGGTTTGTGGACTCAGCCTCAGGACCAGCTGGGTAAGGGGGTTCCTGATGCTCCTCAGCTCTTGGCACTGCAGGGCTTGATAATGGTACGAGAGGGGGTCACTTCGTTTTAGGTGTGTCCAAAAGTTAATTGCTCTTATTTGTATTTTTAGTATTAGTGGGTAACGGCCTAATTCTGCCCTGCATGCATTGTTTGTAGTTTTCCTCTGGACATGTAGGATAATCTTACAGAACTCTGCATGCAGGGTCTCAATGGGGTGTTTGTCCCATTGGGTAAAGTCTTGTTTTGTAAGTGGACCCCACACCTCACTGCCATAGAGTGCAATTGGTTCAATAACACATTCAATTAATTTTAACCAGATTCGAATTGGTATTTCTGTTTGTATATTTCTTTTTATGGCATAGAAAGCCCGGCGTGCTTTCCCTCTCAGCTCATTGACTGCTTCCTTAAAATGTCCAGTTGAACTTAGTTTTAGGCCTAAATAGGTGTAATGTGTGCAGTACTCTACATGTTTTGTACCAATTGAGAACTTTGGTAGGACGTCCTGAGATCTGGATCTTTTTTGGAATATCATTATTTTGGTCTTTTTGGGGTTTACTGCCAGGGCCCAGGTCTGACAGTAATGCTCTAGCAGGTCCAGGCTCTGCTGTAGGCCGTCTGCTGTGGGGGACAACACAACCAGGTCATCTGCAAAGAGCAGGCATTTCACTTCCCGATTGTGGAGACTTACACCGGGGGCAGAGGACTTTTCTAGTATATTAGCCAATTCATTAATATAGATATTGAAGAGTGCCGGGCTGAGGTTGCAGCCCTGACGAACGCCTCGCCCTTGGGTAAAGAATTCTGTTATTTTTTTGCCAATTTTTACGCTGCACATATTACCAGAGTACATTGATTTAATAATATCATATGTTTTACCCCCTACACCACTCTCTATAACTTTATAGAACAGTCCTGTATGCCAAATAGAATCAAAAGCCTTTTGGAAGTCAATAAAACAGGCATATATTTTGGTTTTATTTTGGTTTATATGTTTATCAATTAGGGTATGTAGGGTGTAAATATGATCGGTTGTGCTGTGTTTTGGTATAAATCCAATTTGGCTTTTACTCAAGACATTGTGCTTGGTAAGGAAGTTAAAAAGTCTGGTATTCATAATACTACAGAAAACCTTCCCCAGATTACTGTTCACACAGATGCCTCTGTAGTTATTAGGGTCAAATTTGTCTCCGCTTTTATAGATTGGGGTTATGAGTCCGTGATTCCAGATGTCAGGAAAATATCCTACACTCAGGACCAAATTGAATAGTTTTAATATAGCCAATTGGAATTTCTTGTTCATATTTTTCATCATCTCATTCAAGATGCCATCAGGTCCACAAACCTTTTTAGATTTAAGAGTTTGTAGTTTCTTAAGCAGTTCCTGCTCAATAATCTCTCTCTCTCTGTCCCCCTATCTCTCTCTCTGTCCCCCTCTCTCTCTCTCTCCCTCTCCCCTCCTCTCTCTGCCCCCCCCCCTCTCTCTCTCTCTCGGTAAGAATAAATAGATATATATACGGTATATACAGCATTATTGTACAAGTTACATGGGTTATATGCAGGTGTATAAGTAGGTATATGGAAGGGATGAACGCTAGGCTGTCATGGATGAGGGTAGAAGAGACTGACTTACAGCCTGATCTAATGGATGCGGGAGGAAGAGAGACTGACTTACAGCCTGATCTAATGGATGAGGGTAGAAGAGAGACTGACTTACAGTCTGATCTAATGGATGAGGGCAGAAGAGAGACTGACTTACAGTCTGATCTAATGGATGAGGGAGGAAGAGACTGACTTACAGCCTGATCTAATGGATGAGGGCAGAAGAGAGACTGACTTACAGCCTGATCTAATGGATGAGGGCAGAAGAGAGACCGACTTACAGCCTGATCTAATGGATGAGGGAGGAAGAGAGACTGACTTACAGCCTGATCTAATGGATGAGGGAGGAAGAGAGACTGACTTACAGCCTGATCTAATGGATGAGGGAGGAAGAGAGACTGACTTACAGCCTGATCTAATGGATGAGGGAGGAAGAGAGACTGACTTACAGCCTGATCTAATGGATGAGGGAGGAAGAGAGACTGACTTACAGCCTGATCTAATGGATGAGGGAGGAAGAGAGACTGACTCACAGCCTGATCTAATGGATGAGGGAGGAAGAGAGACTGACTTACAGCCTGATCTAATGGATGAGGGAGGAAGAGAGACTGACTCACAGCCTGATCTAATGGATGAGGGCGGAAGAGAGACTGACTTACAGCCTGATCTAATGGATGAGGGAGGAAGAGAGACTGACTTACAGTCTGATCTAATGGATGAGGGAGGAAGAGAGACTGACTTACAGCCTGATCTAATGGATGAGGGAGGAAGAGAGACTGACTTACAGCCTGATCTAATGGATGAGGGAGGAAGAGAGACTGACGTACAGCCTGATCTAATGGATGAGGGAGGAAGAGAGACTGACTTACAGCCTGATCTAATGGATGAGGGAGGAAGAGAGACTGACTTACAGCCTGATCTAATGGATGAGGGAGGAAGAGAGACTGACTCACAGCCTGATCTAATGGATGAGGGCAGAAGAGAGACTGACTTACAGTCTGATCTAATGGATGAGGGAGGAAGAGAGACTGACTCACAGCCTGATCTAATGGATGAGGGAGGAAGAGAGACTGACTTACAGCCTGATCTAATGGATGAGGGCAGAAGAGAGACTGACTTACAGCCTGATCTAATGGATGAGCGCAGAAGAGAGACTGACTTACAGCCTGATCTAATGGATGAGGGCAGACGAGAGACTGACTTACAGTCTGATCTAATGGATGAGGGAGGAAGAGAGACTGACTTACAGTCTGATCTAATGGATGAGGGAGGAAGAGAGACTGACTTACAGCCTGATCTAATGGATGAGGGCAGAAGAGAGACTGACTTACAGCCTGATCTAATGGATGAGGGAGGAAGAGAGACTGACTTACAGCCTGATCTAATGGATGAGGGAGGAAGAGAGACTGACTTACAGCCTGATCTAATGGATGAGGGAGGAAGAGAGACTGACTTACAGCCTGATCTAATGGATGAGGGAGGAAGAGAGACTGACTTACAGCCTGATCTAATGGATGAGGGCAGAAGAGAGACTGACTTACAGCCTGATCTAATGGATGAGGGCAGAAGAGAGACTGACTTACAGCCTGATCTAATGGATGAGGGCAGAAGAGAGACTGACTTACAGCCTGATCTAATGGATGAGGGAGGAAGAGAGACTGACTTACAGCCTGATCTAATGGATGAGGGAGGAAGAGAGACTGACTTACAGCCTGATCTAATGGATGAGGGAGGAAGAGAGACTGACTTACAGCCTGATCTAATGGATGAGGGAGGAAGAGAGACTGACTTACAGTCTGATCTAATGGATGAGGGAGGAAGAGAGACTGACTTACAGTCTGATCTAATGGATGAGGGAGGAAGAGAGACTGACTTACAGTCTGATCTAATGGATGAGGGAGGAAGAGAGACTGACTTACAGCCTGATCTAATGGATGAGGGAGGAAGAGAGACTGACTTACAGCCTGATCTAATGGATGAGGGAGGAAGAGAGACTGACTTACAGCCTGATCTAATGGATGAGGGAGGAAGAGAGACTGACTTACAGTCTGATCTAATGGATGAGGGAGGAAGAGAGACTGACTTACAGCCTGATCTAATGGATGAGGGAGGAAGAGAGACTGACTTACAGCCTGATCTAATGGATGAGGGCAGAAGAGAGACTGACTTACAGCCTGATCTAATGGATGAGCGCAGAAGAGAGACTGACTTACAGCCTGATCTAATGGATGAGGGAGGAAGAGAGACTGACTTACATTCTGATCTAATGGATGAGGGAGGAAGAGAGACTGACTTACAGCCTGATCTAATGGATGAGGGCAGAAGAGAGACTGACTTACAGCCTGATCTAATGGATGAGGGAGGAAGAGAGACTGACTTACAGCCTGATCTAATGGATGAGGGAGGAAGAGAGACTGACTTACAGCCTGATCTAATGGATGAGGGAGGAAGAGAGACTGACTTACAGCCTGATCTAATGGATGAGGGAGGAAGAGAGACTGACTTACAGCCTGATCTAATGGATGAGGGCAGAAGAGAGACTGACTTACAGCCTGATCTAATGGATGAGGGCAGAAGAGAGACTGACTTACAGCCTGATCTAATGGATGAGGGAGGAAGAGAGACTGACTTACAGCCTGATCTAATGGATGAGGGCAGAAGAGAGACTGACTCACAGCCTGATCTAATGGATGAGGGAGGAAGAGAGACTGACTTACAGCCTGATCTAATGGATGAGGGAGGAAGAGAGACTGACTTACAGCCTGATCTAATGTATGAGGGAGGAAGAGAGACTGACTTACAGCCTGATCTAATGGATGAGGGAGGAAGAGAGACTGACTTACAGCCTGATCTAATGGATGAGGGAGGAAGAGAGACTGACTCACAGCCTGATCTAATGGATGAGGGAGGAAGAGAGACTGACTTACAGCCTGATCTAATGGATGAGGGAGGAAGAGAGACTGACTTACAGCCTGATCTAATGGATGAGGGAGGAAGAGAGACTGACTTACAGCCTGATCTAATGGATGGGGGAGGAAGAGAGACTGACTCACAGCCTGATCTAATGGATGAGGGCAGAAAAGAGTGACTTACAGCCTGATCTAATGGATGAGGGAGGAAGAGAGACTGACTTACAGCCTGATCTAATGGATGAGGGCGGAAGAGAGACTGACTTACAGCCTGATCTAATGGATGAGGGCAGAAGAGAGACTGACTTACAGCCTGATCTAATGGATGAGGGAGGAAGAGAGACTGACTTACAGCCTGATCTAATGGATGAGGGACGAAGAGAGACTGACTTACAGCCTGATCTAATGGATGAGGGAGGAAGAGAGACTGACATACAGCCTGATCTAATGGATGGGGGAGGAAGAGAGACTGAGTTACAGCCTGATCTAATGGATGATGGAGGAAGAGAGACTGACATACAGCCTGATCTAATGGATGAGGGAGGAAGAGAGACTGACTTACAGCCTGATCTAATGGATGAGGGAGGAAGAGAGACTGACATACAGCCTGATCTAATGGATGAGGGAGGAAGAGAGACTGACATACAGCCTGATCTAATGGATGAGGGAGGAAGAGAGACTGACTTACAGCCTGATCTAATGGATGAGGGAGGAAGAGAGACTGACATACAGCCTGATCTAATGGATGAGGGAGGAAGAGAGACTGACTTACAGCCTGATCTAATGGATGAGGGAGGAAGAGAGACTGACTTACAGCCTGATCTAATGGATGAGGGCAGAAGAGAGACTGACTTACAGCCTGATCTAATGGATGAGGGCAGAAGAGAGACTGACTTACAGCCTGATCTAATGGATGAGGGAGGAAGAGAGACTGACTCACAGCCTGATCTAATGGATGAGGGCAGAAGAGAGACCGACTCACAGCCTGATCTAATGGATGAGGGAGGAAGAGAGACTGACTTACAGCCTGATCTAATGGATGAGGGCAGAAGAGAGACTGACTTACAGCCTGATCTAATGGATGAGGGCAGAAGAGAGACTGACTTACAGCCTGATCTAATGGATGAGGGAGGAAGAGAGACTGACTTACAGCCTGATCTAATGGATGAGGGAGGAAGAGAGACTGACTCACAGCCTGATCTAATGGATGAGGGAGGAAGAGAGACTGACTTACAGCCTGATCTAATGGATGAGGGAGGAAGAGAGACTGACTTACAGCCTGATCTAATGGATGAGGGAGGAAGAGAGACTGACTTACAGCCTGATCTAATGGATGAGGGAGGAAGAGAGACTGACTTACAGCCTGATCTAATGGATGAGGGAGGAAGAGAGACTGACTTACAGCCTGATCTAATGGATGAGGAAGGAAGAGAGACTGACTTACAGCCTGATCTAATGGATGAGGGAGGAAGAGAGACTGACTTACAGTCTGATCTAATGGATGAGGGAGGAAGAGAGACTGACTTACAGCCTGATCTAATGGATGAGGGAGGAAGAGAGACTGACTTACAGCCTGATCTAATGGATGAGGGAGGAAGAGAGACTGACTTACAGCCTGATCTAATGGATGAGGGCAGAAGAGAGACTGACTTACAGCCTGATCTAATGGATGAGGGAGGAAGAGAGACTGACTTACAGTCTGATCTAATGGATGAGGGAGGAAGAGAGACTGACTTACAGCCTGATCTAATGGATGAGGAAGGAAGAGAGACTGACTTACAGCCTGATCTAATGGATGAGGGCGGAAGAGAGACTGACTCACAGTCTGATCTAATGGATGAGGGAGGAAGAGAGACTGACTTACAGCCTGATCTAATGGATGAGGGAGGAAGAGAGACTGACTCACAGCCTGATCTAATGGATGAGGGAGGAAGAGAGACTGACTTACAGTCTGATCTAATGGATGAGGGCGGAAGAGAGACTGACTTACAGCCTGATCTAATGGATGAGGGCGGAAGAGAGACTGACTTACAGTCTGATCTAATGGATGAGGGCGGAAGAGAGACTGACTTACAGCCTGATCTAATGGATGAGGAAGGAAGAGAGACTGACTTACAGCCTGATCTAATGGATGAGGGCAGAAGAGAGACTGACTTACAGCCTGATCTAATGGATGAGGGAGGAAGAGAGACTGACTTACAGCCTGATCTAATGGATGAGGGCAGAAGAGAGACTGACTTACAGCCTGATCTAATGGATGAGGGAGGAAGAGAGACTGACTCACAGCCTGATCTAATGGATGAAGGCGGAAGAGAGACTGACTTACAGCCTGATCTAATGGATGAGGGAGGAAGAGAGACTGACTTACAGTCTGATCTAATGGATGAGGGAGGAAGAGAGACTGACTTACAGCCTGATCTAATGGATGAGGGAGGAAGAGAGACTGACTTACAGTCTGATCTAATGGATGAGGGAGGAAGAGAGACTGACTTACAGCCTGATCTAATGGATGAGGGAGGAAGAGAGACTGACTTACAGCCTGATCTAATGGATGAGGGCAGAAGAGAGACTGACTTACAGCCTGATCTAATGGATGAGCGCAGAAGAGAGACTGACTTACAGCCTGATCTAATGGATGAGGGCAGACGAGAGACTGACTTACAGTCTGATCTAATGGATGAGGGAGGAAGAGAGACTGACTTACAGTCTGATCTAATGGATGAGGGAGGAAGAGAGACTGACTTACAGCCTGATCTAATGGATGAGGGCAGAAGAGAGACTGACTTACAGCCTGATCTAATGGATGAGGGAGGAAGAGAGACTGACTTACAGCCTGATCTAATGGATGAGGGAGGAAGAGAGACTGACTTACAGCCTGATCTAATGGATGAGGGAGGAAGAGAGACTGACTTACAGCCTGATCTAATGGATGAGGGCAGAAGAGAGACTGACTTACAGCCTGATCTAATGGATGAGGGCAGAAGAGAGACTGACTTACAGCCTGATCTAATGGATGAGGGCAGAAGAGAGACTGACTTACAGCCTGATCTAATGGATGAGGGAGGAAGAGAGACTGACTTACAGCCTGATCTAATGGATGAGGGAGGAAGATAGACTGACTTACAGCCTGATCTAATGGATGAGGGAGGAAGAGAGACTGACTTACAGCCTGATCTAATGGATGAGGGAGGAAGAGAGACTGACTTACAGTCTGATCTAATGGATGAGGGAGGAAGAGAGACTGACTTACAGTCTGATCTAATGGATGAGGGAGGAAGAGAGACTGACTTACAGTCTGATCTAATGGATGAGGGAGGAAGAGAGACTGACTTACAGCCTGATCTAATGGATGAGGGAGGAAGAGAGACTGACTTACAGTCTGATCTAATGGATGAGGGAGGAAGAGAGACTGACTTACAGCCTGATCTAATGGATGAGGGAGGAAGAGAGACTGACTTACAGCCTGATCTAATGGATGAGGGCAGAAGAGAGACTGACTTACAGCCTGATCTAATGGATGAGCGCAGAAGAGAGACTGACTTACAGCCTGATCTAATTGATGAGGGCAGACGAGAGACTGACTTACAGTCTGATCTAATGGATGAGGGAGGAAGAGAGACTGACTTACATTCTGATATAATGGATGAGGGAGGAAGAGAGACTGACTTACAGCCTGATCTAATGGATGAGGGCAGAAGAGAGACTGACTTACAGCCTGATCTAATGGATGAGGGAGGAAGAGAGACTGACTTACAGCCTGATCTAATGGATGAGGGAGGAAGAGAGACTGACTTACAGCCTGATCTAATGGATGAGGGAGGAAGAGAGACTGACTTACAGCCTGATCTAATGGATGAGGGAGGAAGAGAGACTGACTTACAGCCTGATCTAATGGATGAGGGAGGAAGAGAGACTGACTTACAGCCTGATCTAATGGATGAGGGCAGAAGAGAGACTGACTTACAGCCTGATCTAATGGATGAGGGCAGAAGAGAGACTGACTTACAGCCTGATCTAATGGATGAGGGAGGAAGAGAGACTGACTTACAGCCTGATCTAATGGATGAGGGCAGAAGAGAGACTGACTTACAGCCTGATCTAATGGATGAGGGAGGAAGAGAGACTGACTTACAGCCTGATCTAATGGATGAGGGAGGAAGAGAGACTGACTTACAGCCTGATCTAATGGATGAGGGAGGAAGAGAGACTGACTTACAGCCTGATCTAATGGATGAGGGAGGAAGAGAGACTGACTTACAGCCTGATCTAATGGATGAGGGAGGAAGAGAGACTGACTTACAGCCTGATCTAATGGATGAGGGAGGAAGAGAGACTGACTTACAGCCTGATCTAATGGATGAGGGAGGAAGAGAGACTGACTTACAGCCTGATCTAATGGATGAGGGAGGAAGAGAGACTGACTTACAACCTGATCTAATGGATGAGGGAAGAAGAGAGACTGACTTACAGCCTGATCTAATGGATGAGGGAGGAAGAGAGACTGACTTACAGCCTGATCTAATGGATGAGGGAGGAAGAGAGACTGACTTACAGCCTGATCTAATGGATGAGGGAGGAAGAGAGACTGACTTACAGCCTGATCTAATGGATGAGGGAGGAAGAGAGACTGACTTACAGCCTGATCTAATGGATGAGGGAGGAAGAGAGACTGACTTACAGCCTGATCTAATGGATGAGGGAGGAAGAGAGACTGACTTACAGCCTGATCTAATGGATGAGGGAGGAAGAGAGACTGACTTACAGCCTGATCTAATGGATGAGGGCAGAAGAGAGACTGACTCACAGCCTGATCTAATGGATGAGGGCAGAAAAGAGTGACTTACAGCCTGATCTAATGGATGAGGGAGGAAGAGAGATTGACTTACAGCCTGATCTAATGGATGAGGGCGGAAGAGAGACTGACTTACAGCCTGATCTAATGGATGAGGGCAGAAGAGAGACTGACTTACAGCCTGATCTAATGGATGAGGGAGGAAGAGAGACTGACTTACAGCCTGATCTAATGGATGAGGGACGAAGAGAGACTGACTTACAGCCTGATCTAATGGATGAGGGAGGAAGAGAGACTGACATACAGCCTGATCTAATGGATGAGGGAGGAAGAGAGACTGACTTACAGCCTGATCTAATGGATGAGGGAGGAAGAGAGACTGACTTACAGCCTGATCTAATGGATGAGGGCAGAAGAGAGACTGACTTACAGCCTGATCTAATGGATGAGGGAGGAAGAGAGACTGACTCACAGCCTGATCTAATGGATGAGGGCAGAAGAGAGACCGACTCACAGCCTGATCTAATGGATGAGGGAGGAAGAGAGACTGACTTACAGCCTGATCTAATGGATGAGGGAGGAAGAGAGACTGACTTACAACCTGATCTAATGGATGAGGGCAGAAGAGAGACTGACTTACAGCCTGATCTAATGGATGAGGGAGGAAGAGAGACTGACTTACAGCCTGATCTAATGGATGAGGGAGGAAGAGAGACTGACTTACAGCCTGATCTAATGGATGAGGGAGGAAGAGAGACTGACTTACAGTCTGATCTAATGGATGAGGGAGGAAGAGAGACTGACTTACAGCCTGATCTAATGGATGAGGGAGGAAGAGAGACTGACTTACAGCCTGATCTAATGGATGAGGGAGGAAGAGAGACTGACTTACAGCCTGATCTAATGGATGAGGGCAGAAGAGAGACTGACTTACAGCCTGATCTAATGGATGAGGGAGGAAGAGAGACTGACTTACAGTCTGATCTAATGGATGAGGGAGGAAGAGAGACTGACTTACAGCCTGATCTAATGGATGAGGAAGGAAGAGAGACTGACTTACAGCCTGATCTAATGGATGAGGGCGGAAGAGAGACTGACTCACAGTCTGATCTAATGGATGAGGGAGGAAGAGAGACTGACTTACAGCCTGATCTAATGGATGAGGGAGGAAGAGAGACTGACTCACAGCCTGATCTAATGGATGAGGGAGGAAGAGAGACTGACTTACAGCCTGATCTAATGGATGAGGAAGGAAGAGAGACTGACTTACAGCCTGATCTAATGGATGAGGGCAGAAGAGAGACTGACTTACAGCCTGATCTAATGGATGAGGGAGGAAGAGAGACTGACTTACAGCCTGATCTAATGGATGAGGGCAGAAGAGAGACTGACTTACAGCCTGATCTAATGGATGAGGGAGGAAGAGAGACTGACTTACAGCCTGATCTAATGGATGAGGGCAGAAGAGAGACTGACTTACAGCCTGATCTAATGGATGAGGGAGGAAGAGAGACTGACTCACAGCCTGATCTAATGGATGAAGGCGGAAGAGAGACTGACTTACAGCCTGATCTAATGGATGAGGGCAGAAGAGAGACTGACTTACAGCCTGATCTAATGGATGAGGGAGGAAGAGAGACTGACTTACAGTCTGATCTAATGGATGAGGGAGGAAGAGAGACTGACTTACAGTCTGATCTAATGGATGAGGGAGGAAGAGAGACTGACTTACAGCCTGATCTAATGGATGAGGGAGGAAGAGAGACTGACTTACAGTCTGATCTAATGGATGAGGGAGGAAGAGAGACTGACTTACAGCCTGATCTAATGGATGAGCGCAGAAGAGAGACTGACTTACAGTCTGATCTAATGGATGAGGGCAGAAGAGAGACTGACTCACAGCCTGATCTAATGGATGAGGGAGGAAGAGAGACTGACTTACAGTCTGATCTAATGGATGAGGGAGGAAGAGAGACTGACTTACAGTCTGATCTAATGGATGAGGGAGGAAGAGAGACTGACTTACAGCCTGATCTAATGGATGAGGGAGGAAGAGAGACTGACTTACAGTCTGATCTAATGGATGAGGGAGGAAGAGAGACTGACTTACAGCCTGATCTAATGGATGAGCGCAGAAGAGAGACTGACTTACAGTCTGATCTAATGGATGAGGGCAGAAGAGAGACTGACTCACAGCCTGATCTAATGGATGAGGGAGGAAGAGAGACTGACTTACAGTCTGATCTAATGGATGAGGGCGGAAGAGAGACTGACTTACAGCCTGATCTAATGGATGAGGGAGGAAGAGAGACTGACTTACAGCCTGATCTAATGGATGAGGGAGGAAGAGAGACTGACTTACAGCCTGATCTAATGGATGAGGGCAGAAGAGAGACTGACTTACAGCCTGATCTAATGGATGAGGGCAGAAGAGAGACTGACTTACAGCCTGATCTAATGGATGAGGGCAGAAGAGAGACTGACTTACAGTCTGATCTAATGGATGAGGAAGGAAGAGAGACTGACTTACAGCCTGATCTAATGGATGAGGGAGGAAGAGAGACTGACTTACAGCCTGATCTAATGGATGAGGGAGGAAGAGAGACTGACTTACAGCCTGATCTAATGGATGAGGGAGGAAGAGAGACTGACTTACAGCCTGATCTAATGGATGAGGAAGGAAGAGAGACTGACTTACAGCCTGATCTAATGGATGAGGGAGGAAGAGAGACTGACTTACAGCCTGATCTAATGGATGAGGAAGAGAGACTGACTTACAGCCTGATCTAATGGATGAGGGAGGAAGAGAGACTGACTTACAGCCTGATCTAATGGATGAGGGAGGAAGAGAGACTGACTTACAGCCTGATCTAATGGATGAGGGAGGAAGAGAGACTGACTTACAGCCTGATCTAATGGATGAGGGAGGAAGAGAGACTGACCTACAGCCTGATCTAATGGATGAGGGAGGAAGAGAGACTGACTTACAGCCTGATCTAATGGATGAGGGAGGAAGAGAGACTGACCTACAGCCTGATCTAATGGATGAGGGAGGAAGAGAGACTGACTTACAGCCTGATCTAATGGATGAGGGAGGAAGAGAGACTGACTTACAGCCTGATCTAATGGATGAGGGAGGAAGAGAGACTGACTTACAGCCTGATCTAATGGATGAGGGAGGAAGAGAGACTGACTTACAGCCTGATCTAATGGATGAGGGAGGAAGAGAGACTGACTTACAGCCTGATCTAATGGATGAGGGAGGAAGAGAGACTGACTTACAGCCTGATCTAATGGATGAGGGAGGAAGAGAGACTGACTTACAGCCTGATCTAATGGATGAGGGAGGAAGAGAGACTGACTTACAGCCTGATCTAATGGATGAGGGAGGAAGAGAGACTGACTTACAGCCTGATCTAATGGATGAGGGAGGAAGAGAGACTGACTTACAGCCTGATCTAATGGATGAGGGAGGAAGAGAGACTGACATACAGCCTGATCTAATGGATGAGGGAGGAAGAGAGACTGACTTACAGCCTGATCTAATGGATGAGGGAGGAAGAGAGACTGACTTACAGCCTGATCTAATGGATGAGGGAGGAAGAGAGACTGACTTACAGCCTGATCTAATGGATGAGGGAGGAAGAGAGACTGACTCACAGCCTGATCTAATGGATGAGGGAGGAAGAGAGACTGACTTACAGCATGATCTAATGGATGAGGGCAGAAGAGAGACTGACTTACAGCCTGATCTAATGGATGAGGGAGGAAGAG
The DNA here is from genome assembly GCF_963971535.1 of Notolepis coatsorum. Classification (NCBI taxonomy): domain Eukaryota; kingdom Metazoa; phylum Chordata; class Actinopteri; order Aulopiformes; family Paralepididae; genus Notolepis; species Notolepis coatsorum. Next base: position 2,556,230 of record NC_140170.1, on the reverse strand, counting down.
AGACTGACTTACAGCCTGATCTAATGGATGAGGGCAGAAGAGAGACTGACTTACAGCCTGATCTAATGGATGAGGGAGGAAGAGAGACTGACTTACAGTCTGATCTAATGGATGAGGGAGGAAGAGAGACTGACTTACAGCCTGATCTAATGGATGAGGGAGGAAGAGAGACTGACTTACAGCCTGACCTAATGGATGAGGGCAGAAGAGAGACTGACTTACAGCCTGATCTAATGGATGAGGGAGGAAGAGAGACTGACTTACAGTCTGATCTAATGGATGAGGGAGGAAGAGAGACTGACTTACAGCCTGATCTAATGGATGAGGAAGGAAGAGAGACTGACTTACAGTCTGATCTAATGGATGAGGGAGGAAGAGAGACTGACTTACAGCCTGATCTAATGGATGAGGGAGGAAGAGAGACTGACTTACAGCCTGATCTAATGGACGAGGGCAGAAGAGAGACTGACTTACAGCCTGATCTAATGGATGAGGGGAGAAGAGAGACTGACTTACAGCCTGATCTAATGGATGAGGGAGGAAGAGAGACTGACTTACAGCCTGATCTAATGGATGAGGGAGGAAGAGAGACTGACTTACAGCCTGATCTAATGGATGAGGGCAGAAGAGAGACTGACTTACAGCCTGATCTAATGGATGAGGGAGGAAGAGAGACTGACTCACAGTCTGATCTAATGGATGAGGGAGGAAGAGAGACTGACTTACAGCCTGATCTAATGGATGAGGGCAGAAGAGAGACTGACTTACAGCCTGATCTAATGGATGAGGGAGGAAGAGAGACTGACTTGCAGTCTGATCTAATGGATGAGGGAGGAAGAGAGACTGACTTACAGCCTGATCTAATGGATGAGGGAGGAAGAGAGACTGACTCACAGCCTGATCTAATGGATGAGGGCAGAAGAGAGACTGACTTACAGCCTGATCTAATGGATGAGGGAGGAAGAGAGACTGACTCACAGCCTGATCTAATGGATGAGGGCAGAAGAGAGACTGACTTACAGCCTGATCTAATGGATGAGCGCAGAAGAGAGACTGACTTACAGCCTGATCTAATGGATGAGGGCAGACGAGAGACTGACTTACAGTCTGATCTAATGGATGAGGGAGGAAGAGAGACTGACTTACAGTCTGATCTAATGGATGAGGGAGGAAGAGAGACTGACTTACAGCCTGATCTAATGGATGAGGGCAGAAGAGAGACTGACTTACAGCCTGATCTAATGGATGAGGGAGGAAGAGAGACTGACTTACAGCCTGATCTAATGGATGAGGGAGGAAGAGAGACTGACTTACAGCCTGATCTAATGGATGAGGGAGGAAGAGAGACTGACTTACAGCCTGATCTAATGGATGAGGGAGGAAGAGAGACTGACTTACAGCCTGATCTAATGGATGAGGGCAGAAGAGAGACTGACTTACAGCCTGATCTAATGGATGAGGGCAGAAGAGAGACTGACTTACAGCCTGATCTAATGGATGAGGGCAGAAGAGAGACTGACTTACAGCCTGATCTAATGGATGAGGGAGGAAGAGAGACTGACTTACAGCCTGATCTAATGGATGAGGGAGGAAGAGAGACTGACTTACAGCCTGATCTAATGGATGAGGGAGGAAGAGAGACTGACTTACAGCCTGATCTAATGGATGAGGGAGGAAGAGAGACTGACTTACAGTCTGATCTAATGGATGAGGGAGGAAGAGAGACTGACTTACAGTCTGATCTAATGGATGAGGGAGGAAGAGAGACTGACTTACAGTCTGATCTAATGGATGAGGGAGGAAGAGAGACTGACTTACAGCCTGATCTAATGGATGAGGGAGGAAGAGAGACTGACTTACAGTCTGATCTAATGGATGAGGGAGGAAGAGAGACTGACTTACAGCCTGATCTAATGGATGAGGGAGGAAGAGAGACTGACTTACAGCCTGATCTAATGGATGAGGGCAGAAGAGAGACTGACTTACAGCCTGATCTAATGGATGAGCGCAGAAGAGAGACTGACTTACAGCCTGATCTAATGGATGAGGGAGGAAGAGAGACTGACTTACATTCTGATCTAATGGATGAGGGAGGAAGAGAGACTGACTTACAGCCTGATCTAATGGATGAGGGCAGAAGAGAGACTGACTTACAGCCTGATCTAATGGATGAGGGAGGAAGAGAGACTGACTTACAGCCTGATCTAATGGATGAGGGAGGAAGAGAGACTGACTTACAGCCTGATCTAATGGATGAGGGAGGAAGAGAGACTGACTTACAGCCTGATCTAATGGATGAGGGAGGAAGAGAGACTGACTTACAGCCTGATCTAATGGATGAGGGCAGAAGAGAGACTGACTTACAGCCTGATCTAATGGATGAGGGCAGAAGAGAGACTGACTTACAGCCTGATCTAATGGATGAGGGAGGAAGAGAGACTGACTTACAGCCTGATCTAATGGATGAGGGCAGAAGAGAGACTGACTCACAGCCTGATCTAATGGATGAGGGAGGAAGAGAGACTGACTTACAGCCTGATCTAATGGATGAGGGAGGAAGAGAGACTGACTTACAGCCTGATCTAATGGATGAGGGAGGAAGAGAGACTGACTTACAGCCTGATCTAATGGATGAGGGAGGAAGAGAGACTGACTTACAGCCTGATCTAATGGATGAGGGAGGAAGAGAGACTGACTTACAGCCTGATCTAATGGATGAGGGAGGAAGAGAGACTGACTTACAGCCTGATCTAATGGATGAGGGAGGAAGAGAGACTGACTTACAGCCTGATCTAATGGATGAGGGAGGAAGAGAGACTGACTTACAGCCTGATCTAATGGATGAGGGAGGAAGAGAGACTGACTTACAGTCTGATCTAATGGATGAGGGAGAAAGAGAGACTGACTTACAGCCTGATCTAATGGATGAGGGAGGAAGAGAGACTGACTTACAGCCTGATCTAATGGATGAGGGAGGAAGAGAGACTGACTTACAGCCTGATCTAATGGATGAGGGAAGAAGAGAGACTGACTTACAGCCTGATCTAATGGATGAGGGAGGAAGAGAGACTGACTTACAGCCTGATCTAATGGATGAGGGAGGAAGAGAGACTGACTTACAGCCTGATCTAATGGATGAGGGAGGAAGAGAGACTGACTTACAGCCTGATCTAATGGATGAGGGAGGAAGAGAGACTGACTTACAGCCTGATCTAATGGATGAGGGAGGAAGAGAGACTGACTTACAGCCTGATCTAATGGATGAGGGAGGAAGAGAGACTGACTTACAGCCTGATCTAATGGATGAGGGAGGAAGAGAGACTGACTTACAGCCTGATCTAATGGATGAGGGAAGAAGAGAGACTGACTTACAGCCTGATCTAATGGATGAGGGAGGAAGAGAGACTGACTTACAGCCTGATCTAATGGATGAGGGAGGAAGAGAGACTGACTTACAGCCTGATCTAATGGATGAGGGAGGAAGAGAGACTGACTTACAGCCTGATCTAATGGATGAGGGAGGAAGAGAGACTGACTTACAGCCTGATCTAATGGATGAGGGAGGAAGAGAGACTGACTTACAGCCTGATCTAATGGATGAGGGAGGAAGAGAGACTGACTTACAGCCTGATCTAATGGATGAGGGAGGAAGAGAGACTGACTTACAGCCTGATCTAATGGATGGGGGAGGAAGAGAGACTGACTCACAGCCTGATCTAATGGATGAGGGCAGAAAAGAGTGACTTACAGCCTGATCTAATGGATGAGGGAGGAAGAGAGACTGACTTACAGCCTGATCTAATGGATGAGGGCGGAAGAGAGACTGACTTACAGCCTGATCTAATGGATGAGGGCAGAAGAGAGACTGACTTACAGCCTGATCTAATGGATGAGGGAGGAAGAGAGACTGACTTACAGCCTGATCTAATGGATGAGGGACGAAGAGAGACTGACTTACAGCCTGATCTAATGGATGAGGGAGGAAGAGAGACTGACATACAGCCTGATCTAATGGATGGGGGAGGAAGAGAGACTGAGTTACAGCCTGATCTAATGGATGATGGAGGAAGAGAGACTGACATACAGCCTGATCTAATGGATGAGGGAGGAAGAGAGACTGACTTACAGCCTGATCTAATGGATGAGGGAGGAAGAGAGACTGACATACAGCCTGATCTAATGGATGAGGGAGGAAGAGAGACTGACATACAGCCTGATCTAATGGATGAGGGAGGAAGAGAGACTGACTTACAGCCTGATCTAATGGATGAGGGAGGAAGAGAGACTGACATACAGCCTGATCTAATGGATGAGGGAGGAAGAGAGACTGACTTACAGCCTGATCTAATGGATGAGGGAGGAAGAGAGACTGACTTACAGCCTGATCTAATGGATGAGGGCAGAAGAGAGACTGACTTACAGCCTGATCTAATGGATGAGGGCAGAAGAGAGACTGACTTACAGCCTGATCTAATGGATGAGGGAGGAAGAGTGACTGACTCACAGCCTGATCTAATGGATGAGGGCAGAAGAGAGACCGACTCACAGCCTGATCTAATGGATGAGGGAGGAAGAGAGACTGACTTACAGCCTGATCTAATGGATGAGGGCAGAAGAGAGACTGACTTACAGCCTGATCTAATGGATGAGGGCAGAAGAGAGACTGACTTACAGCCTGATCTAATGGATGAGGGAGGAAGAGAGACTGACTTACAGCCTGATCTAATGGATGAGGGAGGAAGAGAGACTGACTCACAGCCTGATCTAATGGATGAGGGAGGAAGAGAGACTGACTTACAGCCTGATCTAATGGATGAGGGAGGAAGAGAGACTGACTTACAGCCTGATCTAATGGATGAGGGAGGAAGAGAGACTGACTTACAGCCTGATCTAATGGATGAGGGAGGAAGAGAGACTGACTTACAGCCTGATCTAATGGATGAGGGAGGAAGAGAGACTGACTTACAGCCTGATCTAATGGATGAGGAAGGAAGAGAGACTGACTTACAGCCTGATCTAATGGATGAGGGAGGAAGAGAGACTGACTTACAGTCTGATCTAATGGATGAGGGAGGAAGAGAGACTGACTTACAGCCTGATCTAATGGATGAGGGAGGAAGAGAGACTGACTTACAGCCTGATCTAATGGATGAGGGAGGAAGAGAGACTGACTTACAGCCTGATCTAATGGATGAGGGCAGAAGAGAGACTGACTTACAGCCTGATCTAATGGATGAGGGAGGAAGAGAGACTGACTTACAGTCTGATCTAATGGATGAGGGAGGAAGAGAGACTGACTTACAGCCTGATCTAATGGATGAGGAAGGAAGAGAGACTGACTTACAGCCTGATCTAATGGATGAGGGCGGAAGAGAGACTGACTCACAGTCTGATCTAATGGATGAGGGAGGAAGAGAGACTGACTTACAGCCTGATCTAATGGATGAGGGAGGAAGAGAGACTGACTCACAGCCTGATCTAATGGATGAGGGAGGAAGAGAGACTGACTTACAGTCTGATCTAATGGATGAGGGCGGAAGAGAGACTGACTTACAGCCTGATCTAATGGATGAGGGCGGAAGAGAGACTGACTTACAGTCTGATCTAATGGATGAGGGCGGAAGAGAGACTGACTTACAGCCTGATCTAATGGATGAGGAAGGAAGAGAGACTGACTTACAGCCTGATCTAATGGATGAGGGCAGAAGAGAGACTGACTTACAGCCTGATCTAATGGATGAGGGAGGAAGAGAGACTGACTTACAGCCTGATCTAATGGATGAGGGCAGAAGAGAGACTGACTTACAGCCTGATCTAATGGATGAGGGAGGAAGAGAGACTGACTCACAGCCTGATCTAATGGATGAAGGCGGAAGAGAGACTGACTTACAGCCTGATCTAATGGATGAGGGCAGAAGAGAGACTGACTTACAGCCTGATCTAATGGATGAGGGAGGAAGAGAGACTGACTTACAGTCTGATCTAATGGATGAGGGAGGAAGAGAGACTGACTTACAGTCTGATCTAATGGATGAGGGAGGAAGAGAGACTGACTTACAGCCTGATCTAATGGATGAGGGAGGAAGAGAGACTGACTTACAGTCTGATCTAATGGATGAGGGAGGAAGAGAGACTGACTTACAGCCTGATCTAATGGATGAGGGAGGAAGAGAGACTGACTTACAGCCTGATCTAATGGATGAGGGCAGAAGAGAGACTGACTTACAGCCTGATCTAATGGATGAGCGCAGAAGAGAGACTGACTTACAGCCTGATCTAATGGATGAGGGCAGACGAGAGACTGACTTACAGTCTGATCTAATGGATGAGGGAGGAAGAGAGACTGACTTACAGTCTGATCTAATGGATGAGGGAGGAAGAGAGACTGACTTACAGCCTGATCTAATGGATGAGGGCAGAAGAGAGACTGACTTACAGCCTGATCTAATGGATGAGGGAGGAAGAGAGACTGACTTACAGCCTGATCTAATGGATGAGGGAGGAAGAGAGACTGACTTACAGCCTGATCTAATGGATGAGGGAGGAAGAGAGACTGACTTACAGCCTGATCTAATGGATGAGGGAGGAAGAGAGACTGACTTACAGCCTGATCTAATGGATGAGGGCAGAAGAGAGACTGACTTACAGCCTGATCTAATGGATGAGGGCAGAAGAGAGACTGACTTACAGCCTGATCTAATGGATGAGGGCAGAAGAGAGACTGACTTACAGCCTGATCTAATGGATGAGGGAGGAAGAGAGACTGACTTACAGCCTGATCTAATGGATGAGGGAGGAAGAGAGACTGACTTACAGCCTGATCTAATGGATGAGGGAGGAAGAGAGACTGACTTACAGCCTGATCTAATGGATGAGGGAGGAAGAGAGACTGACTTACAGTCTGATCTAATGGATGAGGGAGGAAGAGAGACTGACTTACAGTCTGATCTAATGGATGAGGGAGGAAGAGAGACTGACTTACAGTCTGATCTAATGGATGAGGGAGGAAGAGAGACTGACTTACAGCCTGATCTAATGGATGAGGGAGGAAGAGAGACTGACTTACAGTCTGATCTAATGGATGAGGGAGGAAGAGAGACTGACTTACAGCCTGATCTAATGGATGAGGGAGGAAGAGAGACTGACTTACATTCTGATCTAATGGATGAGGGAGGAAGAGAGACTGACTTACATTCTGATATAATGGATGAGGGAGGAAGAGAGACTGACTTACAGCCTGATCTAATGGATGAGGGCAGAAGAGAGACTGACTTACAGCCTGATCTAATGGATGAGGGAGGAAGAGAGACTGACTTACAGCCTGATCTAATGGATGAGGGAGGAAGAGAGACTGACTTACAGCCTGATCTAATGGATGAGGGAGGAAGAGAGACTGACTTACAGCCTGATCTAATGGATGAGGGAGGAAGAGAGACTGACTTACAGCCTGATCTAATGGATGAGGGAGGAAGAGAGACTGACTTACAGCCTGATCTAATGGATGAGGGCAGAAGAGAGACTGACTTACAGCCTGATCTAATGGATGAGGGCAGAAGAGAGACTGACTTACAGCCTGATCTAATGGATGAGGGAGGAAGAGAGACTGACTTACAGCCTGATCTAATGGATGAGGGCAGAAGAGAGACTGACTTACAGCCTGATCTAATGGATGAGGGAGGAAGAGAGACTGACTTACAGCCTGATCTAATGGATGAGGGAGGAAGAGAGACTGACTTACAGCCTGATCTAATGGATGAGGGAGGAAGAGAGACTGACTTACAGCCTGATCTAATGGATGAGGGAGGAAGAGAGACTGACTTACAGCCTGATCTAATGGATGAGGGAGGAAGAGAGACTGACTTACAGCCTGATCTAATGGATGAGGGAGGAAGAGAGACTGACTTACAGCCTGATCTAATGGATGAGGGAGGAAGAGAGACTGACTTACAGCCTGATCTAATGGATGAGGGAGGAAGAGAGACTGACTTACAACCTGATCTAATGGATGAGGGAAGAAGAGAGACTGACTTACAGCCTGATCTAATGGATGAGGGAGGAAGAGAGACTGACTTACAGCCTGATCTAATGGATGAGGGAGGAAGAGAGACTGACTTACAGCCTGATCTAATGGATGAGGGAGGAAGAGAGACTGACTTACAGCCTGATCTAATGGATGAGGGAGGAAGAGAGACTGACTTACAGCCTGATCTAATGGATGAGGGAGGAAGAGAGACTGACTTACAGCCTGATCTAATGGATGAGGGAGGAAGAGAGACTGACTTACAGCCTGATCTAATGGATGAGGGAGGAAGAGAGACTGACTTACAGCCTGATCTAATGGATGAGGGCAGAAGAGAGACTGACTCACAGCCTGATCTAATGGATGAGGGCAGAAAAGAGTGACTTACAGCCTGATCTAATGGATGAGGGAGGAAGAGAGATTGACTTACAGCCTGATCTAATGGATGAGGGCGGAAGAGAGACTGACTTACAGCCTGATCTAATGGATGAGGGCAGAAGAGAGACTGACTTACAGCCTGATCTAATGGATGAGGGAGGAAGAGAGACTGACTTACAGCCTGATCTAATGGATGAGGGACGAAGAGAGACTGACTTACAGCCTGATCTAATGGATGAGGGAGGAAGAGAGACTGACATACAGCCTGATCTAATGGATGAGGGAGGAAGAGAGACTGACTTACAGCCTGATCTAATGGATGAGGGAGGAAGAGAGACTGACATACAGCCTGATCTAATGGATGAGGGAGGAAGAGAGACTGACATACAGCCTGATCTAATGGATGAGGGAGGAAGAGAGACTGACTTACAGCCTGATCTAATGGATGAGGGAGGAAGAGAGACTGACATACAGCCTGATCTAATGGATGAGGGAGGAAGAGAGACTGACTTACAGCCTGATCTAATGGATGAGGGAGGAAGAGAGACTGACTTACAGCCTGATCTAATGGATGAGGGCAGAAGAGAGACTGACTTACAGCCTGATCTAATGGATGAGGGCAGAAGAGAGACTGACTTACAGCCTGATCTAATGGATGAGGGAGGAAGAGAGACTGACTCACAGCCTGATCTAATGGATGAGGGCAGAAGAGAGACCGACTCACAGCCTGATCTAATGGATGAGGGAGGAAGAGAGACTGACTTACAGCCTGATCTAATGGATGAGGGAGGAAGAGAGACTGACTTACAGCCTGATCTAATGGATGAGGGAGGAAGAGAGACTGACTTACAGCCTGATCTAATGGATGAGGGAGGAAGAGAGACTGACTTACAGCCTGATCTAATGGATGAGGGAGGAAGAGAGACTGACTTACAGCCTGATCTAATGGATGATGGCAGAAGAGAGACTGACTTACAGCCTGATCTAATGGATGAGGGAGGAAGAGAGACTGACTTACAGTCTGATCTAATGGATGAGGGCAGAAGAGAGACTGACTTACAGCCTGATCTAATGGATGAGGGAGGAAGAGAGACTGACTTACAGCCTGATCTAATGGATGAGGGAGGAAGAGAGACTGACTCACAGCCTGATCTAATGGATGAGGGAGGAAGAGAGACTGACTTACAGCCTGATCTAATGGATGAGGGAGGAAGAGAGACTGACTTACAGCCTGATCTAATGGATGAGGGAGGAAGAGAGACTGACTTACAGCCTGATCTAATGGATGAGGGAGGAAGAGAGACTGACTTACAGCCTGATCTAATGGATGAGGGAGGAAGAGAGACTGACTTACAGCCTGATCTAATGGATGAGGGAGGAAGAGAGACTGACTTACAGTCTGATCTAATGGATGAGGGAGGAAGAGAGACTGACTTACAGCCTGATCTAATGGATGAGGGAGGAAGAGAGACTGACTTACAGCCTGATCTAATGGATGAGGGAGGAAGAGAGACTGACTTACAGCCTGATCTAATGGATGAGGGCAGAAGAGAGACTGACTTACAGCCTGATCTAATGGATGAGGGAGGAAGAGAGACTGACTTACAGTCTGATCTAATGGATGAGGGAGGAAGAGAGACTGACTTACAGCCTGATCTAATGGATGAGGAAGGAAGAGAGACTGACTTACAGCCTGATCTAATGGATGAGGGCGGAAGAGAGACTGACTCACAGTCTGATCTAATGGATGAGGGAGGAAGAGAGACTGACTTACAGCCTGATCTAATGGATGAGGGAGGAAGAGAGACTGACTCACAGCCTGATCTAATGGATGAGGGAGGAAGAGAGACTGACTTACAGCCTGATCTAATGGATGAGGAAGGAAGAGAGACTGACTTACAGCCTGATCTAATGGATGAGGGCAGAAGAGAGACTGACTTACAGCCTGATCTAATGGATGAGGGAGGAAGAGAGACTGACTTACAGCCTGATCTAATGGATGAGGGCAGAAGAGAGACTGACTTACAGCCTGATCTAATGGATGAGGGAGGAAGAGAGACTGACTTACAGCCTGATCTAATGGATGAGGGCAGAAGAGAGACTGACTTACAGCCTGATCTAATGGATGAGGGAGGAAGAGAGACTGACTCACAGCCTGATCTAATGGATGAAGGCGGAAGAGAGACTGACTTACAGCCTGATCTAATGGATGAGGGCAGAAGAGAGACTGACTTACAGCCTGATCTAATGGATGAGGGAGGAAGAGAGACTGACTTACAGTCTGATCTAATGGATGAGGGAGGAAGAGAGACTGACTTACAGTCTGATCTAATGGATGAGGGAGGAAGAGAGACTGACTTACAGCCTGATCTAATGGATGAGGGAGGAAGAGAGACTGACTTACAGTCTGATCTAATGGATGAGGGAGGAAGAGAGACTGACTTACAGCCTGATCTAATGGATGAGCGCAGAAGAGAGACTGACTTACAGTCTGATCTAATGGATGAGGGCAGAAGAGAGACTGACTCACAGCCTGATCTAATGGATGAGGGAGGAAGAGAGACTGACTTACAGTCTGATCTAATGGATGAGGGCGGAAGAGAGACTGACTTACAGCCTGATCTAATGGATGAGGGAGGAAGAGAGACTGACTTACAGCCTGATCTAATGGATGAGGGAGGAAGAGAGACTGACTTACAGCCTGATCTAATGGATGAGGGCAGAAGAGAGACTGACTTACAGCCTGATCTAATGGATGAGGGCAGAAGAGAGACTGACTTACAGCCTGATCTAATGGATGAGGGCAGAAGAGAGACTGACTTACAGTCTGATCTAATGGATGAGGAAGGAAGAGAGACTGACTTACAGCCTGATCTAATGGATGAGGGAGGAAGAGAGACTGACTTACAGCCTGATCTAATGGATGAGGGAGGAAGAGAGACTGACTTACAGCCTGATCTAATGGATGAGGGAGGAAGAGAGACTGACTTACAGCCTGATCTAATGGATGAGGAAGGAAGAGAGACTGACTTACAGCCTGATCTAATGGATGAGGGAGGAAGAGAGACTGACTTACAGCCTGATCTAATGGATGAGGAAGAGAGACTGACTTACAGCCTGATCTAATGGATGAGGGAGGAAGAGAGACTGACTTACAGCCTGATCTAATGGATGAGGGAGGAAGAGAGACTGACTTACAGCCTGATCTAATGGATGAGGGAGGAAGAGAGACTGACTTACAGCCTGATCTAATGGATGAGGGAGGAAGAGAGACTGACCTACAGCCTGATCTAATGGATGAGGGAGGAAGAGAGACTGACTTACAGCCTGATCTAATGGATGAGGGAGGAAGAGAGACTGACCTACAGCCTGATCTAATGGATGAGGGAGGAAGAGAGACTGACTTACAGCCTGATCTAATGGATGAGGGAGGAAGAGAGACTGACTTACAGCCTGATCTAATGGATGAGGGAGGAAGAGAGACTGACTTACAGCCTGATCTAATGGATGAGGGAGGAAGAGAGACTGACTTACAGCCTGATCTAATGGATGAGGGAGGAAGAGAGACTGACTTACAGCCTGATCTAATGGATGAGGGAGGAAGAGAGACTGACTTACAGCCTGATCTAATGGATGAGGGAGGAAGAGAGACTGACTTACAGCCTGATCTAATGGATGAGGGAGGAAGAGAGACTGACTTACAGCCTGATCTAATGGATGAGGGAGGAAGAGAGACTGACTTACAGCCTGATCTAATGGATGAGGGAGGAAGAGAGACTGACATACAGCCTGATCTAATGGATGAGGGAGGAAGAGAGACTGACTTACAGCCTGATCTAATGGATGAGGGAGGAAGAGAGACTGACTTACAGCCTGATCTAATGGATGAGGGAGGAAGAGAGACTGACTTACAGCCTGATCTAATGGATGAGGGAGGAAGAGAGACTGACTCACAGCCTGATCTAATGGATGAGGGAGGAAGAGAGACTGACTTACAGCATGATCTAATGGATGAGGGCAGAAGAGAGACTGACTTACAGCCTGATCTAATGGATGAGGGAGGAAGAGAGACTGACTTACAGCCTGATCTAATGGATGAGGGCAGAAGAGAGACTGACTTACAGCCTGATCTAATGGATGAGGGAGGAAGAGAGACTGACTTACAGTCTGATCTAATGGATGAGGGAGGAAGAGAGACTGACTTACAGCCTGATCTAATGGATGAGGGAGGAAGAGAGACTGACTTACAGCCTGACCTAATGGATGAGGGCAGAAGAGAGACTGACTTACAGCCTGATCTAATGGATGAGGGAGGAAGAGAGACTGACTTACAGTCTGATCTAATGGATGAGGGAGGAAGAGAGACTGACTTACAGCCTGATCTAATGGATGAGGAAGGAAGAGAGACTGACTTACAGTCTGATCTAATGGATGAGGGAGGAAGAGAGACTGACTTACAGCCTGATCTAATGGATGAGGGAGGAAGAGAGACTGACTTACAGCCTGATCTAATGGACGAGGGCAGAAGAGAGACTGACTTACAGCCTGATCTAATGGATGAGGGGAGAAGAGAGACTGACTTACAGCCTGATCTAATGGATGAGGGAGGAAGAGAGACTGACTTACAGCCTGATCTAATGGATGAGGGAGGAAGAGAGACTGACTTACAGCCTGATCTAATGGATGAGGGCAGAAGAGAGACTGACTTACAGCCTGATCTAATGGATGAGGGAGGAAGAGAGACTGACTCACAGTCTGATCTAATGGATGAGGGAGGAAGAGAGACTGACTTACAGCCTGATCTAATGGATGAGGGCAGAAGAGAGACTGACTTACAGCCTGATCTAATGGATGAGGGAGGAAGAGAGACTGACTTGCAGTCTGATCTAATGGATGAGGGAGGAAGAGAGACTGACTTACAGCCTGATCTAATGGATGAGGAAGGAAGAGAGACTGACTTACAGCCTGATCTAATGGATGAGGGAGGAAGAGAGACTGACTTACAGCCTGATCTAATGGATGAGGAAGGAAGAGAGACTGACTTACAGCCTGATCTAATGGATGAGGAAGGAAGAGAGACTGACTTACAGCCTGATCTAATGGATGAGGGAGGAAGAGAGACTGACTTACAGCCTGATCTAATGGATGAGGAAGGAAGAGAGACTGACTTACAGCCTGATCTAATGGATGGGGAAGGAAGAGAGACTGACTTACAGTCTGATCTAATGGATGAGGGAGGAAGAGAGACTGACTTACAGCCTGATCTAATGGATGAGGAAGGAAGAGAGACTGACTTACAGTCTGATCTAATGGATGAGGGAGGAAGAGAGACTGACTTACAGCCTGATCTAATGGATGAGGGAGGAAGAGAGACTGACTTACAGCCTGATCTAATGGATGAGGGCAGAAGAGAGACTGACTTACAGCCTGATCTAATGGATGAGGGGAGAAGAGAGACTGACTTACAGCCTGATCTAATGGATGAGGGAGGAAGAGAGACTGACTTACAGCCTGATCTAATGGATGAGGGAGGAAGAGAGACTGACTTACAGCCTGATCTAATGGATGAGGGCAGAAGAGAGACTGACTTACAGCCTGATCTAATGGATGAGGGAGGAAGAGAGACTGACCTACAGTCTGATCTAATGGATGAGGGAGGAAGAGAGACTGACTTACAGTCTGATCTAATGGATGAGGGAGGAAGAGAGACTGACTTACAGCCTGATCTAATGGATGAGGGAGGAAGAGAGACTGACCTACAGCCTGATCTAATGGATGAGGGAGGAAGAGAGACTGACTTACAGCCTGATCTAATGGATGAGGGAGGAAGAGAGACTGACCTACAGCCTGATCTAATGGATGAGGGAGGAAGAGAGACTGACTTACAGCCTGATCTAATGGATGAGGGAGGAAGAGAGACTGACTTACAGCCTGATCTAATGGATGAGGGAGGAAGAGAGACTGACTTACAGCCTGATCTAATGGATGATGGAGGAAGAGAGACTGACTTACAGCCTGATCTAATGGATGAGGGCAGAAGAGAGACTGACTTACAGCCTGATCTAATGGATGAGGGAGGAAGAGAGACTGACTTACAGTCTGATCTAATGGATGAGGGAGGAAGAGAGACTGACTTACAGCCTGATCTAATGGATGAGGAAGGAAGAGAGACTGACTTACAGCCTGATCTAATGGATGAGGGCGGAAGAGAGACTGACTCACAGTCTGATCTAATGGATGAGGGAGGAAGAGAGACTGACTTACAGCCTGATCTAATGGATGAGGGAGGAAGAGAGACTGACTCACAGCCTGATCTAATGGATGAGGGAGGAAGAGAGACTGACTTACAGTCTGATCTAATGGATGAGGGCGGAAGAGAGACTGACTTACAGCCTGATCTAATGGATGAGGGCGGAAGAGAGACTGACTTACAGTCTGATCTAATGGATGAGGGCGGAAGAGAGACTGACTTACAGCCTGATCTAATGGATGAGGAAGGAAGAGAGACTGACTTACAGCCTGATCTAATGGATGAGGGCAGAAGAGAGACTGACTTACAGCCTGATCTAATGGATGAGGGAGGAAGAGAGACTGACTTACAGCCTGATCTAATGGATGAGGGCAGAAGAGAGACTGACTTACAGCCTGATCTAATGGATGAGGGAGGAAGAGAGACTGACTTACAGCCTGATCTAATGGATGAGGGCAGAAGAGAGACTGACTTACAGCCTGATCTAATGGATGAGGGAGGAAGAGAGACTGACTCACAGCCTGATCTAATGGATGAAGGCGGAAGAGAGACTGACTTACAGCCTGATCTAATGGATGAGGGCAGAAGAGAGACTGACTTACAGCCTGATCTAATGGATGAGGGAGGAAGAGAGACTGACTTACAGTCTGATCTAATGGATGAGGGAGGAAGAGAGACTGACTTACAGTCTGATCTAATGGATGAGGGAGGAAGAGAGACTGACTTACAGCCTGATCTAATGGATGAGGGAGGAAGAGAGACTGACTTACAGTCTGATCTAATGGATGAGGGAGGAAGAGAGACTGACTTACAGCCTGATCTAATGGATGAGCGCAGAAGAGAGACTGACTTACAGTCTGATCTAATGGATGAGGGCAGAAGAGAGACTGACTCACAGCCTGATCTAATGGATGAGGGAGGAAGAGAGACTGACTTACAGTCTGATCTAATGGATGAGGGCGGAAGAGAGACTGACTTACAGCCTGATCTAATGGATGAGGGAGGAAGAGAGACTGACTTACAGCCTGATCTAATGGATGAGGGAGGAAGAGAGACTGACTTACAGCCTGATCTAATGGATGAGGGCAGAAGAGAGACTGACTTACAGCCTGATCTAATGGATGAGGGAGGAAGAGAGACTGACTTACAGCCTGATCTAATGGATGAGGGAGGAAGAGAGACTGACTTACAGCCTGATCTAATGGATGAGGGAGGAAGAGAGACTGACTTACAGTCTGATCTAATGGATGAGGGAGGAAGAGAGACTGACTTACAGCCTGATCTAATGGATGAGGGAGGAAGAGAGACTGACTTACAGCCTGATCTAATGGATGAGGGAGGAAGAGAGACTGACTTACAGCCTGATCTAATGGATGAGGGAGGAAGAGAGACTGACTTACAGCCTGATCTAATGGATGAGGGAGGAAGAGAGACTGACTTACAGCCTGATCTAATGGATGAGGAAGGAAGAGAGACTGACTTACAGCCTGATCTAATGGATGAGGGAGGAAGAGAGACTGACTTACAGCCTGATCTAATGGATGAGGAAGAGAGACTGACTTACAGCCTGATCTAATGGATGAGGGAGGAAGAGAGACTGACTTACAGCCTGATCTAATGGATGAGGGAGGAAGAGAGACTGACTTACAGCCTGATCTAATGGATGAGGGAGGAAGAGAGACTGACTTACAGCCTGATCTAATGGATGAGGGCAGAAGAGAGACTGACTTACAGCCTGATCTAATGGATGAGGGAGGAAGAGAGACTGACTTACAGCCTGATCTAATGGATGAGGGAGGAAGAGAGACTGACTTACAGCCTGATCTAATGGATGAGGGAGGAAGAGAGACTGACCTACAGCCTGATCTAATGGATGAGGGAGGAAGAGAGACTGACTTACAGCCTGATCTAATGGATGAGGGAGGAAGAGAGACTGACCTACAGCCTGATCTAATGGATGAGGGAGGAAGAGAGACTGACTTACAGCCTGATCTAATGGATGAGGGAGGAAGAGAGACTGACTTACAGCCTGATCTAATGGATGAGGGAGGAAGAGAGACTGACTTACAGCCTGATCTAATGGATGAGGGAGGAAGAGAGACTGACTTACAGCCTGATCTAATGGATGAGGGAGGAAGAGAGACTGACTTACAGCCTGATCTAATGGATGAGGGAGGAAGAGAGACTGACTTACAGCCTGATCTAATGGATGAGGGAGGAAGAGAGACTGACTTACAGCCTGATCTAATGGATGAGGGAGGAAGAGAGACTGACTTACAGCCTGATCTAATGGATGAGGGAGGAAGAGAGACTGACATACAGCCTGATCTAATGGATGAGGGAGGAAGAGAGACTGACTTACAGCCTGATCTAATGGATGAGGGAGGAAGAGAGACTGACTTACAGCCTGATCTAATGGATGAGGGAGGAAGAGAGACTGACTTACAGCCTGATCTAATGGATGAGGGAGGAAGAGAGACTGACTCACAGCCTGATCTAATGGATGAGGGAGGAAGAGAGACTGACTTACAGCATGATCTAATGGATGAGGGCAGAAGAGAGACTGACTTACAGCCTGATCTAATGGATGAGGGAGGAAGAGAGACTGACTTACAGCCTGATCTAATGGATGAGGGCAGAAGAGAGACTGACTTACAGCCTGATCTAATGGATGAGGGAGGAAGAGAGACTGACTTACAGTCTGATCTAATGGATGAGGGAGGAAGAGAGACTGACTTACAGCCTGATCTAATGGATGAGGGAGGAAGAGAGACTGACTTACAGCCTGACCTAATGGATGAGGGCAGAAGAGAGACTGACTTACAGCCTGATCTAATGGATGAGGGAGGAAGAGAGACTGACTTACAGTCTGATCTAATGGATGAGGGAGGAAGAGAGACTGACTTACAGCCTGATCTAATGGATGAGGGAGGAAGAGAGACTGACTTACAGTCTGATCTAATGGATGAGGAAGGAAGAGAGACTGACTTACAGTCTGATCTAATGGATGAGGGAGGAAGAGAGACTGACTTACAGTCTGATCTAATGGATGAGGAAGGAAGAGAGACTGACTTACAGTCTGATCTAATGGATGAGGGAGGAAGAGAGACTGACTTACAGCCTGATCTAATGGATGAGGGAGGAAGAGAGACTGACTTACAGTCTGATCTAATGGACGAGGGCAGAAGAGAGACTGACTTACAGCCTGATCTAATGGATGAGGGGAGAAGAGAGACTGACTTACAGCCTGATCTAATGGATGAGGGAGGAAGAGAGACTGACTTACAGCCTGATCTAATGGATGAGGGAGGAAGAGAGACTGACTTACAGCCTGATCTAATGGATGAGGGCAGAAGAGAGACTGACTTACAGCCTGATCTAATGGATGAGGGAGGAAGAGAGACTGACTCACAGTCTGATCTAATGGATGAGGGAGGAAGAGAGACTGACTTACAGCCTGATCTAATGGATGAGGGCAGAAGAGAGACTGACTTACAGCCTGATCTAATGGATGAGGGAGGAAGAGAGACTGACTTGCAGTCTGATCTAATGGATGAGGGAGGAAGAGAGACTGACTTACAGCCTGATCTAATGGATGAGGAAGGAAGAGAGACTGACTTACAGCCTGATCTAATGGATGAGGGAGGAAGAGAGACTGACTTACAGCCTGATCTAATGGATGAGGAAGGAAGAGAGACTGACTTACAGCCTGATCTAATGGATGAGGAAGGAAGAGAGACTGACTTACAGCCTGATCTAATGGATGAGGGAGGAAGAGAGACTGACTTACAGCCTGATCTAATGGATGAGGAAGGAAGAGAGACTGACTTACAGCCTGATCTAATGGATGGGGAAGGAAGAGAGACTGACTTACAGTCTGATCTAATGGATGAGGGAGGAAGAGAGACTGACTTACAGTCTGATCTAATGGATGAGGGAGGAAGAGAGACTGACTTACAGCCTGATCTAATGGATGAGGGAGGAAGAGAGACTGACTTACAGCCTGATCTAATGGATGAGGGCAGAAGAGAGACTGACTTACAGCCTGATCTAATGGATGAGGGGAGAAGAGAGACTGACTTACAGCCTGATCTAATGGATGAGGGAGGAAGAGAGACTGACTTACAGCCTGATCTAATGGATGAGGGAGGAAGAGAGACTGACTTACAGCCTGATCTAATGGATGAGGGCAGAAGAGAGACTGACTTACAGCCTGATCTAATGGATGAGGGAGGAAGAGAGACTGACTCACAGTCTGATCTAATGGATGAGGGAGGAAGAGAGACTGACTTACAGCCTGATCTAATGGATGAGGGCAGAAGAGAGACTGACTTACAGCCTGATCTAATGGATGAGGGAGGAAGAGAGACTGACTTACAGTCTGATCTAATGGATGAGGGAGGAAGAGAGACTGACTTACAGCCTGATCTAATGGATGAGGAAGGAAGAGAGACTGACTTACAGCCTGATCTAATGGATGAGGGAGGAAGAGAGACTGACTTACAGCCTGATCTAATGGATGAGGAAGGAAGAGAGACTGACTTACAGCCTGATCTAATGGATGAGGAAGGAAGAGAGACTGACTTACAGCCTGATCTAATGGATGAGGGAGGAAGAGAGACTGACTTACAGCCTGATCTAATGGATGAGGAAGGAAGAGAGACTGACTTACAGCCTGATCTAATGGATGGGGAAGGAAGAGAGACTGACTTACAGCCTGATCTAATGGATGAGGGAGGAAGAGAGACTGACTTACAGCCTGATCTAATGGATGAGGGAGGAAGAGAGACTGACTTACAGCCTGATCTAATGGATGAGGGAGGAAGAGAGACTGACTCACAGCCTGATCTAATGGATGAGGGCAGAAGAGAGACTGACTTACAGTCTGATCTAATGGATGAGGGAGGAAGAGAGACTGACTCACAGCCTGATCTAATGGATGAGGGAGGAAGAGAGACTGACTTACAGTCTGATCTAATGGATGAGGGAGGAAGAGAGACTGACTTACAGCCTGATCTAATGGATGAGGGCAGAAGAGAGACTGACTTACAGCCTGATCTAATGGATGAGGGCAGAAGAGAGACTGACTTACAGTCTGATCTAATGGATGAGGGAGGAAGAGAGACTGACTTACAGCCTGATCTAATGGATGAGGGCAGAAGAGAGACTGACTTACAGCCTGATCTAATGGATGAGGGAGGAAGAGAGACTGACTTACAGTCTGATCTAATGGATGAGGGAGGAAGAGAGACTGACTTACAGTCTGATCTAATGGATGAGGGCAGAAGAGAGACTGACTTACAGCCTGATCTAATGGATGAGGGCAGAAGAGAGACTGACTTACAGCCTGATCTAATGGATGAGGGAGGAAGAGAGACTGACTTACAGCCTGATCTAATGGATGAGGGAGGAAGAGAGACTGACTTACAGCCTGATCTAATGGATGAGGAAGGAAGAGAGACTGACTTACAGCCTGATCTAATGGATGAGGGAGGAAGAGAGACTGACTTACAGCCTGATCTAATGGATGAGGGAGGAAGAGAGACTGACTTACATCCTGATCTAATGGATGAGGGCAGAAGAGAGACTGACTTACAGCCTGATCTAATGGATGAGGGAGGAAGAGAGACTGACTTACAGCCTGATCTAATGGATGAAGGAGGAAGAGAGACTGACTTACAGCCTGATCTAATGGATGAGGGAGGAAGAGAGACTGACTTACAGCCTGATCTAATGGATGAGGAAGGAAGAGAGACTGACTTACAGCCTGATCTAATGGATGAGGGAGGAAGAGAGACTGACTTACAGCCTGATCTAATGGATGAGGGAGGAAGAGAGACTGACTTACAGCCTGATCTAATGGATGAGGGAGGAAGAGAGACTGACTTACATCCTGATCTAATGGATGAGGGAGGAAGAGAGACTGACTTACATCCTGATCTAATGGATGAGGAAGGAAGAGAGACTGACTTACAGCCTGATCTAATGGATGAGGGCAGAAGAGAGACTGACTTACAGTCTGATCTAATGGATGAGGGCAGAAGAGAGACTGACTTACAGTCTGATCTAATGGATGAGGGAGGAAGAGAGACTGACTTACAGTCTGATCTAATGGATGAGGGAGGAAGAGAGACTGACTTACAGCCTGATCTAATGGATGAGGGAGGAAGAGAGACTGACTTACAGTCTGATCTAATGGATGAGGGAGGAAGAGGGACTGACTTACAGCCTGATCTAATGGATGAGGGAGGAAGAGAGACTGACTTACAGCCTGATCTAATGGATGAGGGAGGAAGAGAGACTGACTTACAGCCTGATCTAATGGATGAGGGAGGAAGAGAGACTGACTTACAGTCTGATCTAATGGATGAGGGAGGAAGAGAGACTGACTTACAGCCTGATCTAATGGATGAGGGAGGAAGAGAGACTGACTTACAGCCTGATCTAATGGATGAGGGAGGAAGAGAGACTGACTTACAGCCTGATCTAATGGATGAGGGAGGAAGAGAGACTGACTTACAGTCTGATCTAATGGATGAGGGCGGAAGAGAGACTGACTTACAGCCTGATCTAATGGATGAGGGAGGAAGAGAGACTGACTTACAGCCTGATCTAATGGATGAGGGAGGAAGAGAGACTGACTTACAGCCTGATCTAATGGATGAGGGCAGAAGAGAGACGGACTTACAGCCTGATCTAATGGATGAGGGCAGAAGAGAGACTGACTTACAGCCTGATCTAATGGATGAGGGCAGAAGAGAGACTGACTTACAGTCTGATCTAATGGATGAGGAAGGAAGAGAGACTGACTTACAGCCTGATCTAATGGATGAGGGCGGAAGAGAGACTGACTTACAGCCTGATCTAATGGATGAGGGAGGAAGAGAGACTGACTTACAGCCTGATCTAATGGATGAGGAAGGAAGAGAGACTGACTTACAGCCTGATCTAATGGATGAGGGAGGAAGAGAGACTGACTTACAGCCTGATCTAATGGATGAGGGAGGAAGAGAGACTGACTTACAGCCTGATCTAATGGATGAGGAAGGAAGAGAGACTGACTTACAGCCTGATCTAATGGATGAGGGAGGAAGAGAGACTGACTTACAGCCTGATCTAATGGATGAGGAAGGAAGAGAGACTGACTTACAGCCTGATCTAATGGATGAGGGAGGAAGAGAGACTGACTTACAGCCTGATCTAATGGATGAGGGAGGAAGAGAGACTGACTTACAGCCTGATCTAATGGATGAGGGAGGAAGAGAGACTGACCTACAGCCTGATCTAATGGATGAGGGAGGAAGAGAGACTGACTTACAGCCTGATCTAATGGATGAGGGAGGAAGAGAGACTGACTTACAGCCTGATCTAATGGATGAGGGAGGAAGAGAGACTGACTTACAGCCTGATCTAATGGATGAGGGAGGAAGAGAGACTGACTTACAGCCTGATCTAATGGATGAGGGAGGAAGAGAGACTGACTTACAGCCTGATCTAATGGATGAGGGAGGAAGAGAGACTGACTTACAGCCTGATCTAATGGATGAGGGAGGAAGAGAGACTGACTTACAGACTGATCTAATGGATGAGGGAGGAAGAGAGACTGACTTACAGCCTGATCTAATGGATGAGGGAGGAAGAGAGACTGACATACAGCCTGATCTAATGGATGAGGGAGGAAGAGAGACTGACTTACAGCCTGATCTAATGGATGAGGGAGGAAGAGAGACTGACTTACAGCCTGATCTAATGGATGAGGGAGGAAGAGAGACTGACTTACAGCCTGATCTAATGGATGAGGGAGGAAGAGAGACTGACTCACAGCCTGATCTAATGGATGAGGGAGGAAGAGAGACTGACTTACAGCCTGATCTAATGGATGAGGGCAGAAGAGAGACTGACTTACAGCCTGATCTAATGGATGAGGGAGGAAGAGAGACTGACTTACAGCCTGATCTAATGGATGAGGGCAGAAGAGAGACTGACTTACAGCCTGATCTAATGGATGAGGGAGGAAGAGAGACTGACTTACAGTCTGATCTAATGGATGAGGGAGGAAGAGAGACTGACTTACAGCCTGATCTAATGGATGAGGGAGGAAGAGAGACTGACTTACAGCCTGATCTAATGGATGAGGGCAGAAGAGAGACTGACTTACAGCCTGATCTAATGGATGAGGGAGGAAGAGAGACTGACTTACAGTCTGATCTAATGGATGAGGGAGGAAGAGAGACTGACTTACAGCCTGATCTAATGGATGAGGAAGGAAGAGAGACTGACTTACAGTCTGATCTAATGGATGAGGGAGGAAGATAGACTGACTTACAGCCTGATCTAATGGATGAGGGAGGAAGAGAGACTGACTTACAGCCTGATCTAATGGATGAGGGCAGAAGAGAGACTGACTTACAGCCTGATCTAATGGATGAGGGGAGAAGAGAGACTGACTTACAGCCTGATCTAATGGATGAGGGAGGAAGAGAGGCTGACTTACAGCCTGATCTAATGGATGAGGGCAGAAGAGAGACTGACTTACAGCCTGATCTAATGGATGAGGGAGGAAGAGAGACTGACTTACAGTCTGATCTAATGGATGAGGGAGGAAGAGAGACTGACTTACAGTCTGATCTAATGGATGAGGGCAGAAGAGAGACTGACTTACAGCCTGATCTAATGGATGAGGAAGGAAGAGAGACTGACTTACAGCCTGATCTAATGGATGAGGAAGGAAGAGAGACTGACTTACAGCCTGATCTAATGGATGAGGAAGGAAGAGAGACTGACTTACAGCCTGATCTAATGGATGAGGAAGGAAGAGAGACTGACTTACAGCCTGATCTATTGGATGAGGGAGGAAGAGAGACTGACTTACAGCCTGATCTAATGGATGAGGAAGGAAGAGAGACTGACTTACATCCTGATCTAATGGATGAGGAAGGAAGAGAGACTGACTTACAGCCTGATCTAATGGATGAGGGAGGAAGAGAGACTGACTTACAGTCTGATCTAATGGATGAGGGAGGAAGAGAGACTGACTTACAGCCTGATCTAATGGATGAGGGAGGAAGAGAGACTGACTTACAGCCTGATCTAATGGATGAGGGCAGAAGAGAGACTGACTTACAGCCTGATCTAATGGATGAGGGAGGAAGAGAGACTGACTTACAGTCTGATCTAATGGATGAGGGAGGAAGAGAGACTGACTTACAGCCTGATCTAATGGATGAGGAAGGAAGAGAGACTGACTTACAGTCTGATCTAATGGATGAGGGAGGAAGAGAGACTGACTTACAGCCTGATCTAATGGATGAGGGAGGAAGAGAGACTGACTTACAGCCTGATCTAATGGATGAGGGCAGAAGAGAGACTGACTTACAGCCTGATCTAATGGATGAGGGGAGAAGAGAGACTGACTTACAGCCTGATCTAATGGATGAGGGAGGAAGAGAGACTGACTTACAGCCTGATCTAATGGATGAGGGAGGAAGAGAGACTGACTTACAGCCTGATCTAATGGATGAGGGCAGAAGAGAGACTGACTTACAGCCTGATCTAATGGATGAGGGAGGAAGAGAGACTGACTCACAGTCTGATCTAATGGATGAGGGAGGAAGAGAGACTGACTTACAGCCTGATCTAATGGATGAGGGCAGAAGAGAGACTGACTTACAGCCTGATCTAATGGATGAGGGAGGAAGAGAGACTGACTTACAGTCTGATCTAATGGATGAGGGAGGAAGAGAGACTGACTTACAGCCTGATCTAATGGATGAGGAAGGAAGAGAGACTGACTTACAGCCTGATCTAATGGATGAGGGAGGAAGAGAGACTGACTTACAGCCTGATCTAATGGATGAGGAAGGAAGAGAGACTGACTTACAGCCTGATCTAATGGATGAGGAAGGAAGAGAGACTGACTTACAGCCTGATCTAATGGATGAGGGAGGAAGAGAGACTGACTTACAGCCTGATCTAATGGATGAGGAAGGAAGAGAGACTGACTTACAGCCTGATCTAATGGATGAGGAAGGAAGAGAGACTGACTTACAGCCTGATCTAATGGATGAGGGAGGAAGAGAGACTGACTTACAGCCTGATCTAATGGATGAGGGAGGAAGAGAGACTGACTCACAGCCTGATCTAATGGATGAGGGCAGAAGAGAGACTGACTTACAGTCTGATCTAATGGATGAGGGAGGAAGAGAGACTGACTCACAGCCTGATCTAATGGATGAGGGAGGAAGAGAGACTGACTTACAGTCTGATCTAATGGATGAGGGAGGAAGAGAGACTGACTTACAGCCTGATCTAATGGATGAGGGCAGAAGAGAGACTGACTTACAGCCTGATCTAATGGATGAGGGCAGAAGAGAGACTGACTTACAGTCTGATCTAATGGATGAGGGAGGAAGAGAGACTGACTTACAGCCTGATCTAATGGATGAGGGCAGAAGAGAGACTGACTTACAGCCTGATCTAATGGATGAGGGAGGAAGAGAGACTGACTTACAGTCTGATCTAATGGATGAGGGCAGAAGAGATACTGACTTACAGCCTGATCTAATGGATGAGGGAGGAAGAGAGACTGACTTACATCCTGATCTAATGGATGAGGGGAGAAGAGAGACTGACTTACAGCCTGATCTAATGGATGAGGGAGGAAGAGAGACTGACTTACATCCTGATCTAATGGATGAGGGGAGAAGAGAGACTGACTTACAGTCTGATCTAATGGATGAGGGAGGAAGAGAGACTGACTTACAGTCTGATCTAATGGATGAGGGCAGAAGAGAGACTGACTTACAGCCTGATCTAATGGATGAGGGAGGAAGAGAGACTGACTTACATCCTGATCTAATGGATGAGGGGAGAAGAGAGACTGACTTACAGCCTGATCTAATGGATGAGGGAGGAAGAGAGACTGACTTACATCCTGATCTAATGGATGAGGGGAGAAGAGAGACTGACTTACAGTCTGATCTAATGGATGAGGGAGGAAGAGGGACTGACTTACAGCCTGATCTAATGGATGAGGGAGGAAGAGAGACTGACTTACAGCCTGATCTAATGGATGAGGGAGGAAGAGAGACTGACTTACAGCCTGATCTAATGGATGAGGGAGGAAGAGAGACTGACTTACAGTCTGATCTAATGGATGAGGGAGGAAGAGAGACTGACTTACAGCCTGATCTAATGGATGAGGGAGGAAGAGAGACTGACTTACATCCTGATCTAATGGATGAGGGCGGAAGAGAGACTGACTTACAGTCTGATCTAATGGATGAGGGAGGAAGAGAGACTGACTTACAGCCTGATCTAATGGATGAGGGAGGAAGAGAGACTGACTTACAGCCTGATCTAATTGATGAAGGAGGAAGAGAGACTGACTTACAGCCTGATCTAATGGATGAGGGAGGAAGAGAGACTGACTTACAGCCTGATCTAATGAATGAGGAAGGAAGAGAGACTGACTTACAGCCTGATCTAATGGATGAGGGAGGAAGAGAGACTGACTTACAGCCTGATCTAATGGATGAGGGAGGAAGAGAGACTGACTTACAGCCTGATCTAATGGATGAGGGAGGAAGAGAGACTGACTTACATCCTGATCTAATGGATGAGGGAGGAAGAGAGACTGACTTACATCCTGATCTAATGGATGAGGAAGGAAGAGAGACTGACTTACAGCCTGATCTAATGGATGAGGGCAGAAGAGAGACTGACTTACAGTCTGATCTAATGGATGAGGGCAGAAGAGAGACTGACTTACAGTCTGATCTAATGGATGAGGGAGGAAGAGAGACTGACTTACAGTCTGATCTAATGGATGAGGGAGGAAGAGAGACTGACTTACAGTCTGATCTAATGGATGAGGGAGGAAGAGAGACTGACTTACAGCCTGATCTAATGGATGAGGGCAGAAGAGAGACTGACTTACAGCCTGATCTAATGGATGAGGGAGGAAGAGAGACTGACTTACAGTCTGATCTAATGGATGAGGGAGGAAGAGGGACTGACTTACAGTCTGATCTAATGGATGAGGGAGGAAGAGAGACTGACTTACAGCCTGATCTAATGGATGAGGGAGGAAGAGAGACTGACTTACAGCCTGATCTAATGGATGAGGGAGGAAGAGAGACTGACTTACAGCCTGATCTAATGGATGAGGGAGGAAGAGAGACTGACTTACAGTCTGATCTAATGGATGAGGGAGGAAGAGAGACTGACTTACAGTCTGATCTAATGGATGAGGGCGGAAGAGAGACTGACTTACAGCCTGATCTAATGGATGAGGGAGGAAGAGAGACTGACTTACAGCCTGATCTAATGGATGAGGGAGGAAGAGAGACTGACTTACAGCCTGATCTAATGGATGAGGGCAGAAGAGAGACGGACTTACAGCCTGATCTAATGGATGAGGGCAGAAGAGAGACTGACTTACAGCCTGATCTAATGGATGAGGGCAGAAGAGAGACTGACTTACAGTCTGATCTAATGGATGAGGAAGGAAGAGAGACTGACTTACAGCCTGATCTAATGGATGAGGGAGGAAGAGAGACTGACTTACAGCCTGATCTAATGGATGAGGAAGGAAGAGAGACTGACTTACAGCCTGATCTAATGGATGAGGAAGGAAGAGAGACTGACTTACAGCCTGATCTAATGGATGAGGGAGGAAGAGAGACTGACTTACAGCCTGATCTAATGGATGAGGAAGGAAGAGAGACTGACTTACAGCCTGATCTAATGGATGAGGGAGGAAGAGAGACTGACTTACAGCCTGATCTAATGGATGAGGAAGGAAGAGAGACTGACTTACAGCCTGATCTAATGGATGAGGGAGGAAGAGAGACTGACTTACAGCCTGATCTAATGGATGAGGGAGGAAGAGAGACTGATTTACAGCCTGATCTAATGGATGAGGAAGGAAGAGAGACTGACTTACAGCCTGATCTAATGGATGAGGGAGGAAGAGAGACTGACTTACAGCCTGATCTAATGGATGAGGAAGGAAGAGAGACTGACTTACAGCCTGATCTAATGGATGAGGGAGGAAGAGAGACTGACTTACAGCCTGATCTAATGGATGAGGGAGGAAGAGAGACTGACTTACAGCCTGATCTAATGGATGAGGGAGGAAGAGAGACTGACCTACAGCCTGATCTAATGGATGAGGGAGGAAGAGAGACTGACTTACAGCCTGATCTAATGGATGAGGGAGGAAGAGAGACTGACTTACAGCCTGATCTAATGGATGAGGGAGGAAGAGAGACTGACTTACAGCCTGATCTAATGGATGAGGGAGGAAGAGAGTCTGACTTACAGCCTGATCTAATGGATGAGGGAGGAAGATAGACTGACTTACAGCCTGATCTAATGGATGAGGGAGGAAGAGAGACTGACTTACAGCCTGATCTAATGGATGAGGGAGGAAGAGAGACTGACATACAGCCTGATCTAATGGATGAGGGAGGAAGAGAGACTGACTTACAGCCTGATCTAATGGATGAGGGAGGAAGAGAGACTGACTTACAGCCTGATCTAATGGATGAGGGAGGAAGAGAGACTGACTTACAGCCTGATCTAATGGATGAGGGAGGAAGAGAGACTGACTTACAGCCTGATCTAATGGATGAGGGCAGAAGAGAGACTGACTTACAGCCTGATCTAATGGATGAGGGAGGAAGAGAGACTGACTTACAGCCTGATCTAATGGATGAGGGAGGAAGAGAGACTGACTTACAGCCTGATCTAATGGATGAGGGAGGAAGAGAGACTGACTTACAGTCTGATCTAATGGATGAGGGAGGAAGAGAGACTGACTTACAGCCTGATCTAATGGATGAGGGAGGAAGAGAGACTGACTTACAGCCTGATCTAATGGATGAGGGCAGAAGAGAGACTGACTTACAGCCTGATCTAATGGATGAGGGAGGAAGAGAGACTGACTTACAGTCTGATCTAATGGATGAGGGAGGAAGAGAGACTGACTTACAGCCTGATCTAATGGATGAGGAAGGAAGAGAGACTGACTTACAGTCTGATCTAATGGATGAGGGAGGAAGAGAGACTGACTTACAGCCTGATCTAATGGATGAGGGAGGAAGAGAGACTGACTTACAGCCTGATCTAATGGATGAGGGAGGAAGAGAGACTGACTTACAGCCTGATCTAATGGATGAGGGCAGAAGAGAGACTGACTTACAGCCTGATCTAATGGATGAGGGGAGAAGAGAGACTGACTTACAGCCTGATCTAATGGATGAGGGAGGAAGAGAGACTGACTTACAGCCTGATCTAATGGATGAGGGAGGAAGAGAGACTGACTTACAGCCTGATCTAATGGATGAGGGAGGAAGAGAGACTGACTTACAGCCTGATCTAATGGATGAGGGAGGAAGAGAGACTGACTTACAGCCTGATCTAATGGATGAGGGAGGAAGAGAGACTGACTTACAGTCTGATCTAATGGATGAGGGAGGAAGAGAGACTGACTTACAGTCTGATCTAATGGATGAGGGAGGAAGAGAGACTGACTTACAGTCTGATCTAATGGATGAGGGAGGAAGAGAGACTGACTTACAGCCTGATCTAATGGATGAGGGAGGAAGAGAGACTGACTTACAGCCTGATCTAATGGATGAGGGCAGAAGTTAGACTGACTTACAGCCTGATCTAATGGATGAGGGAGGAAGAGAGACTGACTTACAGCCTGATCTAATGGATGAGGAAGGAAGAGAGACTGACTTACAGCCTGATCTAATGGATGAGGGAGGAAGAGAGACTGACTTACAGCCTGATCTAATGGATGAGGGAGGAAGAGAGACTGACTTACAGCCTGATCTAATGGATGAGGGAGGAAGAGAGACTGACTTACAGCCTGATCTAATGGATGAGGAAGGAAGAGAGACTGACTTACAGCCTGATCTAATGGATGAGGGAGGAAGAGAGACTGACTTACAGCCTGATCTAATGGATGAGGGCAGAAGAGAGACTGACTTACATCCTGATCTAATGGATGAGGAAGGAAGAGAGACTGACTTACAGCCTGATCTAATGGATGAGGGAGGAAGAGAGACTGACTTACAGCCTGATCTAATGGATGAGGGAGGAAGAGAGACTGACTCACAGCCTGATCTAATGGATGAGGGCAGAAGAGAGACTGACTTACAGTCTGATCTAATGGATGAGGGAGGAAGAGAGACTGACTCACAGCCTGATCTAATGGATGAGGGAGGAAGAGAGACTGACTTACAGTCTGATCTAATGGATGAGGGAGGAAGAGAGACTGACTTACATCCTGATCTAATGGATGAGGGCAGAAGAGAGACTGACTTACAGCCTGATCTAATGGATGAGGGCAGAAGAGAGACTGACTTACAGTCTGATCTAATGGATGAGGGAGGAAGAGAGACTGACTTACAGCCTGATCTAATGGATGAGGGAGGAAGAGAGACTGACTCACAGCCTGATCTAATGGATGAGCGCAGAAGAGAGACTGACTCACAGCCTGATCTAATGGATGAGGGAGGAAGAGAGACTGACTTACAGCATGATCTAATGGATGAGGGAGGAAGAGAGACTGACTTACAGTCTGATCTAATGGATGAGGGAGGAAGAGAGACTGACTTACAGTCTGATCTAATGGATGAGGGCAGAAGAGAGACTGACTTACAGCCTGATCTAATGGATGAGGGAGGAAGAGAGACTGACTTACAGCCTGATCTAATGGATGAGGGAGGAAGAGAGACTGACTTACAGCCTGATCTAATGGATGAGGGAGGAAGAGAGACTGACTTACATCCTGATCTAATGGATGATGGGAGAAGAGAGACTGACTTACAGTCTGATCTAATGGATGAGGGAGGAAGAGAGACTGACTTACAGCCTGATCTAATGGATGAGGGAGGAAGAGAGACTGACTTACAGCCTGATCTAATGGATGAGGGAGGAAGAGAGACTGACTTACAGTCTGATCTAATGGATGAGGGAGGAAGAGAGACTGACTTACAGCCTGATCTAATGGATGAGGGCAGAAGAGAGACTGACTTACAGCCTGATCTAATGGATGAGGGAGGAAGAGAGACTGACTTACAGCCTGATCTAATGGATGAGGGAGGAAGAGAGACTGACTTACAGCCTGATCTAATGGATGAGGGAGGAAGAGAGACTGACTTACAGCCTGATCTAATGGATGGGGGAGGAAGAGAGACTGACTTACAGCCTGATCTAATGGATGAGGGAGGAAGAGAGACTGACTTACAGCCTGATCTAATGGATGAGGAAGGAAGAGAGACTGACTTACAGCCTGATCTAATGGATGAGGGAGGAAGAGAGACTGACTTACAGTCTGATCTAATGGATGAGGGAGGAAGAGAGACTGACTTACAGCCTGATCTAATGGATGAGGGAGGAAGAGAGACTGACTTACAGTCTGATCTAATGGATGAGGGAGGAAGAGAGACTGACTTACAGTCTGATCTAATGGATGAGGGAGGAAGAGAGACTGACTTACAGCCTGATCTAATGGATGAGGGAGGAAGAGAGACTGACTTACAGCCTGATCTAATGGATGAGGGAGGAAGAGAGACTGACTTACAGCCTGATCTAATGGATGAGGGAGGAAGAGAGACTGACTTACAGCCTGATCTAATGGATGAGGGCAGAAGAGAGACTGACTTACAGCCTGATCTAATGGATGATGGCAGAAGAGAGACTGACTTACAGTCTGATCTAATGGATGAGGGCAGAAGAGAGACTGACTTACAGCCTGATCTAATGGATGAGGGCAGAAGAGAGACTGACTTACAGTCTGATCTAATGGATGAGAAAGAGAGACTGACTTACAGCCTGATCTAATGGATGAGGGAGGAAGAGGGACTGACTTACAGCCTGATCTAATGGATGAGGGAGGAAGAGAGACTGACTTACAGCCTGATCTAATGGATGAGGGAGGAAGAGAGACTGACTTACAGTCTGATCTAATGGATGAGGGAGGAAGAGAGACTGACTTACAGCCTGATCTAATGGATGAGGGAGGAAGAGAGACTGACTTACAGCCTGATCTAATGGATGAGGGAGGAAGAGAGACTGACTTACAGCCTGATCTAATGGATGAGGGAGGAAGAGAGACTGACTTACAGCCTGATCTAATGGATGAGGGAGGAAGAGAGACTGACTTACAGCCTGATCTAATGGATGAGGGCGGAAGAGAGACGGACTTACAGCCTGATCTAATGGATGAGGGAGGAAGAGAGACTGATCTATGTGTATCTGTCCTGAGGCGCGACTCACAGTATTCCGAGCCTGTCGTAAGCGCCATCATTATTCAGGCGACTTAATCGAGCTGTAATATTCCAGCTCACAGCCCGGAGGGTGAAGCGACTCGTTCACCACAGAGTCTTCTCTCCAGGACTCGGCAGGAGCGACCTGTCCCTAGTCGCAGGTGCTTTTCCAGTCCTCTCCGCTGCCTCCTCGTCCTCGAGGGACCACGGGTTTAGGAGGGGGATGGGGCGGGTGGTGCGGGGGACATGTCCCCCCTCAATATTGAGAAGAGGTTAAATTTGTCCCCCTCAAGAAATATAGCTAATATGAAAGCCAACCGATCTCACTAAAAGAGGTAACGAATAAGGAAGTTAAAACATTTATATATCCTTCTTACTGTACCTGTAACTATATATTAAGCAATAATTTCAGAGCCGTTATACTGCATTATATGTGTGTCAGCGGGTACCTGAATGTTGCTCTCACTGTGCCTCACTGCATCACGGAGCACAGGGTGACGGTACAGCCTGGAGAAACCTTCCTGGACACTTTAGAAATGTTTACACTTCTCACAATCCTCCTGCAGAGTAAATTTCACAGAGTAAATTTTTACTCAAACTGAGTACATTTTACTCAAACTGTACTCCATTGTATTCTTATTTTTAATATTATTATATATTCTTACTCTTATTTTAATCCTGTTGACTACCTAAATGTTTATTGTTGTTCAATGTGAGCGATCTGTAGTGCCCGAATTTCCCCCGGGATCATTAAAGGATTTCTATTCTATTCTATTATTTTCTTTTACATAAATAAAGACATTTCCACCATGAATTGATGAACAGAAAAGTACAACAGAATGCAGGAAATGAAGTGTTTGACGCTCTTAATCTCCTTCAGACCCCCCCCCCCCCTGTTAAAACTGAACCTCCACCCTCGGGGCACAACCGGTGCACAGATAAACAGTATATACTTGTCAGAGCGGGATCTCGCCTGAAGAAATATGAACCGTGATTCTCTCCTCTCTCTCTCTAATCTCCTCCGTGTGTGTT
Source organism: Notolepis coatsorum (assembly GCF_963971535.1). Lineage (NCBI taxonomy): Eukaryota > Metazoa > Chordata > Actinopteri > Aulopiformes > Paralepididae > Notolepis > Notolepis coatsorum. Next base: position 2,523,265 of record NC_140170.1, on the reverse strand, counting down.
CCACCTCCTCCTCCTCCCCTCTCAGATGTGAACGAGTGCGACAACAAGCCCTGCAGCCAGGAATGTGCCAATATCTACGGCTCCTACCAGTGCTACTGTCGCCAGGGCTTCTACCTGAAGGAGGACGGACACACCTGCGAAGGTATATTATTATCATTTAGCATTTTAAACCTTTTCACTGCCACACTACAGACGGTTAACCCTTTCACTACCACACTACAGACGGTTAACCTTTCACTACCACACTACAGACGGTTAACCTTTCACTACCACACTACAGAAGGTTAACCTTTCACTACCACACTACAGCAGGTTAACCTTTCACTACCACACTACAGAAGGGTTAACCCTTTCACTACCACACTACACAAGGTTAACCTTTCACTACCACACTACAGAAGGTTAACCTTTCACTACCACACTACAGACGGTTAACCTTTCACTACCACACTACACAAGGTTAACCTTTCACTACCACACTACAGACGGTTAACCTTTCACTACCACACTACAGACGGTTAACCTTTCACTACCACACTACAGACGGTTAACCTTTCACTACCACACTACAGAAGGTTAACCTTTCACTACCACACTACAGCAGGTTAACCTTTCACTACCACACTACAGAAGGGTTAACCCTTTCACTACCACACTACACAAGGTTAACCTTTCACTACCACACTACAGACGGTTAACCTTTCACTACCACACTACAGACGGTTAACCTTTCACTACCACACTACAGAAGGTTAACCTTTCACTACCACACTACAGAAGGTTAACCTTTCACTACCACACTACAGAAGGTTAACCTTTCACTACCACACTACAGAAGGGTTAACCCTTTCACTACCACACTACACAAGGTTAACCTTTCACTACCACACTACAGACGGTTAACCTTTCACTACCACACTACAGCAGGTTAACCTTTCACTACCACACTACAGAAGGTTAACCTTTCACTACCACACTACCACTACCTACCTGGGTTCCATCCTAGAGGCTAATCTTTCCTGTGACAAAATGGCATCCAATTTAATAAAAAAAAGTCAACCAACGAACTCGATTCTTGTACCGGATCTCCTCTCTGGTAAACAAGAATACCCTGAAGACTCTGGCAGGAGCACTCATTCAAGGGTACTACGACTATGCTTGCACCTCATGGTACCAAAGCACCTCAAAGGCCCTAAAAACAAAATTACAAACATCTCAAAACGAACTGGTCAGACTACTACTTGACCTTACTCCTAGAACCCACCTCACCCCTGCCCACTTTGACAACCTAGGATGGCTTAGAGTAGACGACAGAGTACAGCAACTTGCAATGGGCCTGGTCTACAAGATACACTACACGACCAAGGTACCCATGTACATGTCAAAATACTTCCCAAAGGTCAGTGAATACCACGATCACAACACCAGAGGGAGCTCCACAAATCATGTTAAACCCAGATTCGGCTCAAACAAGGGACTAAACACGTTTCGCAATTATGCCACATCAATGTGGAACGCCCTACCCAAAGCTGTAAAGGAATCAGTGGCGAATCCTTATGGAAGCCAACGGAAGCCATGCCTCCCTAATATTAAAATATGAATTAATATCAAATATGAAATATGAAAAAAAAAAAAAAAAAAAAAATTAATATAGTTTACATTCTATTCTATTCTATTTCATCTGTGCATCTGTGTTATAATTTTTTTTTTTTTTAAATGTCTCCCTCTTCTCCTTCTCACTCCCTCTAACACACTGTCAGCCTCACTATGCTCACTGCAGCAGGAGAGGAGGCAGATGGTAGGTCTCTTTCTCCAGGCTTCCAGCATTATAGAGTCCAAATCCGATCCTAGCCAATCAGATTCGAGCTGACTGCCACACCCTAAAAGTTTAAAACGGGGCTGAGAGGAAAATACTCAGCATATTTTCCCCTCTGCACTCTGAACATTGTATTAACCTGTAACTGTTCCCACGGGCCGAATATTGCCCCGATCCTCGCGAGATTAAATCCACGGGGACCTCTCGGCGTGCCGAAGCTTTTCCTAAATCACTTCCATCATCGAAAACGAGGGGAAAAGGTCGGCTCGCGACCCTGAAAATGTCGCGTGATTTTAAAAACACTGTATTAAGTGAGCCTATTATGGGATCCACGCGAGCTTTCTATCGTGGAAACATCTGGGCGTCCCGCAACTTTTACTGATTCACATGTAGCCCCTAAAATGCTTAGAAAAGGAAAACAGAAAGCGTGGAATAAACTCGCCGAAACGGAAAAGTGTCCCACAGGCGCGCCGTGATTCCGATCCGCGTGAAAATATTCACGGCCATAGAGGAGACCGTGGGACACCTTTTTGCAACCGAATATGTGTCTCGAATTTGCTCCCACGCGGCGCGCAAAATCGCGCAAGGAAAAATCAGACCAAAAATTAACCAATGCTCCAGCAGTATTAATGACCCTGATGTAAACAAGACAAACGTCTTTCTCTGGTCTGCATCCCCTTATACAATTGTGTGTATTGAGCCGTACTGTATTGTACCCATTCTGCAATCTGTTAAATAAATAAAAAGAAAGTTTGACTGGCCGCCGAGCCATACTGTAGTGTACATGGTGACTGCTTGACTTAAAAAAAAAAAAAAAAAAAAAAAATTATTAATAAAAATATTGAATAATTTTTTTTTTAATAATTTTTTTTTGGCTTCCCCTGTTATTTTACCCACGCGACGCCACTGAAAGGAATGTGAATCACTACCCACTTTCAAAACCACTCTCAAAGAACACCTACGGGAGACTGCAATTCGAAACTGGCCCCTGTAAATGTCCTAACCCAACCCCCTCCAATGTACAGTAAATGACCAAGTATGGTTTTGTCAATATTCCAATGTACAGTTTTGCTTGTACAGTTGTACAGTTTCCCCCCCACCCCTCCTACCCAACCTCCCCCAATGTACAGTTTTCACATCAAATGTATATACTCTCTTTTCTGGACTCTTTTTGTATCACAAAATGCACCTTGTTTCTTGTTTTTTTCTTAATTGTACAGTACCTTTTCTATAATTTTGGTGTATTTTTACTTATTACTGTAGTGTGTGTTTTTATCATGTACCTGTAAAGCACTTTCGTTTGGCTTTAGTCATTTGTAAATGTGCGTTAGAAATAAATATGAGTGAGTGAGTAGGTGAGTGAGTGAGTGAGTGAGTGAGTGAGTGAGTGAGTGAGTGAGTGAGTGAGTGAGTGAGTGAGTGAGTGAGTGAGTGAGTGAGTGAGTGAGTGAGTGAGTGAGTGAGTGAGTGAGTGAGTGAGTGAGTGAGTGAGTGAGTGAGTGAGTGAGTGAGTGAGTGAGTGAGTGAGTGAGTGAGTGAGTGAGTGAGTGAGTGAGTGAGTGAGTGAGTGAGTGAGTGAGTGAGTGAGTGAGTGAGTGAGTGAGTGAGTGAGTGAGTGAGTGAGTGAGTGAGTGAGTGAGTGAGTGAGTGAGTGAGTGAGTGAGTGAGTGAGTGAGTGAGTGAGTGAGTGAGTGAGTGAGTGAGTGAGTGAGTGAGTGAGTGAGTGAGTGAGTGAGTGAGTGAGTGAGTGAGTGAGTGAGTGAGTGAGTGAGTGAGTGAGTGAGTGAGTGAGTGAGTGAGTGAGTGAGTGAGTGAGTGAGTGAGTGAGTGAGTGAGTGAGTGAGTGAGTGAGTGAGTGAGTGAGTGAGTGAGTGAGTGAGTGAGTGAGTGAGTGAGTGAGTGAGTGAGTGAGTGAGTGAGTGAGTGAGTGAGTGAGTGAGTGAGTGAGTGAGTGAGTGAGTGAGTGAGTGAGTGAGTGAGTGAGTGAGTGAGTGAGTGAGTGAGTGAGTGAGTGAGTGAGTGAGTGAGTGAGTGAGTGAGTGAGTGAGTGAGTGAGTGAGTGAGTGAGTGAGTGAGTGAGTGAGTGAGTGAGTGAGTGAGTGAGTGAGTGAGTGAGTGAGTGAGTGAGTGAGTGAGTGAGTGAGTGAGTGAGTGAGTGAGTGAGTGAGTGAGTGAGTGAGTGAGTGAGTGAGTGAGTGAGTGAGTGAGTGAGTGAGTGAGTGAGTGAGTGAGTGAGTGAGTGAGTGAGTGAGTGAGTGAGTGAGTGAGTGAGTGAGTGAGTGAGTGAGTGAGTGAGTGAGTGAGTGAGTGAGTGAGTGAGTGAGTGAGTGAGTGAGTGAGTGAGTGAGTGAGTGAGTGAGTGAGTGAGTGAGTGAGTGAGTGAGTGAGTGAGTGAGTTAGCGAGCGAGCGAGCGAGCGAGCGAGCCCAGCAGAGGTATCTTGGGAATAGTCTCACATTGCCAGACCTACCTCCATGCTACATGTTTAGAGTGAAAGGTCTGCTATTGTCTGCTATTTTTTGTCACAATAAAAACACCTTGGAGCATCAAAAGTGAGTTGCGAGCCCCGCTTTGTTTCATAGAGTGAAAGGTCTGCCACAACCCATTATCAGTGAGCACCACAGGGGGGGGGTGGGGCATCCAGAGTTGTTTGTAGCTCTATTTGTCAAACCACCAAGCACACAATTTACCTTATGAAATAACAATGAGGGAGCAATGTTTCATCATCAAACTTGTTTTTGTTGTTGATGAAAAACGAAATAAAAACAATATTCAACCAGAGCGAGACTACCCAGAAGGCCTGTCTGTAGTAAATAAAATATACTTCTGTTCGTGAGTGAATTACGGAATGAGTGACTGACTGCATGCTTGAGTGAGTGAGGCTGCGTTCACACTGCAGGCAGACGTGGTCCGAGGCTGGAGATCTGATCTCAGATCTGGTGTTTTTTATTTTTTTTATTTTATTAACCCATTCTCTGCCGGAGCTTATATCCATCCTTGTAGCCTCTCTGCCAGCACTATTTGTCTATGGAGATGTTCACCTTCTTTGCAGGGCTATAACTTTTTAAATTGTATTGCTAAATTGACATTACTATGGCCCATTCAACATCAATTATCTATCGTTCAGGGTGTAGGAACGTTTTACTTTTTCATTCACACATTCATACTAAAATACCGTCCAGAGTATAAATATGTTTTTATCGTTTTCTGCTGTATTTCATAGAACATGAGATATAGCCATAAATGCATATATTAGATGATCAAATGCAGTTTGATACCGATCAACGTTATATAAAAAATTTCAACTGTACATGATCCTAAACGTCATGACTGGTCATCTGCTGGTGACCGGAGGGGGGGGGGGGGTAGTTTATAATGCAATGGCCGACGTTAAATGATTCATGTAGTATGGGTGATATATATAGGGGACGGACTAAGCACTTCCGGCCACTTCCGGTTTTGGCAACTCGCCGATCGGCCACCAGGTGGTGGTATTGAAGCGTTGCAGAGTTTAGCGGAGTCCTACACCACCAGCCAAGACTCCGTGGGTGAAATGTGAATACCATGACGTCATTGGTAGATTACGCATGGCGAGGAATGACGTGTAAACACGTCATCGGCGGAGAATGGGTTAAAAGGATCCCCATTAGCTGACGCCTCGGCGACAAGCTAGTCTTCCTGGGGTCCTTGACAAATAACAAAACATTACAGCCACATTGGCACAAACATCAACATTGTGACATCAATAGTCCAATGAAAATGTTACAGAAATAGGGCAACTAAGTGATTAAAATGCTGGGAAAAGAAAGAAAATAAACAGTTCGAAAACAAACATACAAACAAAAGCTCAAAACAAACAGAAATAACTAATAGCTCAAATTTATGAAATTTAAATGATTAGTTATTGATTCTATTTCGTAGATGGGATTTGATCTTCTTTTTTAAACTTGCTATACATGTAATTAAAGGAAGATGGTTGGGAAGACAGTTCCAGAAGCCAATGGCCCTACAGTATACAGAATAGTTTTAATATATGATCTTTTCAATTCAGATACAGGTCTGATTTTTTATTTTTTATTTTATTTTTTACATCTAATCATGATCTTAAATGTGATGTAAGTGGTGTTTTGTTAAAGTAAGTGTTAAATAGCACTACATTCTGACAGCCATCACTGATATAGAGTGTCTGGTCAGTAACACGGGTCTCCCAGTCCCTCCACTCTGCAGTAAACAGCCATCACTGATATAGAGTGTCTGGTCAGTAACATGGGTCTCCCAGTCCCTCCGCTCTGCAGTAAACAGCCATCACTGATATAGAGTGTCTGGTCAGTAACATGGGTCTCCCAGTCCCTCCACTCTGCAGTAAACAGCCATCACTGATATAGAGTGTCTGGTCAGTAACATGGGTCTCCCAGTCCCTCCACTCTGCAGTAAACAGCCATCACTGATATAGAGTGTCTGGTCAGTAACATGGGTCTCCCAGTCCCTCCACTCTGCAGTAAACAGCCATCACTGATATAGAGTGTCTGGTCAGTAACATGGGTCTCCCAGTCCCTCCTGCTCTGCAGTAAACAGTCATCACTGATACAGAGTGTCTGGTCAGTAACATGGGTCTCCCAGTCCCTCCACTCTGCAGTAAACAGCCATCACTGATATAGAGTGTCTGGTCAGTAACATGGGTCTCCCAGTCCCTCCTGCTCTGCAGTAAACAGTCATCACTAATACAGAGTGTCTGGTCAGTAACATGGGTCTCCCAGTCCCTCCACTCTGCAGTAAACAGTCATCACTGATACAGAGTGTCTGGTCAGTAACATGGGTCTCCCAGTCCCTCCACTCTGCAGTAAACAGCCATCACTGATATAGAGTGTCTGGTCAGTAACATGGGTCTCTCAGTCCCTCCGCTCTGCAGTAAACAGCCATCACTGATATAGAGTGTCTGGTCAGTAACATGGGTCTCTCAGTCCCTCCACTCTGCAGTAAACAGCCATCACTGATATAGAGTGTCTGGTCAGTAACATGGGTCTCCCAGTCCCTCTGCTCTGCAGTAAACAGCCATCACTGATATAGAGTGTCTGGTCAGTAACATGGGTCTCCCAGTCCCTCCACTCTGCAGTAAACAGCCATCACTGATATAGAGTGTCTGGTCAGTAACATGGGTCTCTCAGTCCCTCCACTCTGCAGTAAACAGCCATCACTGATATAGAGTGTCTGGTCAGTAACATGGGTCTCCCAGTCCCTCCACTCTGCAGTAAACAGCCATCACTGATATAGAGTGTCTGGTCAGTAACATGGGTCTCTCAGTCCCTCCACTCTGCAGTAAACAGCCATCACTGATATAGAGTGTCTGGTCAGTAACATGGGTCTCTCAGTCCCTCCACTCTGCAGTAAACAGCCATCACTGATATAGAGTGTCTGGTCAGTAACATGGGTCTCCCAGTCCCTCCGCTCTGCAGTAAACAGCCATCACTGATATAGAGTGTCTGGTCAGTAACATGGGTCTACCAGTCCCTCCACTCTGCAGTAAACAGCCATCACTGATATAGAGTGTCTGGTCAGTAACATGGGTCTCTCAGTGCCTCCTCTCTGCAGTAAACAGCCATCACTTATATAGAGTGTCTGGTCAGTAACATGGGTCTCCCAGTCCCTCCTGCTCTGCAGTAAACAGTAAATACATGTCCTGGTATCCCTTCCCACGTTATCCAATCAGGAGAGAGAACCCTACTGTAGATATATTTTACTTACATCAAGACATCTTGCGAAGACAGATTTGCTTACTGTACTGGTAGATTATTTTACTTGTTTCAAGAACACATTTGCTTAAAACTAGTTTTTATTTCTTATTTTTGTCAGGCCATTTTTGTAGTATGGAGTTCTCTCTCCTGATTGGATAAAGTGGGAACAGGATACCAGACCATTTATTTTGTGTTTACTGCAGAGTGGAGGGACTGGGAGACCCATGTAACTGACCAGACACTCTGTATCAGTGATGGCTGTCAGACCCATGTTACTGACCAGACACTCTGTATCAGTGATGGCTGTCAGACCCATGTTACTGACCAGACACTCTGTATCAGTGATGACTGTCGGACCCATGTTACTGACCAGACACTCTGTATCAGTGATGGCTGTCAGACCCATGTTACTGACCAGACACTCTGTATCAGTGATGACTGTCGGACCCATGTTACTGACCAGACACTATATCAGTGATGGCTGTCAGACCCATGTTACTGACCAGACACTATATCAGTGATGGCTGTCAGACCCATGTTACTGACCAGACACTCTATATCAGTGATGGCTGTCAGACCCATGTTACTGACCAGACACTCTATATCAGTGATGGCTGTCAGACCCATGTTACTGACCAGACACTCTGTATCAGTGATGGCTGTCGGAATGTAGAGCTATTATTACAACATGTAGACACTTACTTTAAACAAACATAAAAACACCACTTACAGCAGCTTTAAAGTGCAGACGGGCCAGACGGCCTGCAGGGGGCAGCAAATCAAAGAGCCTTGGAGCTGAAGCCTTTAGTCTCTATTGATCCAAGAGATACAAGTGACCGGAGGAGCTGACGCCCCGATCAATAGAGCCATGACTCTGTCATAAGGGATGGATTCTGTGTTGTTGTCCTTAATGATAGGGCCTACACACACACACACACACACGCACACACACACACACACACATTCACACACACACACACCGTGGGACCATTACATTGTTTTCCCAGAATGATCAAAAGGAACGTCACATTTCATTATGTATGTGCCGTTGGCCTTTCATGAAGGTTCTCTGTGTGGCAGATGGTGTGTGTGTGCGTGTGTGTGTGTGTGTGTGTGTGTGTGTGTGTGTGTGTGTGTGTGTGTGTGTGTGTGTCCGTCCGTCCGTCCGTCCGTCCGTCCGTCCGTCCGTCCGTCCGTCAGGCATATTGAACATCTGTAATATTGAATAACTATGCATATGTGATTTGATCAGGCGGATCCAAGTACCGTAAATCACTTACAAATGCGTGTGTGTGTCTCTTTCTCTCTATGTCTCTGTCTGTGTATCTGTGTCTGTCTGTGTCTCTGTGTGTGTCTCTGTCTCTGTGTCTCTCTCTGTCTCTCTCTGTCTCTCTCTGTGTCTCTGTCTGTGTATCTGTGTCTCTCTGTCTCTCTGTGTCTCTGTCTGTGTATCTGTCTCTGTCTCTCTGTGGGTCTCTGTCTCTCTTTCTGTGTATCTGTGTCTCTCTGTCTCTGTGTCTCTGTCTCTCTGTCTATGTCTCTATGTGTGTCTCTGTCTCTCTTTCTGTGTATCTGTGTCTCTCTGTCTCTCTTTCTGTGTATCTGTGTCTCTCTGTCTCTGTGTGTCTCTGTCTCTCTGTGTCTGGTCAGTAACATGGGTCTCCCAGTCCCTCCACTCTGCAGTAAACAGCCATCACTGATATAGAGTGTCTGGTCAGTAACATGGGTCTCCCAGTCCCTCCGCTCTGCAGTAAACAGCCATCACTGATATAGAGTGTCTGGTCAGTAACATGGGTCTCCCAGTCCCTCCACTCTGCAGTAAACAGCCATCACTGATATAGAGTGTCTGGTCAGTAACATGGGTCTCTCAGTGCCTCCTCTCTGCAGTAAACAGCCATCACTTATATAGAGTGTCTGGTCAGTAACATGGGTCTCCCAGTCCCTCCTGCTCTGCAGTAAACACTAAATACATGTCCTGGTATCCCTTCCCACGTTATCCAATCAGGAGAGAGAACCCTACTGTAGATATATTTTACTTACATCAAGACATCTTGCCAAGACAGATTTGCTTACTGTACTGGTAGATTATTTTACTTGTTTCAAGAACACATTTGCTTAAAACTAGTTTTTATTTCTTATTTTTGTCAGGCCATTTTTGCAGTATGGAGTTCTCTCTCCTGATTGGATAAAGTGGGAACAGGATACCAGACCATTTATTTTGTGTTTACTGCAGAGTGGAGGGACTGGGAGACCCATGTTACTGACCAGACACTCTGTATCAGTGATGGCTGTCAGACCCATGTTACTGACCAGACACTCTGTATCAGTGATGGCTGTCAGACCCATGTTACTGACCAGACACTCTGTATCAGTGATGACTGTCGGACCCATGTTACTGACCAGACACTCTGTATCAGTGATGGCTGTCAGACCCATGTTACTGACCAGACACTCTGTATCAGTGATGACTGTCGGACCCATGTTACTGACCAGACACTATATCAGTGATGGCTGTCAGACCCATGTTACTGACCAGACACTCTATATCAGTGATGGCTGTCAGACCCATGTTACTGACCAGACACTCTGTATCAGTGATGGCTGTCGGAATGTAGAGCTATTATTACAACATGTAGACACTTACTTTAAACAAACATAAAAACACCACTTACAGCAGCTTTAAAGTGCAGACGGGCCAGACGGCCTGCAGGGGGCAGCAAATCAAAGAGCCTTGGAGCTGAAGCCTTTAGTCTCTATTGATCCAAGAGATACAAGTGACCGGAGGAGCTGACGCCCCGATCAATAGAGCCATGACTCTGTCATAAGGGATGGATTCTGTGTTGTTGTCCTTAATGATAGGGCCTACACACACACACACACACACGCACACACACACACACACACATTCACACACACACACACCGTGGGACCATTACATTGTTTTCCCAGAATGATCAAAAGGAACATCACAATTCATTATGTATGTGCCGTTGGCCTTTCATGAAGGTTCTCTGTGTGGCAGATGGTGTGTGTGTGTGCGTGTGTGTGTGTGTGTGTGTGTGTGTGTGTGTGTGTCCGTCCGCCCGTCCGTCCGTCCGTCCGTCCGTCCGTCCGTCCGTCAGGCATATTGAACATCTGTAATATTGAATAACTATGCATATGTGATTTGATCAGGCGGATCCAAGTACCGTAAATCACTTACAAATGCGTGTGTGTGTCTCTTTCTCTCTATGTCTCTGTCTGTGTATCTGTGTCTGTCTGTGTCTCTGTGTGTGTCTCTGTCTCTGTGTCTCTCTCTGTCTCTCTCTGTCTCTCTCTGTGTCTCTGTCTGTGTATCTGTGTCTCTCTGTCTCTCTGTGTCTCTGTCTGTGTATCTGTCTCTGTCTCTCTGTGGGTCTCTGTCTCTCTTTCTGTGTATCTGTGTCTCTGTGTCTCTCTGTCTCTGTGTCTCTGTCTCTCTGTCTCTGTCTCTCTGTGTGTCTCTGTCTCTCTGTCTCTGTGTCTCTGTCTCTCTGTCTCTGTGTGTCTCTGTCTCTCTGTCTCTGTCTCTCTGTGTGTCTCTGTCTCTCTGTCTCTGTCTCTCTGTGTGTCTCTGTCTCTCTGTCTCTGTCTCTCTGTCTCTGTGTGTCTCTGTCTCTCTGTCTCTGTCTCTCTGTGTGTCTCTGTCTCTCTGTCTCTGTCTCTCTGTGTGTCTCTGTCTCTCTCTGTCTCTGTGTCTCTGTCTCTGTGTGTCTCTCTCTGTGTGTCTCTGTCTCTCTGTGTGTCTCTGTCTCTCTCTCTGTCTCTGTGTCTCTGTCTCCAGATATTGACGAGTGCTCCCAGAGCGCGGGGAACCTCTGTGCCTTCCAGTGTGTCAACGCTCCCGGCAGCTACCAGTGTGCCTGTCCGCCTCAGGGCTACAGCCTGTCTGCCAACGGACGCACCTGCAGAGGTTAGGTGTCTCTAGGGCTGTACGGTACCGAATGTCATTTTTTAACATTCGAAGCTTCCATTGAAGTAATGATCCAATAAGGGCCCACGGTTGGTACGAAAGTGATGGTGACGTCTTGATGGAGCGCCAAGCGGATGCAGATGGGCTACATCGTTTATGATAAATGTTTTATTAAAATTTTTATGACGAGTCATACACTATAATAGTATAATACTATAATATTAGTGTAACCTAATTTTTTTCTGCAACTGTGAAGAAAAAACCCACTGGTTTAAACAGAATGAATAGACACACAAAAAAAACCATTGGTTTAAACAGCATGAATAGATACACGAAAAAGATATATATAAAATTAAAAATTAAACATTTTAAAAACCGTGTGGACGGTCTCCTCGCTGAGGTCAAACATGAAGTCTGTTTTAGAGTCATGTCCAGACAGAGATGATTATCCGCCAAAGTATTTTATCGTATGCTCGTTTCGTCCACACGGAACTGCGTTCTGGGAGCCTGAATACGCTGAGTGAACAAATCTCAAGACGCCACCCTTGCGTTCCCGTCTTCACAAGCCAGTGCGCATCTTTCCTGAACCGATGACGCAATAGCCCACCTCTCCTTTAACCCGCAAGCGCAAACCCAGCCGACAATCCCAACATTTGTATTCTAGACATTTTCAACAAGTCAAAGGAAGACAAATATTAGCTTGCTTAACTAGCGGTAGCTCAAAAGCACAGGACCGGACGACACAAGTTGTTCCGCTAGCGATATTAACAACAATAACACTTTCGGTCAGGGGGGTTTAAAAATAAAAGAGCGAAGTCTTAAACAGGGAAGATGTTTATTTTGTACATTTGTGACGGCGTTACAGGATTTCAGTGGTTTCGTTTGGACGCACATTTCTTGAGACGATTTCGTGTTTACGGAAAACTTTTTTTTAAATTTAATTTAATTAATTTTTTCTCCCATCCCAATTTCGTATTATACTGCCAATTGTATTAGTATGAACGACCAGCCAAGCCGGAAGCAACGCAGAGAGCTGGGCTCGAACCCAGCATCTCCTGCGTTAGTGGCGAGCGAGCACCTTGCCCACTGCGCCACTTAGCCGCCCCGGAAAAAGTTTTTTTAATGAAAACGAAAAAGATGGGTTCCGTCTCCATCTGGGTGTGGCCTTAAAGAGAGAGAGAGAGACCTTTATTGTCCCAGAGGAGGAGAGTGTATCATTGTTGACAGCACTACACTGCAATAAATAGCACAGGGAGCAGAGAAAATAATAGAATACTAACACAATGAAAATATACAAAGGCAAGGTTATTGTTACAAAGGATCAGATTAAACCGAATATATATATTTATTTATTGATATATATTGCATAGTATTTGTATATCGTTTGATATCCCTTGTATATTCCTTGTACATATACACGGAATATCCCTTTAGTCCAGCCCATAATATTTCATTCTCCTATTGGACAGTGGTCCACCGGCGCCAGGGACCGGCCCCCGGAGCCAAGTTCAAAGTCACCGACACGACATGTCTGTACTTGCCCCGGCCCTGCCCAGGGATACGGCGACAGAAATGAGAGTGGCACTATTTGTTCACCGTGCGTATAAATACGGCGCAGGTGAATGTAGAAGCCCCTTAGCCCCTTACCTCCGTACCCTTCTTAGCTTTAGTATGTTACCGATAAGTTGAAGCCTCACCCACGATACAACGTGCGGTGAAGTATGGCCTGTTTGGCCCCAGAATAGAGCATCGAGACCGCGTGCGAATTAGTAACTGAATTGTCAGAGTTTGGCGCTATACCGTCGAGTGCGACATATTTCTATTGAGTCTTTAATAGTCTATTTGTGTATAGTGTATCGTGCGGTTAGAATTCTATAGTGACCAGCATCTCCAACGCTTTCTCGTATTAGCTAGAGTTCTTATCCAGGCTGGGCCGACCGCATGGCGCTTTCACCCGAGGAGACCTAGGCGAGAACCGTATGGACATGTACACTGGATTAATCTACCCGACGACTACATAGCCCTTTGCGGCTGGAATATATTTGCTTTGGTCCTATGATTTATGGAGCGGATAATCGCCGACGCCTGCACGTGTTGGATTTACCCCGAGAGGAGTCAAGTCGAGTCGGCGCTCAGAGAGCCTGAGGCCGCCTAGCTTTCTTCACTGTAGAGCTACAGTCTACAAGAGAACCAAGCTGTATTCGTCTGTGGATCAAGAGACTACTGCACCGGCTTCTGTACCTGAAGTCTCCCTAGTCATCGTTGACCAGACGTCCTACTACCGACAGATCTTCTACCCCCTTGCTGGCTTACAACCAGTGGGAACCCTTTCCAGTATCTCCCGCTATTACTAGTGTACCATAGATATAATTCCCTAAGATTCAGGTTGTATAATTACCTCCTGCGTAACCAGAGAATGGACATTCGTTATTGATTTGCCTACGCATACTCCTTTGCCTTACAAGTGCATTCAAAGAATAATGTAAAGTATCCTATGTACCTTTTGCTCCATTAAATACTTGATTAATACCTTTGACTGGAACCGATTTCATTGTGGGAAGTGTTCATCATATTCATATATCGTGTACTGTATGGCCAGTAATTAAAGTACATAAAGCGGTAGTGGTTTAATGATACCATACTTATCAATACAGTCAGGGAATTGTACCCCTCAGTTACAATTGGTCCTTCGAGCCGGAGGGTAACTAGTGTAATATTAATATAGTGGTATTAATATTGAAATGGCCTATGATGAACACTCCACAAAACGGTCCTCCTAAAGTAGATCGCCCACAGCGTAGACGGCAGCCACCTCAGTACTTAGAGGATTACGTTGCCAGTATACTACCTAGCCTTCTACAGACGGTAAACGCGGAAAAAGTAGAAAGTAAAATTATGTCCGACCCTATCAACCAGGCTACCCCGCCAACAGAGGCCCTAGTGGGTTCTAATGTAACTGACCAAGCTCACGGTAGGGACCAGGAGGGAACTGACACGACTTTACCCCCCGCCAAGACCGAAGAAGTAGTCCCCGGAGAGCTCCAGGAGAAAGACAACCCTTCAGAGATGGAACTCTGCCCGGTACAAGAAGAGGAGAGCGCCCAGGAGATAGAGCTCCAGGACTCCCCGCAGGAGAACGCATCTCCAACGAGTACTGCCAGGAGCGGATCACCTCAACCAGCGTCTTCCCCCAGCGAGGCGGACAAGATGCTGGCACAGGCGTTCCTCGCCAGCCTAGCAGCCTCAACAGAGCGCGATCGACTCCAAGCACAGACGCTTAGTGAGCGCGAACATTCTTCCATGGAAAGAGAACGCCTCCAAGCGCAGCAACGGAGCGACGAAGATCGTATACGTCTAGAGATTAGACGCCTTCAGACGGAAGAGAATATGGTAAGAGACCACGCCGAAGCCCAGCGCGCCGCCGCCGAAGCCCAGCGCGCCGCTGCCGGTGCCCAAAGAGAAGCAGAGCGCGACATCGCTCTCACCAAGCGCGAAGCCGAGCGCGACCGATTACAAGCGCAGCTAATGGAACAGCTGATCGCCAGGGCAACACCCCCTCCCTCCGCACGGGGTTCCAGGGCCTCGTCAAGACACGGGTCAAGGGCACCCTCCCCTAACCGATCAAGCGACCCTGAGCCCGACCACCAGAGAGAGCCTATACCCCCCTCCGAACTCCTTCCCCGACCGGTCCCAGTGAGACCCAGCTACAAGGAAGGAACGGTATACACCGCGGAGAGGCTAAATAGACGACTACAGGATCTAGAGGACCTGCCAGAGGAAGAAGAAGAGGGAGAGGAGGAGAGTCAAGCCCGACAGCAGCACAGTACTCCACAGGACCAGGAGGTCCAGTACAGCCCAGGCTCTACCCCCGCGGCTCTGCGCTACAGACCCCCGACTCAATTCACGGGTGAGATTGACGCACAACCAGTCCCGAGGAATAGCACCTGGATACGCGGGCCATGGTACCCTGCCGGTACCAGCCCACCGAGAGGCGTAAGAGGAGACTCGCCTAGGAGGCCTCTCTTCCAACGCTCACCGATGTGCCAGCCATCTACGGCATCATACATTGGCACACCGACGTTTCCAGACTTCACCCATGAGAACAGAGCACAGTACACGGAGCTACGGATGTGCTTAGAGACAATGATGGCTGATGTAGCTGATGAACGCCACAAGTATGCTATCCTATTGAAGCACCTCAAGGTGCCCCGAGCGCACAATATAGCGCTGGCCTATGCCACCTCTACTACCCCATACACAGCGGCTCTAGCAGCACTCGACCAAAGATATGGACGCATATGGGACTACGTAATACAAGAGATAAGGCATATTGACCGCCTACCCCCAGCAACAGACAATCGCTCACTAGACGACCTGTCTATCAAGGTACAATCCCTGGTAGGGATGCTGGGGGCGCAACGAGAAAAGGGTATGCATGAACTATACGCAAACTCTAATGTCGAGAGGATTTTAGAGAAGCTTCCGCCCGCCCGACAAGAGCGCTTCAGGCGGCAAAGAGACCACCGTGATCCTAACGGTCCCGAGCCATCCCTCCTAGACCTAGCCGACTTCCTGGCGAGAGAAGTCAACAGCCTGCGATTGGATACGTTCGTGCGGAGCACACCAAGCTCCAGAGAGGGACCTAGGAGAGCAAACGATGGCCGAAGATTGGTGACTGTCATGCACCAATCAGAACCAGTACCGAGCAGCAAGAACCACAGTACCCCCTCGATGAAAGAGAAGTGGAAGATGGTGTGCCCGTACTGCGAGAAAGAACACTGGTTGTCACAATGTGACACATTCAAGAAGATGACCGCCGACGAAGTGGGTCAATGGATAAAGTCCAACCGACGCTGTTACCGATGTGCGCGCAGTCACATGGCAGCCGAGTGCCGCTTAAAGAAGAGGTGTAGTCGGTGTGACGGAGCCCACCTAGATGTCCTACACGACAGTAACAGAAGAAAGCCCGCACCCTCAAGCAGCACAAAGGCAAGTGTTATGTACATTGACCCCGCCAGCAGCGGGGGCGCCCGAGTGCTCTTAAAGGTGGTCCGCATAACACTGAGTTACCAAGACAAGGTCATGGACACTTACGCCGTCCTTGACGACGGGTCAGAGAAGACCCTTCTCCTCGCATCCGCTGCGGCCCAGCTGGGGCTGCGGGGGAGCGAAAACCAGATGACGATTCGGACAATAAGAAGAGAT
Organism: Notolepis coatsorum; assembly: GCF_963971535.1. Lineage (NCBI taxonomy): Eukaryota > Metazoa > Chordata > Actinopteri > Aulopiformes > Paralepididae > Notolepis > Notolepis coatsorum. The sequence continues at coordinate 2,506,582 of NC_140170.1, read as the reverse complement.
CTAAAGACGATAAAGGGCGAGAATGTCTCCTTCACTATCGCAGCAAGCGGGCAGCCAGAGAGACGGTATAGGATTACTAATGCTTTCACCAGCCAAGAAATAGGCCTGTCGCAGTACACCTACCCCATCGCCAAGCTGATGGATAAATATGTGCACCTGCGTCAACTACCTATCCCGCTCATAGACGGTGCCACCCCGACCCTGCTGATAGGCTCCGACCATGCAGACCTCATAGTCCCGATAGACCGGGTCCACACGGGGCCCAGAGGCTGTCCTGCAGCAGTCGAGACCCGCCTAGGATGGACATTACAAGGCCCCCTCGCTAAGTCTTTTAACCGAACAGCAGCCACTAGCTGCCTCCACTCCAGAGTGACAGAAGAAGACACCACCCTCCTACAGCATGTCGAGAGGCTATGGACACTAGAGACAATGCCCTTTAAGAACGAAAAGAAAGACATTCGTTCCAAGGAAGACATTTACGCCATAGCACTCCTCGAGCAAGGGACAAAGAGAGTCAAAGTCAACGGAGTGATGAGATACGCAACTCCACTCCTGAGGCGAGAGGGTATGCCCACCTTCCACGCCCCAAAAGAAGCGACGGAGCGGTATCTATTGAACACAGAGCGGCGCCTAGCCAGAGACCCCGCTCAAGAGACTGTGTACCGCGCTGAGATTAACAAGCTAATCACAGCGGGACACATAAAGAAAATTGACATTAAAGAGGCCGATCAATCGACCGAATCATGGTACGTGCCGCACCACAAAGTCCACCACAACGGCAAGGATCGTATTGTGTTCAACTGCAGCTACCAGATCGGATCACAAAATCTGAATAAAGAGCTCTTGCCCGGCCCAACACTCGGCCCCTCCCTACTAGGCGTGTTACTACGTTTCCGCCAGGACAAGGTGGCCATCAGCGGCGACATCAAAGGGATGTTCCTGCAGGTGAGACTAGTGGAGGAGGACAAGCCCCTGCTGCGGTTCCTATGGAGAGAGAGGATCGGGGATGAGCAACCAGCCATCTATCAATGGGAAGTCCTCCCTTTCGGAACCACATGCAGCCCATGCTGTGCTACGTTTGCACTGCAAAAACACGTCGCAGAGGACCCAGCAGCTGATGAAGAGGTCCGAAAAAGTGTAGAAAATAGTTTCTACGTGGACAACTGTCTGCAAAGCGTCTCGACGCCAGAAGAAGCCGAGGCCCTTCTACTCAAGCTCCGCGCCTCCCTGATCAAAGGCGACTTTGATCTCAGGCAGTGGGCCAGCAGCGACCCGCAAGTATTGCGCAGCCTCTCCCCCGAGGACAAGGCAGCAAGCAGCGAGACCTGGATGGCGACCATCCCAGGAGAAGCCCAAGAAATGACATTAGGACTAGTCTGGCGCTTCAAAACAGACTCGCTCCATTATAAACACACACCCCTGACCAAGGAGCAGGGAAGGTCGACTGCACTACCGACCACCAGACGGAGTGTATACAGAACACTCGCCAGACAATATGACCCATTGGGATGTATTCTACCTTACACCACCAGGGCAAAGATGATTGTAAGAGCGTTATGGGACAAGGACCAGGGCTGGGACGACCCCATACCCGAACACCTTGCATCCACATGGAGAGAGTGGGAGACGGAACTCAGCTCACTCCCAGGTGTCAACATACACCGCAGCTACTTCCCACCCACAGTGAGGCCGGAGACGTGCCAGATGGACCTGCACGTCTTCAGCGACGCCTCCGAAGTAGCCTACGGCTCGGTGGCCTACTTGCGTGCCCGAGAGGAGGGAGGAGAAATACATACTGCTTTCATCCTGGCTCGCTCAAGAATAGCCCCACGAAAGCAACAATCTATCCCGCGTCTAGAGCTCTGCGCAGCCCTAGCAGGAGCGCAACTCGCCACGTTAATCCAACGTGAACTCACCATTCCGGTGCAAAGAACAATCTTGTGGTCAGACTCCACGACAGTACTCACATGGATCCGGTCTGATTCGTGCAGATACAAGGTCTTCGTGGGAGTCAGAGTCACAGAGATTCGGGATTTAACAGAGGTAGCAAGCTGGAGGTATGTGGACACAAAACACAACCCAGCTGACGTCATCACCCGGGGAATGTCCCTAGATGACCTCACCCGTCACAACCTGTACAGTGACGGGCCAGAGTTCCTCAAGCTCCCGGAAGAAGAGTTGCCTACACCCACCCCACGGGAGGCGAGTAAAGAGGAGGCCGAAAACAAGAAATCTGTGTTCTGTGGATTGAACACACTCGTCTCCACAGACCCCGACATAGACGATTGCCTCACCCTAGAGAGTGCGCAGCTAAAGACATTTCTGTGGCACCACCCAGAGGTTCAGCCCACTACTGACATTTCAGCAGCTGACTACGAAGAAGCAGAACTTCTTCTACTACAACGAGCCCAGAGAGACTCGTTCCCCGATGAGCTAGACTGTCTACAGGGAGCAAAGCCCATCCCATCAGACAGCAGACTGCTCCACCTAGCACCCGAGAGCGACGCCCATAGTCTCATCAGAGTGGGTGGTCGTCTGCGGAGAGCCCCAGACTTACCGGATGACGTCAAGTACCCGATAGTCTTTTTTTTTTTTTTTTTTTTTTTTTTTTTTTTCTCCATTTTTCCTCCGATTTTCTCCCATCCCAATGTTAGTCGTATGCCAATTCCCAGTCCCTTCCTGGTCGCTGCGCTTTACCCCCCACAGTCAGATCATTTGGGAGAGTGGAGGCTACCACGTGCTTCCTCCGACACACGTCCAGCCAATCACCGCTTCTTTTCACCTGGCAGCGCGGATTCTCATTGAGAGGGCGTAGCGTGTGGGAGGACCACACTATCCCCCTCACGTCCAATCCGCGCTTAGCAGGCGCCCCGACCGAACTGTAGGAGTCGCTGTTTACAACGACCCGGACCCACCCCGCCAGCTTCTCCCACCCTCTGATACAGCCAATTGTATCAGTGCAGACGGCCAGCCAAGCTGGTGACAACCCCGGAGCTGTGAGCTGGATTCGAACAGGCGAACCAAGCTCACAGCTCCGGGGCTGGTGACGAACGCAATCTCCGCTCGACCACCTAACCGCCTAGTACCCGATAGTCTTGAACAGCCGACACAAGGTCACAGAGCTGATCATAAAGAAATACGACGAGGATGTGCACCACGCAGGGGCAGAGAGAGTCTTCGCGGAGATCAGACGTCGTTATTGGATACTGCAAGGGAGAGAAGCAGTGCGGCGCTTCCAGCGAACCTGTCTAGACTGTCGTAAGTGGCGAGCGCAGCCCAGCATACCCCGGATGGCTGACCTACCTCCCTGTCGCCTCCGACTCGGCGACAAGCCTTTTCACTCCACCGGTATGGACTGTTTCGGCCCGCTGTATATAAAGAAAGGAAGAGGAACCGAGAAGCGGTGGGGTATTGTATTCAAATGCATGACCACCCGAGCGATACATATAGAACTCCTTCCAACCATGAGCACAGACTCATTCCTTATGGCCTTCCGAAGATTCACATCGCGGAAAGGCAAACCGTCTATATTGTTGTCTGATCACGGGACAAACTTCAAAGGCGGATAAAGAGAGCTGAGAGAGAGCTTCCAAGCTATGGGCCCAGAACTTAAGACCCACCTCGCTCCATACCAGATTGACTTCCAGTTTAATCCCCCGAACGCACCTCACTTCGGTGGAACTTGGGAACGAGAAGTACGTTCAATAAAGACAGCCCTGTACGCCGTGCTTGGGGCCCAGACCGTGGCGGAAGAAGTCCTAATGACAGTCCTCACGGAGATCGAGGGAGTATTGAACTCAAAGCCCCTCGGTTACGTCTCAAGTGATGTAGCAGATGTCGACCCAGTCACCCCCAACACACTCTTGATGGGGCAACTGGACCCCGCGCTACCCCAGACAATGTACAGGCCTGAAGAAGCGAACGGCCGAAGAATGTGGAGGTACAGTCAAGTATTGGCTGACAAGTTTTGGAACAGCTTCCTACTCCACTACCTACCGTCTCTACAGACCCGCCAGAAATGGGTAAAAGAGAGAGACAATTTGACAGAAGGAACAGTCGTCATGATTATCGACCAGTCACTACCCCGAGCTATGTGGCCGGCTGGCCGCGTAAGCAAATTGATCACCGGTGCCGACGGAAAGGTCCGAGCAGCTGAAGTGCTCGTCCAAGGGCGGACCTACACCCGACCCGTGGCGAGGCTAATAGAACTGCCAATGCTCCCCGATACTATCGATGACGACCATGACCCCATGACTTTGTGAACTGACTGACCCTCACAGCAGACATTGAGTAGTGGACAGTGCGGTTAATCTGTCTCTGCTTAGCTAATTAGGTGGGACTAATTAGGGGGCGGCTGTTACAAAGGATCAGATTAAACCGAATATATATATTTATTTATTGATATATATTGCATAGTATTTGTATATCGTTTGATATCCCTTGTATATTCCTTGTACATATACACGGAATATCCCTTTAGTCCAGCCCATAATATTTCATTCTCCTATTGGACAGTGGTCCACCGGCGCCAGGGACCGGCCCCCGGAGCCAAGTTCAAAGTCACCGACACGACATGTCTGTACTTGCCCCGGCCCTGCCCAGGGATACGGCGACAGAAATGAGAGTGGCACTATTTGTTCACCGTGCGTATAAATACGGCGCAGGTGAATGTAGAAGCCCCTTAGCCCCTTACCTCCGTACCCTTCTTAGCTTTAGTATGTTACCGATAAGTTGAAGCCTCACCCACGATACAACGTGCGGTGAAGTATGGCCTGTTTGGCCCCAGAATAGAGCATCGAGACCGCGTGCGAATTAGTAACTGAATTGTCAGGGTTTGGCGCTATACCGTCGAGTGCGACATATTTCTATTGAGTCTTTAATAGTCTATTTGTGTATAGTGTATCGTGCGGTTAGAATTCTATAGTGACCAGCATCTCCAACGCTTTCTCGTATTAGCTAGAGTTCTTATCCAGGCTGGGCCGACCGCATGGCGCTTTCACCCGAGGAGACCTAGGCGAGAACCGTATGGACATGTACACTGGATTAATCTACCCGACGACTACATAGCCCTTTGCGGCTGGAATATATTTGCTTTGGTCCTATGATTTATGGAGCGGATAATCGCCGACGCCTGCACGTGTTGGATTTACCCCGAGAGGAGTCAAGTCGAGTCGGCGCTCAGAGAGCCTGAGGCCGCCTAGCTTTCTTCACTGTAGAGCTACAGTCTACAAGAGAACCAAGCTGTATTCGTCTGTGGATCAAGAGACTACTGCACCGGCTTCTGTACCTGAAGTCTCCCTAGTCATCGTTGACCAGACGTCCTACTACCGACAGATCTTCTACCCCCTTGCTGGCTTACAACCAGTGGGAACCCTTTCCAGTATCTCCCGCTATTACTAGTGTACCATAGATATAATTCCCTAAGATTCAGGTTGTATAATTACCTCCTGCGTAACCAGAGAATGGACATTCGTTATTGATTTGCCTACGCATACTCCTTTGCCTTACAAGTGCATTCAAAGAATAATGTAAAGTATCCTATGTACCTTTTGCTCCATTAAATACTTGATTAATACCTTTGACTGGAACCGATTTCATTGTGGGAAGTGTTCATCATATTCATATATCGTGTACTGTATGGCCAGTAATTAAAGTACATAAAGCGGTAGTGGTTTAATGATACCATACTTATCAATACAGTCAGGGAATTGTACCCCTCAGTTACAGTTATAATACAGAGGAGGCTGCTGGGATAATTGAAGCGATTGCATAAAATATACAGTATATACCCTAGGCTCTGTTACCCATACTAGGGCGGCACAGTGGCACAGTGGTTAGCACTGCTGCCTCACAGCAAGAGAAGGTCCTGGGTTCCAACCCCAGCAGGGGGCCTTTCTGTGTGGAGTTTGCATGTTCTCCCTGTGTGTTCGCACGTGTTTCCTCCAGGTACTCTGGTTTCCTCCCACACCATAAAGACATGCATCTTGGTAGGCAGGGACAACAGATGAAAACTAGCTCATTAGCTAACTCTGGCACATTTACATTGATGTGGAAACTGAAGATGTTGATTAATGTGCACTGTCCCTGGGTATAAAATAAAGAAATAAACTTATGATAGCATGTACAATAATGCTGTATATACCATATATATATTTATTCTTACCGTATATATCTCCACATCTGTCTGTACATACCTTCATCACTGTACCGGTACATTTCAATACTACAACTCTGTACATACATCTGATCTATTACTCAGTAGTACTATTCTATATATTTTATACCCAGTTTAATGTATAGTACTGTTGCACTTTACTGTTACATTTGCACTCTGGTTGGATGACAAACGTATTTCCGTTGTGCTGTACTTGTGCTGCATGATGACGACACATTTTAAATGTGGGTACATGCCTGGATACTGTGCGTGTTTTTCTGACCCCTGTCATTTTTTAAAGTGACTAGTTACTTGTTAGTAGGCATGTCCACTTTAAATCACCCCCACGCCCCACAGCATCTTCCGCAGGGTTTCTCTTCTCTCTCTCCGTGGGGTTTCTCTTCTCTCTCTCTCTCCGTGGGGTTTCTCTTCTCTCTCTCCGTTGGGTTTCTCTTCTCTCTCTCCGTGGGGTTTCTCTTCTCTCTCTCCGTGGGGTTTCTCTTCTCTCTCTCTCCGTGGGGTTTCTCTTCTCTTCTCTCTCTCCGTGGGGTTTCTCTTCTCTCTCTCTCCGTGGGGTTTCTCTTCTCTCTCTCTGTGGGGTTTCTCTTCTCTCTCTCTGTGGGGTTTCTCTTCTCTCTCTCTGTGGGGTTTCTCTTCTCTCTCTCTCTCTCTCTGTGGGGTTTCTCTTCTCTCTCTCCGTGGGGTTTCTCTTCTCTTCTCTCTCTCCGTGGGGTTTCTCTTCTATCTCTCCGTTGGGTTTCTCTCTTCTCTCTCCGTGGGGTTTCTCTTCTCTCTCTCCGTGGGGTTTCTCTTCTCTCTCTCCGTGGGGTTTCTCTTCTCTCTCTCCGTGGGGTTTCTCTTCTCTCTCTCCGTGGGGTTTCTCTTCTCTCTCTCCGTGGGGTTTCTCTTCTCTCTCTCCGTGGGGTTTCTCTTCTCTCTCCGTGGGGTTTCTCTTCTCTCTCTCTGTGGGGTTTCTCTTCTCTCTCTCCGTGGGGTTTCTCTTCTCTCTCTCCGTGGGGTTTCTCTTCTCTCTCTCCGTGGGGTTTCTCTTCTCTTCTCTCTCTCCGTGGGGTTTCTCTTCTCTCTCTCCGTGGGGTTTCTCTTCTCTCTCTCCGTGGGGTTTCTCTTCTCTCTCTCCGTGGGGTTTCTCTTCTCTCTCTCCGTGGGGTTTCTCTTCTCTCTCTCTCTCCGTGGGGTTTCTCTTCTCTCTCTCCGTGGGGTTTCTCTTCTCTCTCTCTGTGGGGTTTCTCTTCTCTCTCTCTCTGTGGGGTTTCTCTTCTCTCTCTCTCTCCGTGGGGTTTCTCTTCTCTCTCTCTGTGGGGTTTCTCTTCTCTCTCTCTCTCCGTGGGGTTTCTCTTCTCTCTCCGTGGGGTTTCTCTTCTCTCTCTCCGTGGGGTTTCTCTTCTCTCTCTCTCTCTCCGTGGGGTTTCTCTTCTCTCTCTCCGTGGGGTTTCTCTTCTCTCTCTCTCTCCGTGGGGTTTCTCTTCTCTCTCTCCGTGGGGTTTCTCTTCTCTCTCTCCGTGGGGTTTCTCTTCTCTCTCTCTCTCCGTGGGGTTTCTCTTCTCTCTCTCCGTGGGGTTTCTCTTCTCTCTCTCCGTGGGGTTTCTCTTCTCTCTCTCCGTGGGGTTTCTCTTCTCTTCTCTCTCTCCGTGGGGTTTCTCTTCTCTCTCTCCGTAGGGTTTCTCTTCTCTTCTCTCTCTCTCCATGGGGTTTCTCTTCTCTCTCTCCGTGGGGTTTCTCTTCTCTCTCCGTGGGGTTACTCTTCTCTCTCTGTGGGGTTTCTCTTCTCTCTCTCCGTGGGGTTTCTCTTCTCTCTCTCTCTGTGGGGTTTCTCTTCTCTCTCTCTCTCTGTGGGGTTTCTCTTCTCTCTCTCTGTGGGGTTTCTCTTCTCTCTCTCCGTGGGGTTTCTCTTCTCTCCGTGGGGTTTCTCTTCTCTCTCTCCGTGGGGTTTCTCTTCTCTTCTCTCTCTCCGTGGGGTTTCTCTTCTCTCTCTCCGTGGGGTTTCTCTTCTCTCTCTCCGTGGGGTTTCTCTTCTCTATCTCCGTGGGGTTTCTCTTCTCTCTCTCTCTCTCTCCGTGGGGTTTCTCTTCTCTCTCTCCGTGGGGTTTCTCTTCTCTCTCTCTCTGTGGGGTTTCTCTTCTCTCTCTCTCTCCGTGGGGTTTCTCTTCTCTCTCTCCGTGGGGTTTCTCTTCTCTCTCTCTGTGGGGTTTCTCTTCTCTCTCTCCGTGGGGTTTCTCTTCTCTCTCTGTGGGGTTTCTCTTCTCTCTCTCTCTGTGGGGTTTCTCTTCTCTCTCTCTCTCCGTGGGGTTTCTCTTCTCTCTCTCTGTGGGGTTTCTCTTCTCTCCGTGGGGTTTCTCTTCTCTCTCTCCGTGGGGTTTCTCTTCTCTTCTCTCTCTCCGTGGGGTTTCTCTTCTCTCTCTCCGTGGGGTTTCTCTTCTCTTCTCTCTCTCCGTGGGGTTTCTCTTCTCTCTCTCCGTGGGGTTTCTCTTCTCTCTCTCCGTGGGGTTTCTCTTCTCTCTCTCCGTGGGGTTTCTCTTCTCTCTCTCTCTCCGTGGGGTTTCTCTTCTCTCTCTCCGTGGGGTTTCTCTTCTCTCTCTCCGTGGGGTTTCTCTTCTCTCTCTCCGTGGGGTTTCTCTTCTCTCTCTCTCTCTCTGTGGGGTTTCTCTTCTCTCTCTCCGTGGGGTTTCTCTTCTCTCTCTCTCTCTCTGTGGGGTTTCTCTTCTCTCTCTGTGGGGTTTCTCTTCTCTCTCTCTCTGTGGGGTTTCTCTTCTCTCTCTCTCTCTCCGTGGGGTTTCTCTTCTCTCTCTCTGTGGGGTTCTCTTCTCTTCTCTCTCTCTGTGGGGTTTCTCTTCTCTCTCTCCGTGGGGTTTCTCTTCTCTCTCTCCGTGGGGTTTCTCTTCTCTCTCTCCGTGGGGTTTCTCTTCTCTTCTCTCTCTCTGTGGGGTTTCTCTTCTCTCTCTCCGTGGGGTTTCTCTTCTCTCTCTCTCCGTTGGGTTTCTCTTCTCTCTCTCCGTGGGGTTTCTCTTCTCTCTCTCCGTGGGGTTTCTCTTCTCTCTCTCCGTGGGGTTTCTCTTCTCTTCTCTCTCTGTGGGGTTTCTCTTCTCTCTCTCCGTGGGGTTTCTCTTCTCTCTCTCCGCAGGGTTTCTCTTCTCTCTCTCCGTGGGGTTTCTCTTCTCTCTCTCCGTGGGGTTTCTCTTCTCTTCTCTCTCTCCGTGGGGTTTCTCTTCTCTCTCTCCGTGGGGTTTCTCTTCTCTCTCTCTCTCCGTTGGGTTTCTCTTCTCTCTCTCCGTGGGGTTTCTCTTCTCTCTCTCCGTGGGGTTTCTCTTCTCTCTCTCTCTCCGTGGGGTTTCTCTTCTCTTCTCTCTCTCTGTGGGGTTTCTCTTCTCTCTCTCCGTGGGGTTTCTCTTCTCTCTCTCCGTGGGGTTTCTCTTCTCTCTCTCCGTGGGGTTTCTCTTCTCTCTCTCCGTGGGGTTTCTCTTCTCTCTCTGTGGGGTTTCTCTTCTCTCTCTCTCTGTGGGGTTTCTCTTCTCTCTCTCTCTCTCTCCGTGGGGTTTCTCTCTTCTCTCTCCGTGGGGTTTCTCTTCTCTCTCTCCGTGGGGTTTCTCTTCTCTCTCTCCGTGGGGTTTCTCTTCTCTCTCTCCGTGGGGTTTCTCTTCTCTCTCTGTGGGGTTTCTCTTCTCTCTCTCTCTCCGTGGGGTTTCTCTTCTCTCTCTCCGTGGGGTTTCTCTTCTCTCTCTCCGTGGGGTTTCTCTTCTCTCTCTCTGTGGGGTTTCTCTTCTCTCGCTCCGTGGGGTTTCTCTTCTCTCTCTCCGTGGGGTTTCTCTTCTCTTCTCTCTCTCTGTGGGGTTTCTCTTCTCTCTCTCCGTGGGGTTTCTCTTCTCTCTCTCTCCGTGGGGTTTCTCTTCTCTCTCTCTCCGTGGGGTTTCTCTTCTCTCTCTCTGTTGGGTTTCTCTTCTCTCTCCGTGGGGTTTCTCTTCTCTCTCTCTGTGGGGTTTCTCTTCTCTCTCTCTCTGTGGGGTTTCTCTTCTCTCTCTCTCTCCGTGGGGTTTCTCTTCTCTCTCTCTGTGGGGTTTCTCTTCTCTCTCTCTCTCCGTGGGGTTTCTCTTCTCTCTCCGTGGGGTTTCTCTTCTCTCTCTCCGTGGGGTTTCTCTTCTCTCTCTCTCTCTCCGTGGGGTTTCTCTTCTCTCTCTCCGTGGGGTTTCTCTTCTCTCTCTCTCTCCGTGGGGTTTCTCTTCTCTCTCTCCGTGGGGTTTCTCTTCTCTCTCTCCGTGGGGTTTCTCTTCTCTCTCTCTCTCCGTGGGGTTTCTCTTCTCTCTCTCCGTGGGGTTTCTCTTCTCTCTCTCCGTGGGGTTTCTCTTCTCTCTCTCCGTGGGGTTTCTCTTCTCTTCTCTCTCTCCGTGGGGTTTCTCTTCTCTCTCTCCGTAGGGTTTCTCTTCTCTTCTCTCTCTCTCCATGGGGTTTCTCTTCTCTCTCTCCGTGGGGTTTCTCTTCTCTCTCCGTGGGGTTACTCTTCTCTCTCTGTGGGGTTTCTCTTCTCTCTCTCCGTGGGGTTTCTCTTCTCTCTCTCTCTGTGGGGTTTCTCTTCTCTCTCTCTCTCTGTGGGGTTTCTCTTCTCTCTCTCTGTGGGGTTTCTCTTCTCTCTCTCCGTGGGGTTTCTCTTCTCTCCGTGGGGTTTCTCTTCTCTTCTCTCTCTCTGTGGGGTTTCTCTTCTCTCTCTCCGTGGGGTTTCTCTTCTCTCTCTCCGTGGGGTTTCTCTTCTCTATCTCCGTGGGGTTTCTCTTCTCTCTCTCTCTCTCTCCGTGGGGTTTCTCTTCTCTCTCTCCGTGGGGTTTCTCTTCTCTCTCTCTCTGTGGGGTTTCTCTTCTCTCTCTCTCTCCGTGGGGTTTCTCTTCTCTCTCTCCGTGGGGTTTCTCTTCTCTCTCTCTGTGGGGTTTCTCTTCTCTCTCTCCGTGGGGTTTCTCTTCTCTCTCTGTGGGGTTTCTCTTCTCTCTCTCTCTGTGGGGTTTCTCTTCTCTCTCTCTCTCCGTGGGGTTTCTCTTCTCTCTCTCTGTGGGGTTTCTCTTCTCTCCGTGGGGTTTCTCTTCTCTCTCTCCGTGGGGTTTCTCTTCTCTTCTCTCTCTCCGTGGGGTTTCTCTTCTCTCTCTCCGTGGGGTTTCTCTTCTCTTCTCTCTCTCCGTGGGGTTTCTCTTCTCTCTCTCCGTGGGGTTTCTCTTCTCTCTCTCCGTGGGGTTTCTCTTCTCTCTCTCCGTGGGGTTTCTCTTCTCTCTCTCTCTCCGTGGGGTTTCTCTTCTCTCTCTCCGTGGGGTTTCTCTTCTCTCTCTCCGTGGGGTTTCTCTTCTCTCTCTCCGTGGGGTTTCTCTTCTCTCTCTCTCTCTCTGTGGGGTTTCTCTTCTCTCTCTCCGTGGGGTTTCTCTTCTCTCTCTCTCTCTGTGGGGTTTCTCTTCTCTCTCTGTGGGGTTTCTCTTCTCTCTCTCTCTGTGGGGTTTCTCTTCTCTCTCTCTCTCTCCGTGGGGTTTCTCTTCTCTCTCTCTGTGGGGTTCTCTTCTCTTCTCTCTCTCTGTGGGGTTTCTCTTCTCTCTCTCCGTGGGGTTTCTCTTCTCTCTCTCCGTGGGGTTTCTCTTCTCTCTCTCCGTGGGGTTTCTCTTCTCTTCTCTCTCTCTGTGGGGTTTCTCTTCTCTCTCTCCGTGGGGTTTCTCTTCTCTCTCTCTCCGTTGGGTTTCTCTTCTCTCTCTCCGTGGGGTTTCTCTTCTCTCTCTCCGTGGGGTTTCTCTTCTCTCTCTCCGTGGGGTTTCTCTTCTCTTCTCTCTCTGTGGGGTTTCTCTTCTCTCTCTCCGTGGGGTTTCTCTTCTCTCTCTCCGCAGGGTTTCTCTTCTCTCTCTCCGTGGGGTTTCTCTTCTCTCTCTCCGTGGGGTTTCTCTTCTCTTCTCTCTCTCCGTGGGGTTTCTCTTCTCTCTCTCCGTGGGGTTTCTCTTCTCTCTCTCTCTCCGTTGGGTTTCTCTTCTCTCTCTCCGTGGGGTTTCTCTTCTCTCTCTCCGTGGGGTTTCTCTTCTCTCTCTCTCTCCGTGGGGTTTCTCTTCTCTTCTCTCTCTCTGTGGGGTTTCTCTTCTCTCTCTCCGTGGGGTTTCTCTTCTCTCTCTCCGTGGGGTTTCTCTTCTCTCTCTCCGTGGGGTTTCTCTTCTCTCTCTCCGTGGGGTTTCTCTTCTCTCTCTGTGGGGTTTCTCTTCTCTCTCTCTCTGTGGGGTTTCTCTTCTCTCTCTCTCTCTCTCCGTGGGGTTTCTCTCTTCTCTCTCCGTGGGGTTTCTCTTCTCTCTCTCCGTGGGGTTTCTCTTCTCTCTCTCCGTGGGGTTTCTCTTCTCTCTCTCCGTGGGGTTTCTCTTCTCTCTCTGTGGGGTTTCTCTTCTCTCTCTCTCTCCGTGGGGTTTCTCTTCTCTCTCTCCGTGGGGTTTCTCTTCTCTCTCTCCGTGGGGTTTCTCTTCTCTCTCTCTGTGGGGTTTCTCTTCTCTCGCTCCGTGGGGTTTCTCTTCTCTCTCTCCGTGGGGTTTCTCTTCTCTTCTCTCTCTCTGTGGGGTTTCTCTTCTCTCTCTCCGTGGGGTTTCTCTTCTCTCTCTCTCCGTGGGGTTTCTCTTCTCTCTCTCTCCGTGGGGTTTCTCTTCTCTCTCTCTGTTGGGTTTCTCTTCTCTCTCCGTGGGGTTTCTCTTCTCTCTCTCCGTGGGGTTTCTCTTCTCTCTCTCCGTGGGGTTTCTCTTCTCTCTCTCTGTGGGGTTTCTCTTCTCTCTCTCTCCGTGGGGTTTCTCTTCTCTCTCTCTGTGGGGTTTCTCTTCTCTCTCTCCGTGGGGTTTCTCTTCTCTCTCTCCGTGGGGTTTCTCTTCTCTCTCTCCGTGGGGTTTCTCTTCTCTCTCTCCGTGGGGTTTCTCTTCTCTCTCTCCGTGGGGTTTCTCTTCTCTCTCTCCGTGGGGTTTCTCTTCTCTCTCTCTCTCTCCGTGGGGTTTCTCTTCTCTCTCTCCGTGGGGTTTCTCTTCTCTCTCTCTCTCCGTGGGGTTTCTCTTCTCTCTCTCCGTTGGGTTTCTCTTCTCTCTCTCCGTGGGGTTTCTCTTCTCTCTCTCCGTGGGGTTTCTCTTCTCTCTCTCTGTGGGGTTTCTCTTCTCTCTCTCCGTGGGGTTTCTCTTCTCTCTCTCCGTGGGGTTTCTCTTCTCTCTCTCCGTGGGGTTTCTCTTCTCTCTCTCTCTCTCCGTGGGGTTTCTCTTCTCTCTCTCTCTCCGTGGGGTTTCTCTTCTCTCTCTCCGTGGGGTTTCTCTTCTCTCTCTCTCTCCGTGGGGTTTCTCTTCTCTCTCTCTCTCCGTGGGGTTTCTCTTCTCTCTCTCCGTGGGGTTTCTCTTCTCTCTCTCCGTGGGGTTTCTCTTCTCTCTCTCTCTCCGTGGGGTTTCTCTTCTCTCTCTCCGTTGGGTTTCTCTTCTCTCTCTCCGTGGGGTTTCTCTTCTATCTCTCCGTGGGGTTTCTCTTCTCTCTCTCCGTGGGGTTTCTCTTCTCTCTCTCCGTGGGGTTTCTCTTCTCTCTCTCTCTCCGTGGGGTTTCTCTTCTCTCTCTCCGTGGGGTTTCTCTTCTCTCTCTCCGTGGGGTTTCTCTTCTCTTCTCTCTCTCCGTGGGGTTTCTCTTCTCTCTCTCCGTTGGGTTTCTCTTCTCTCTCTCCGTGGGGTTTCTCTTCTCTCTCTCCGTGGGGTTTCTCTTCTCTCTCTCCGTGGGGTTTCTCTTCTCTCTCTCTCCGTGGGGTTTCTCTTCTCTCTCTCTGTGGGGTTTCTCTTCTCTCTCTCTGTGGGGTTTCTCTTCTCTCTCTCCGTGGGGTTTCTCTTCTCTCTCCGTGGGGTTTCTCTTCTCTCTCTCTCTGTGGGGTTTCTCTTCTCTCTCTCCGTGGGGTTTCTCTCTTCTCTCTCTCCGTGGGGTTTCTCTTCTCTCTCTCCGTGGGGTTTCTCTTCTCTCTCTCTGTGGGGTTCCTCTTCTCTCTCTCCGTGGGGTTTCTCTTCTCTCTCTCCGTAGGGTTTCTCTTCTCTTCTCTCTCTCTGTGGGGTTTCTCTTCTCTCTCTCTCTCCGTGGGGTTTCTCTTCTCTTCTCTCTCTCCGTGGGGTTTCTCTTCTCTCTCTCCGTGGGGTTTCTCTTCTCTCTCTCCGCAGGGTTTCTCTTCTCTCTCTCCGTTGGGTTTCTCTTCTCTCTCTCCGTGGGGTTTCTCTTCTCTTCTCTCTCTCCGTGGGGTTTCTCTTCTCTCTCTCCGTGGGGTTTCTCTTCTCTCTCTCTCTCCGTTGGGTTTCTCTTCTCTCTCTCCGTGGGGTTTCTCTTCTCTCTCTCCGTGGGGTTTCTCTTCTCTCTCTCTCTCCGTGGGGTTTCTCTTCTCTTCTCTCTCTCTGTGGGGTTTCTCTTCTCTCTCTCCGTGGGGTTTCTCTTCTCTCTCTCCGTGGGGTTTCTCTTCTCTCTCTCCGTGGGGTTTCTCTTCTCTCTCTCCGTGGGGTTTCTCTTCTCTCTCTGTGGGGTTTCTCTTCTCTCTCTCTCTGTGGGGTTTCTCTTCTCTCTCTCTCTCTCTCCGTGGGGTTTCTCTCTTCTCTCTCCGTGGGGTTTCTCTTCTCTCTCTCCGTGGGGTTTCTCTTCTCTCTCTCCGTGGGGTTTCTCTTCTCTCTCTCCGTGGGGTTTCTCTTCTCTCTCTGTGGGGTTTCTCTTCTCTCTCTCCGTGGGGTTTCTCTTCTCTCTCTCTCTGTGGGGTTTCTCTTCTCTCTCTCTCTCCGTGGGGTTTCTCTTCTCTCTCTCCGTGGGGTTTCTCTTCTCTCTCTCCGTGGGGTTTCTCTTCTCTCTCTCTGTGGGGTTTCTCTTCTCTCGCTCCGTGGGGTTTCTCTTCTCTCTCTCCGTGGGGTTTCTCTTCTCTTCTCTCTCTCTGTGGGGTTTCTCTTCTCTCTCTCCGTGGGGTTTCTCTTCTCTCTCTCTCCGTGGGGTTTCTCTTCTCTCTCTCTGTTGGGTTTCTCTTCTCTCTCCGTGGGGTTTCTCTTCTCTCTCTCCGTGGGGTTTCTCTTCTCTCTCTCCGTGGGGTTTCTCTTCTCTCTCTCTGTGGGGTTTCTCTTCTCTCTCTCTCCGTGGGGTTTCTCTTCTCTCTCTCCGTGGGGTTTCTCTTCTCTCTCTCCGTGGGGTTTCTCTTCTCTCTCTCCGTGGGGTTTCTCTTCTCTCTCTCCGTGGGGTTTCTCTTCTCTCTCTCTCTCCGTGGGGTTTCTCTTCTCTCTCTCCGTGGGGTTTCTCTTCTCTCTCTCTCTCCGTGGGGTTTCTCTTCTCTCTCTCCGTTGGGTTTCTCTTCTCTCTCTCCGTGGGGTTTCTCTTCTCTCTCTCCGTGGGGTTTCTCTTCTCTCTCTCTGTGGGGTTTCTCTTCTCTCTCTCCGTGGGGTTTCTCTTCTCTCTCTCCGTGGGGTTTCTCTTCTCTCTCTCTGTGGGGTTTCTCTTCTCTCTCTCTGTGGGGTTTCTCTTCTCTCTCTCCGTGGGGTTTCTCTTCTCTCTCTCTCTCCGTGGGGTTTCTCTTCTCTCTCTCTCTCCGTGGGGTTTCTCTTCTCTCTCTCCGTGGGGTTTCTCTTCTCTCTCTCCGTGGGGTTTCTCTTCTCTCTCTCCGTGGGGTTTCTCTTCTCTCTCTCTCTCCGTGGGGTTTCTCTTCTCTCTCTCCGTGGGGTTTCTCTTCTCTCTCTCCGTGGGGTTTCTCTTCTCTTCTCTCTCTCCGTGGGGTTTCTCTTCTCTCTCTCCGTTGGGTTTCTCTTCTCTCTCTCCGTGGGGTTTCTCTTCTCTCTCTCCGTGGGGTTTCTCTTCTCTCTCTCCGTGGGGTTTCTCTTCTCTCTCTCTCCGTGGGGTTTCTCTTCTCTCTCTCTGTGGGGTTTCTCTTCTCTCTCTCTGTGGGGTTTCTCTTCTCTCTCTCTCTGTGGGGTTTCTCTTCTCTTCTCTCTCTCTGTGGGGTTTCTCTTCTCTCTCTCTGTGGGGTTTCTCTTCTCTCTCTCTCTGTGGGGTTTCTCTTCTCTTCTCTCTCTCTGTAGGGTTTCTCTTCTCTCTCTCTGTGGGGTTTCTCTTCTCTCTCTCTGTGGGGTTTCTCTTCTCTCTCTCCGTGGGGTTTCTCTTCTCTCTCCGTGGGGTTTCTCTTCTCTCTCTCTCTGTGGGGTTTCTCTTCTCTCTCTCCGTGGGGTTTCTCTCTTCTCTCTCTCCGTGGGGTTTCTCTTCTCTCTCTCCGTGGGGTTTCTCTTCTCTCTCTCTGTGGGGTTCCTCTTCTCTCTCTCCGTGGGGTTTCTCTTCTCTCTCTCCGTAGGGTTTCTCTTCTCTTCTCTCTCTCTGTGGGGTTTCTCTTCTCTCTCTCCGTAGGGTTTCTCTTCTCTTCTCTCTCTCCGTAGGGTTTCTCTTCTCTTCTCTCTCTCCGTGGGGTTTCTCTTCTCTCTCTCCGTAGGGTTTCTCTTCTCTTCTCTCTCTCTGTAGGGTTTCTCTTCTCTTCTCTCTCTCCGTGGGGTTTCTCTTCTCTCTGTAAAAGAGAAGACTAAAGACACAGAGCGGCATCAAAAAGCCGGGTTTATCACTCCGGGCGCCGAGTGAGAGAGAGAGGAAAAGGAGTGCCTGAAGGGATGAAGAGGATGTTTTTTTTTTTTTTTTTTATCCACTTCTTCTCCTTCTTTTTCTATTTTTCTCCCATCCCAATTTCGTGTATCCAATTCTCCCCTCCCCTGTCTTGAACGTTGCTCGACTATGCCCCCCACTGGTCGGTTGTAGAGAGGATAGAAGCCTTGCATCACGTGTCCCCTCCGGCACACGAGGAGGCAGCCTGTCACATTTTTTTTCGCCTGTCAGCGCGGACTCTCATTGGCGAGGTGTAATGCATGGGAGGGTCACACTACCCTCGCCACTTCCTGTCTCTGCTGTGCAGGTGTCTCGAAACCGACCTGTAGGGGTCGCTGTCCACAACGTCCAATCCCCACCCATCGACTTCCACCCGCTGACTCTGCCAAATGAGCCAGTACGACGGCCGGTCCAAGCTGAAGGCAATGCTGAGACTGGGATTCGATACCGGAGTCTCTTGCATTGGTGACGAGTGCAATCTCCGCTACGCCACCCAGCCGCCCCAAGAGGATGTGTTCCTGAAGGGATGAAGATGCTGTGTTTCTGAAGGGATGAAGAGGATGTGTTCCTGAAGGGATGAAGAGGCTGTGTTCCTGAAGGGATGAAGAGGATGTGTTCCTGAAGGGATGAAGAGGATGTGTTCCTGAAGGGATGAAGAGGCTGTGTTCCTGAAGGGATGAAGAGGATGTGTTCCTGAAGGGATGAAGAGGATGTGTTCCTGAAGGGATGAAGAGGCTGTGTTCCTGAAGGGATGAAGAGGATGTGTTCCTGAAGGGATGAAGAGGATGTGTTCCTGAAGGGATGAAGAGGATGTGTTCCTGAAGGGATGAAGAGGATGTGTTCCTGAAGGGATGAAGAGGCTGTGTTCCTGAAGGGATGAAGAGGATGTGTTCCTGAAGGGATGAAGAGGATGTGTTCCTGAAGGGATGAAGAGGATGTGTTCCTGAAGGGATGAAGAGGATGTGTTCCTGAAGGGATGAAGAGGCTGTGTTCCTGAAGGGATGAAGAGGATGTGTTCCTGAAGGGATGAAGAGGATGTGTTCCTGAAGGGATGAAGAGGATGTGTTCCTGAAGGGATGAAGAGGATGTGTTCCTGAAGGGATGAAGAGGCTTGTTCCTGAAGGGATGAAGAGGATGTGTTCCTGCAGGGATGAAGAGGATGTGTTCCTGCAGGGATGAAGAGGATGTGTTCCTGAAGGGATGAAGAGGCTGTGTTCCTGCAGGGATGAAGAGGATGTGTTTCTGAAGGGATGAAGAGGATGTGTTCCTGAAGGGATGAAGAGGATGTATTTCTGAAGGGATGAAGAGGATGTGTTCCTGAAGGGATGAAGAAGATGTGTTCCTGCAGGGATGAAGAGGATGTGTTCCTGAAGGGATGAAGAGGATGTGTTCCTGCAGGGATGAAGAGGATGTGTTCCTGAAGGGATGAAGAGGATGTGTTCCTGAAGGGATGAAGAGGATGTGTTCCTGAAGGGATGAAGAGGATGTGTTCCTGAAGGGATGAAGAGGATGTATTTCTGAAGGGATGAAGAGGATGTGTTCCTGAAGGGATGAAGAGGATGTGTTTCTGAAGGGATGAAGAGGATGTGTTCCTGAAGGGATGAAGAGGATGTGTTCCTGAAGGGATGAAGAGGATGTGTTCCTGAAGGGATGAAGAGGATGTGTTCCTGAAGGGATGAAGAGGATGTGTTTCTGAAGGGATGAAGAGGATGTGTTCCTGAAGGGATGAAGAGGATGTGTTCCTGAAGGGATGAAGAGGATGTGTTCCTGAAGGGATGAAGAGGATGTGTTTCTGAAGGGATGAAGAGGATGTGTTTCTGAAGGGATGAAGAGGATGTGTTCCTGAAGGGATGAAGAGGATGTGTTCCTGCAGGGATGAAGAGGCTGTGTTCCTGAAGGGATGAAGAGGATGTGTTCCTGAAGGGATGAAGAGGATGTGTTCCTGAAGGGATGAAGAGGATGTGTTCCTGCAGGGATGAAGAGGATGTGTTCCTGCAGGGATGAAGAGGATGTGTTCCTGAAGGGATGAAGAGGCTGTGTTCCTGAAGGGATGAAGAGGATGTGTTTCTGAAGGGAGGAAGATGATGTGTTCCTGCAGGGATGAAGAGGCTGTGTTCCTGCAGGGATGAAGAGGATGTGTTCCTGCAGGGATGAAGAGGATGTGTTTCTGAAGGGATGAAGAGGATGGGTTCCTGCAGGGATGAAGAGGATGTGTTCCTGAAGGGATGAAGAGGCTGTGTTCCTGAAGGGATGAAGAGGATGTGTTCCTGAAGGGATGAAGAGGATGTGTTTCTGAAGGGATGAAGAGGATGGGTTCCTGCAGGGATGAAGAGGATGTGTTCCTGAAGGGATGAAGAGGATGTGTTCCTGCAGGGATGAAGAGGCTGTGTTCCTGAAGGGATGAAGAGGATGTGTTCCTGAAGGGATGAAGAGGATGTGTTCCTGCAGGGATGAAGAGGCTGTGTTCCTGAAGGGATGAAGAGGATGTGTTTCTGAAGGGATGAAGAGGATGGGTTCCTGCAGGGATGAAGAGGATGTGTTCCTGAAGGGATGAAGAGGATGTGTTTCTGAAGGGATGAAGAGGATGTGTTCCTGCAGGGATGAAGAGGCTGTGTTCCTGCAGGGAGGAAGATGATGTGTTCCTGCAGGGATGAAGAGGCTGTGTTCCTGCAGGGATGAAGAGGATGTGTTCCTGAAGGGATGAAGAGGATGTGTTCCTGCAGGGATGAATATGATGTGTTCCTGAAGGGAGGAAGAGGCTGTGTTCCTGAAGGGATGAAGAGGATGTGTTCCTGAAGGGATGAAGAGGCTGTATTCCTGAAGGGATGAAGAGGATGTGTTCCTGAAGGGATGAAGAGGATGTGTTCCTGAAGGGATGAAGAGGATGTGTTCCTGAAGGGATGAAGAGGCTGTATTCCTGAAGGGATGAAGAGGCTGTGTTCCTGAAGGGATGAAGAGGATGTGTTCCTGAAGGGATGAAGAGGATGTGTTCCTGAAGGGATGAAGAGGCTGTATTCCTCAGGTTACGCTCCACACTGGACGGGCTCCAGAGAGAGAGAGAGAGGGTTTGAGCCGTAGTGACTGCAGAGATGAAATGCATAATTAACGCCGCCTCGAGGGCCATTATTGACCCCTGGCCGGGCGCTCTGTCACCGCTGGTGATTGGTGGCGTTTACCGGGGACCGTCCGTCCCAGACCGGTCGCTCTGAACGGGGGGGGGGGGGGGGGGCCTCAGAGGCTGAGTCGTCTGTGTCCATTATGCATGAAAGCATATCTGATGTACAAATATTAAATGTAATTAATGAAATATGCCTTTTTTCTTCGCATTCACTGAAGATTCTTTTTTTTGTGAATAGATTAGATTAGATTAAAATGTATTGTTGTCATCATGCAGCACAAGTACAGTACAACGAAAAGAAGTTTGTCGTCCAACCAGAGTGCAAATGTAACAGTAAAGTGTGATAGTAATATACAATGTACAGGAGATTAAACTGGGTATAAGATATATAAATTAGTACTACTGAGTAATAGTGCTAATCAGATGTATGTACAGAGTTGTAGTATTAATATGTACAGTGATACAGTATAAAGACACTATGGTAGTAAGTCATATTGGCCAGCAGCGTAACTAGTAAGAGTCGTTAAGGGATATGTACACATATAGATATAGTATCTACAGATATGTAAAATGGATTATATGCCGGTATGTACTACAGAAGGATAAATAAATGATATAATACAGTAATATATATACGGTCAAATATATATATATATCCAATGTTACATTAACATTACATACTTGCGTATTTTCTTGTTGGAACTACATAGCGATTTTGTTGTTTATATTTTATACAGTGTAATATCTGCATACTGCACACTTTTTTAGAATCGCATATAGTCATCTTGCTGTTATTCTATCTTATTTTATTCTACGCCATTTTATTTGATTTTATATTCTATTGGATGCTGCTACCGTCGAGGAACCACGACACAGCGAATTTCACTATTTCTTGCTGTAAAAGGCACCGAATGACGAGACAATAACAGGAATCTGAATCTGAAACGCGACGTTAATGTTAAATGGCTGCCTCTCTTTCCTCTTCCAGACATCGACGAATGCACCACAGGAAGCCACAACTGCTCCGCGGGCCAGACGTGCTTCAACATCCAGGGAAGCCACAGGTGCCTCTCCTTCGACTGTCCTGCCAACTACAAGAAGATGTCGGACACGTGAGTTTCATCTCCTCCACAAAGCGACTCTGTGTTCCCCCCCCTCCCTCCGGTCCAGCCCGGCTAACCCCTTCGGTAGTGTGGTGGTAGCGAAAGGGTTAACTGGTAGATCTATAGCAGGTGCTGAGATCGGGGGGGGGGGGGGGGCTCGGCGAACGAACACGATCCCCACGGAGCGCTGAAGTCGGATGGCTTTGATCAGCAGGTTGCCAGGGCAACGCCCGTGTTGTTGTTGTTGTTGTTGTTGTTGTTTTCCTCCGGCTCCGGTGGGGAAAGGCGGCCGCCGCGTCCCCCACCTCACCGTGACACGGCCCGGCCCGGAACGGAATGAATTCCATCAGGATTCTGGTGCAGCCCGGCGCATATATCTCCTGAGGGAGATCAAACATGTTCTGCCTCTCGTGATGCCCGCCTCCTCCCTGATTCCTCTCAGCGCTTCTCAAACCTAGCGTTGTTTTGGTTGTGACCATATGGTGCCTATACAGCTACCGTGATGATCAGGGCCGGATTAACGACCGGGCCGTTTGGGCCGCGGCCCGTGGGCCTCTAGTGACAAGGGGCCTTTTTTTGAGATTGCTGTCATACTGTGACACTGAAATTAACAAATATTTCATCAACTAAAATATTTAGTCAACAAAAATATTTCATCAACTAAAATATACAGTACGTCACACCCCGTGCCTCTCCCTGCCGTCTGCAAGTGGCTAATCTTGAGTTTCCGACCCCCCAGTAAGCTAACCATGGATAAATCCAAAAAAAGGAAAGTGTGAGGAAAATAAAGGGTTTAATTCAGCGTGGACAGATTAATTTGCTTTCACGACTAACAGCTTACCTGTAGCCTATGTCTGATATGTGGTGCGAAATTTGCGAACAACGATTACTGTCATTTTGATTACTGTAGTTTGCCTGGTATGTAGCCTTGGTTAGTGGCTGCCCCACCAATGTTTTACATATAAAACGACACTGTGCGTGCGTGCACGTGTGTGTGTGTGGGGGGGTCGTGCGTGCACGTGTGTGTGTGTGGGGGGGCCATGCGTGCACGTGTGTGTGTGTGGGGGGGCCTCCACAAGAGTCTGGCCCAGAGGCCTCTGAATTCTTAATCTGGCCTTGGTGATGATGTCCTGCCCACTGCACAATGTACAAGTATACAGGCTGTTCTCTGTCCAAGACTACTCTTAATCGCTGGTATGGTAGTCATTGTGTAGTGTGATGGGTGTCTGGTGCCAGTGTAATGGTAGCCATTGTGTAGTGTGATGTGTGCTTGGTGCCAGTGTATGGCAGTCATTGTGTAGTGTGATGTGTGCTTGGTGCCAGTGTATGGCAGTCATTGTGTAGTGTGCTGTGTGCCTGGTGTCAGTGTAATGGTAGCCATTGTGTAGTATGATGTGTGCCTGGTGCCAGTGTAATGGTAGCCATTGTGTAGTGTGATGTGTGCCTGGTGCCAGTGTATGGCAGTAATTGTATAGTGTGATGTGTGCCTGGTGCCAGTGTATGGCAGTCATTGTGTAGTGTGCTGTGTGCCTGGTGTCAGTGTATGGCAGCCATTGTGTAGTGTGATGTGTGCCTGGTGCCAGTGTATGGTAGTCATTGTGTAGTGTGATGTGTGCCTGGTGCCAGTGTATGGCAGCCATTGTGTAGTGTGATGTGCGCCTGGTGCCAGTGTATGGCAGTCATTGTGTAGTGTGATGTGTGCCTGGTGCCAGTGTATGGCAGTCATTGTGTAGTGTGCTGTGTGCCTGGTGCCAGTGTAATGGTAGCCATTGTGTAGTATGATGTGTGCCTGGTGCCAGTGTAATGGTAGCCATTGTGTAGTGTGATGTGTGCCTGGTGCCAGTGTATGGCAGTAATTGTGTAGTGTGATGTGTGCCTGGTGCCAGTGTAATGGTAGCCATTGTGTAGTGTGATCTGTGCCTGGTGCCAGTGTATGGCATTGTGTAGTGTGATGTGTGCCTGGTGCCAGTGTATGGCAGCCATTGTGTAGTATGATGTGTGCCTGGTGCCAGTGTATGGCAGCCATTGAGCCTGCATAGCCCAAGGTTGGGTGCTACCAGTGGTGGTGAAGAGGCAGTTTCCACCCTACATTGTGGGGAGCACTTTGAGTGTCTAGAAAAGTGCTATATAAATGTAATGATCA
This sequence comes from Notolepis coatsorum, assembly GCF_963971535.1. Classification (NCBI taxonomy): domain Eukaryota; kingdom Metazoa; phylum Chordata; class Actinopteri; order Aulopiformes; family Paralepididae; genus Notolepis; species Notolepis coatsorum. The sequence continues at coordinate 2,483,456 of NC_140170.1, read as the reverse complement.
TTAATTCATTCATTCAAGGCCATTTAGGGATTGAAATTGATTGATTGAAAACTGTATTAACAGATTGCAGAATGGGTACAATACAGTACAGCTCAATACACACAATTGTTAAGGGGATGCAGACCAGAGAAAGACTTTCGTCTTGTTTACATCAGGGTCCCCCATTTTCAATTCATCAGGACATATATGACATACATGACATACAGATAGACAGTACTGCTATACATCTATACATTTATGACATACCAGATTTGCAAATACAGTACTGTTTGTGATACAAAAAGAAGGGCTTTGGATAAAAGCTGTTATCAGGGGTGTAAAAAGTACCCAGAAATTATACTTAAGTGAAAGTATGGGTACCGTCTCAAAATCGTACTCAAGTAAAAGTCAGAGTATCTGGCTAAAAACTAAAGAGTTAAAAACGTTTCTACTTTTAAATGTACCGGTACTTAAGTACAAAAAAGTTAAAACTTTTTTTCTGACTGTCTATTCTTCTGATAGCAGGTGTTTAATCAAAGATCCCCGCTTTCTAGTCTTGCACAAGGACCAATCAGCATGGGTATGGGCGGGTTCATT
>NC_140170.1:2432718-2482680 GCF_963971535.1 Notolepis coatsorum | reverse complement strand
CGCCCTCAGGCTCTCTCCGACGCCTCGTGCCCTTTGACCTCTCGACTTGATTATTCGTGTTAATGAGCGCCGAGTGAATTATTCACGGAGGTGTGGAAAAGAGGGAATATACCCTTCTACCCAGCGCGGGAACGCCAAATCGGGGGGCACTTAGACTGCATACCTCGATGATGAAGAACCATGGTTCCCATTCAGATTCTTCAGTGTCACGGCGTCCACACCTTGACGAGCGCGGAGAAGTGAAATTATTTCGTCTGGGTTTGGCCTCGCACAAGCCACGCCGATGAAACGGGATACGATAGAAGCAGAAACAGGACACGTGAATAAGCGGGTTGTACTTCCGCGTTCGGTTTGCGCGATCTGATTGGCCACTGACGTTTCTGGTCATGTGACATGTGCGCCAATCGTGTGACGCCTGTTTCTGCGCCTTATTTCCGGGTCTAGCAGCCTGCAAACTACCTAACGCCTAGTTTATCACTGGTTAAGCTTAGGCGACTCTTTCGAAGTTGGTTAAGGTTAGAGTTTGTCTTAGAGCAGGGCGATAGAACACCAGCCCTGATTCCAAACTCTAACCTTAACCAACTTCGAAAGAGTCGCCTAAGCTTAACCAGTGATAAACTAAACTAAATAAATAAATTTCAAAACACGTCTATGGTTCTTCATCTGAAGATTTCAATTCACCGTCCAATATTGAATGGGGTTTAGGAAAAACGTTGCGTCAGATCTTTCAAAACATTCTCCTCGCACATTTTATTTGAATTTCTCCACTGTTTGATGTATATTATTTTTTTAATAAAGACTTGATTAAATGAAATGGAAGTGATTACTATCCAGTGCAAAACCCAGTAGGAAACATTTAACCCTCGTCAGCACTGAGAACTCTGGTTCCATATTGTTTATGTTAGTATCCTTTTTCATTGTTTTATGTTTTAAATATTATTTTCTTGTACCTGGACATATCTTAGCGTGTTTACTGTGTTTGTAATTATCTCAGGGCAAAATCGTCCCAATTTTGTTCACACCCGACAAATCCCTTTTGTGTCGCGACTCTGGGTGACTCACTCTGCGATCATGACGACGGACTCTCCCTGCAGCAGACTGTTCCTCACAGAGCATGTACGCCAGCGTACGGTTTCAGCTGAAGCAGTTTGATTGTCACCTTTTTAAGTATACGTGGATGGGGGGGGGGGGGGGGGGGGGGTGTTTCTGCATCTCTGAACCAATCAATGACCAAATTGTTTCCATTTGCTCAATAAAAGTGCAGATCAATTTCTACTAAATACCTGTTTGTGAAGTGTTCGCATTGGTAATTGACATAACATGTTAATCAATCGCTACTATCATGATGATAGATAAGATATTCCTTTATTGATCCCCTTGGGGAAATGTGGGTGTCATGGCAGCATGGGGGAGGGGGGGTACAGGTATGGGCAGGGTAATAGTAGAAAGACATACATATAGGCAATACTATTAGATCTGAATATAAAAAATCTGAGAGAAATAAACAGTGTAAACAATATAATGAACTCTGAATATAATAATATGAGAAAAATAAACAGTGTAAACAAAGGTGCAGATGAGGGTCTGTATGCCCTATATATATATATATATATGGATTACGCCGTGAGCATCACATTTACATTTAGTCATTTAGCTGAACGCTTTTATCCAAAGCGACTTACAAGTTCTGTATACGACAACTCATCAAGAAGGGCACAACTCTATCAGCTGAGTAACAATGTTCATCAAAGTGTTGAGTGCTACAGTGTAGGTTAGTTTATTAGGACAAGTGCATGACAGTAAGGTTAGTTAGGGTTAGATTATTATTATATACATATATATATATATTTTCAGATAATGGTTGAAGAAGTGTGTCTTTAGTCGACGGCGAAAGATTGGACGGTTTCGGCTGTCCTAACTGGGGTGGGTAGTTCATTCCACCATTGTGGGGCAAGGACTGAGAAAAGGCAGGTTCTCATCATGAGCAGTACTATGATGTCAGACCTAAAGGAACTAGCAGGACAACAGCTCCATCTACTGGAGACCACTCCCCACTCCTCCAGACCATAGCACCAGACATCCTCCCATTCCTAACTGCAACCATCAACTCCTCACTCAACTCGGGGATGGTCCCCACCTCCCTAAAACAAGCCAGAGTCACGCCGCTCATAAAAAAAAAACCTGAACCCCACCGTCATAGGCAACTACCGTCCTGTCTCTCTTCTCTCCTTCCTTTCTAAAACACTTGAACGTGCTGTATCCAACCAACATACTGCTTATCTCTTACAGAATGACCTCCTAATCAGTCTGGCTTCCGGACTGGCCACTCCACAGAAACGGCCCTCATTGCGGTCACAGAGGCACTTCACTTAGCAAAAGCGAAAGGCCTCTCCTCTGTCCTGATTCTCCTAGATCTATCTGCAGCCTTCGACACAGTCAACCATCAGATCCTCCTCGCGGCCCTCGCAGGAATGGAAGTGGCTGGCTCTGCGCTGACATGGCTGACATCATACCTCAATGACCGCTCCTACCAAGTGTCATGGAGAGGGACCCTGTCGGCCACCCGCCCCCTGCGGACGGGTGTCCCCCAGGGCTCGGTTCTAGGACCCCTTCTCTTCTCCCTCTATACTAAATCACTGGGTAACATTATCACGTCTCATGGCTTCTCCTATCATTGTTATGCCGACGATACTCAACTCTTCCTCTCCTTCCCTCCCTCAGATATCCACGTCTCTGAGCGGATCTCTGCCTGTCTGTCCGACATCTCCGCCTGGATGATGACCAACCACCTCAAACTGAACCTAAGCCAAACAGAATTGCTCCACCTGCGGGCCAAATCCTCCCCCCTGACCAACCTTTCCATCACAGTCGAGAATGCAGCTGTGACCGCGTCCCCGACCGCCAAGAACCTTGGTGTTGTCCTCGACGACCAGTTGAACATCTCTGCTCACATCGCAGCGACAACCAGAACCTGCAGATTCCTCCTGAGCAACGCACTGCTCGCTGGCCTCCTGGCTGTTACGAATGCCGTGTTTCGATAGCATGGTGGAGTGTGGAACCCAGTTGCAGCAGATAACGGAGAGATAACTTAACAGGAAGCAGGAGACGGCGTTGTGATGATAACAAGGTTTTACTCAAACATAAAACAAGGAAACACGACTGACACACAGGTAACATTAAACAATGAACCAGCAAGTGTATGCTGGCCCAGAACACTTAAATACAAACACTAATTAGAGACAGAGGGTAATTACTAACAGGACACAGGTGTGGTAGACAGGACTAACAGAATACAGAGCACACAGGGGAAAACAATAACAATAGTACAAACTGAGACATACGAGACTAAAACACATTTACAAAACACAGACAGTAGGGACACAAGACTAACACAGTGGAACTAATAAAGACAACATAGACAACGAATAAATCAAACATAAATGACAGCAAATAATGTTAATCAGGTGAGTGAGCTGATGCCAGATCTGCCACATCTGGATCAGCCCACCGGTTGGCAATGTTGAAGTGTGAAGTGGTGTATGGAAGGGGAGTTGAGAAGGTCCGAAACCTGGACCAGCCGAACCGGGAGGAGGGTTGCCGTCTGGTCCCGCAGAACCGGAGGAAGCGTTACACCCGGCCACTGCCACTAAGCCTCTTCAACTCATTCAGAACGCAGCGGCCCGCCTGATCTCAAACCTACCAAAGTCGGCCCATGTCACCCCACTTCTTAGGGACCTGCACTGGCTCCCCATTGCTGCACGAATCCGCTTCAAGGCCCTCGACCTGGCATACCGTGCGGCAAAGGGAACCGCTCCCGCCTACCTCCGGTCAATGGTCTCTAACTACACACCCTCAAGACCCCTACGCTCTGCATCTTCTGGCCGCCTCAGACCTACTCCTATCCAAGCTCCGGGAGGGTCATCAAAGAGAAGTCGCCTATTCTCAGTCCTTGCCCCACAATGGTGGAATAAACTACCCACCCCCAGCCGAAACCCGTCCAATCTTTCACCGTCGACTAAAGACGCACTTCTTCAACCATTATCTGAATACACTGTAGCACTCAACACTTTGATGAACATTGTTACTCAGCTGATAGAGTTGTGCCCTTCCTGATGACTTGTCGTACAGAACTTGTAAGTCGCTTTGGATAAAAGCGTCAGCTAAATTACTGAAATGTAAATGTACTGGTGGGAGGATCAGCTCTGTATAGTAAATTACAGCATCATCGTTCTGTATTCTGTACTGAATATCAGAGCATGTTTTTATTTTAATATTCATCCAGGGAACCTTTGCCGAGCATGCATACTGTCTTCCAGATTATATTATATTTGATTAGATTAGATTAAATTCAAATGTATTGTCCTCATACAGCACAAGTACAGTACAATGAAAAGAAGTTTGTCATCCAACCAGAGTGCAAATATAACAGTAAAGTGATAGTAATATACAATGTACAGGTGATTAAACTGGGTATAAAATATATAAATCAGCCTCGACACAAACAATCTCCACGAACCCTTTCAATCCAGTTTCCGCCCCCAACAACACAGTACCGAAACAGCCCTTGTCAAAATCACCAACGACAGCTGACTCTGGACTTCTCACCATCCTCATCCTCCTCGACCTCAGTGCGGCATTCGACACCATCTCCCATCCACTACTCCTGGACCGCCTGGCTGGCATTGGAATCACTGGTGTCGCACTCTCCCGGTTCACATCTTACCTCACTGACGGACAACAGTTTGTACAACTCAGGACTCACAAGTCAGGGTGTTCAGCTGTTTCACTGGGTGTCCCCCAGGGGTCAGTATTGGGTCCCCTCCTATTCACCATCTATCTCCTTCCCCTGGGCACAATCCTCCGTCACCATGGGGTCCACTTCCACTGCTATGCAGACGACACACAGGTCTACATCTCCTCCACACCCACCACTGCCCTTCCCCCCACCTCCCTCACCACCTGCCTTGAGGACATCAGGAGCTGGATGAGCAGAAACGTCTTGAAGTTAAATGGCAGCAAAACTGAGGCCCTGCTCATCGGCTCCAAATCCACCCTCACCAAATCCCAAAACACCCCAGTTCCAAACATCACCATCGACGGCTTCCCTGTACCCTTCTCCCCCCAAGTTAAAAGCCTCTGTGTCATCCTGGATGGCTCCCTCTCCTTTGCACCACACATCAAAAACATCACCCGGTCTGCCTTCTTTCACCTCCGTAATATCTCCAGACTCCGCCCATCCCTGTCCCAATCAAATACGGAAACCCTGGTCCACTCATTCGTCACATCCCGGATCGACTATTGTAATGCTCTCCTCACCGGCCTTCCCACCAAACTCCTCAACAGACTACAAATCATCCAAAACTCTGCTGCCAGGATCATCACCCGCACCAACTCATCACCCCCGTCCTCATTCAATTACACTGGCTCCCTGTGCACGACTACCGGATCGATTTCAAAAACCTCCTACTCACCTTCAAAGCCCTCCACAATCTAGCCCCCATCTACATCACTGACCTCCTCCAGGAATACACCCCCTCCCGCACCCTCCGCTCATCCTCTACTGGACTCTTATCCATCCCCAGCTCACGCCTCAGCACCATGGGTGCCCGAGCTTTCAGCTGCTCGGCTCCCAGACTCTGGAACTCCCTGCCGCCACATATCCGACAGTCTGACTCACTATCAACATTCAAATCTCAACTGAAAACCCATCTGTTCAAACTCGCATATTCACTGTAACCTCTGTCACTGTCCTATACCCCCCCCCCCCCTGCTGTCTTTTTTTTTTTTTTTTTTTTATGATCTGTAAGGTGACCTTGGGTGTCCTGAAAGGTGCCACCAAATCAAATGTATTATTATTATTATTATTATTATTATTATTATTATTATTATTATTATTATTATTATTATTATTATTATTATTATTATTATTATTATTATTATTATTATTATTATTATTATTATAATGTTATTATTATTATTATTATTATTATTATTATTATTATTATTATTATTATTATTATTATTATTATTATTATTATTATTATTATTATTATTATTATTATTATTATTATTATTATTATAGTATCTACAGATATCAAAGTCAAAGTCAAAGATTTTTATTGCCATGTATGGACGAATCCACATTGGAATACAGGTACATGAGCAAAACACTGTGTAAACAGTACAGGAAAAATATGTAAAAAACACAAACAGTATAAAAGGACAAATGCTAAAATTGATATCGAACATCCCCTAAAAGTGCATATCATGGGGCGCCCTTGTGGCGCGTACCATAGTGCCACGCGCACCTACGCGGCCGACCCGGGTTAGATCCCAGCACCCGACGTTATTTGTCGCATGTCCTCCCCACCTCTCCTCCCGTTCGCCCTCTCCTCTGTCGGTCCTGCGTGACCAAGAAAAGCTGTAAAAATGCTAAAAAATTATAAAAATAAAATAAAAAAAAGTGCATATCATAGTTAAAACAGCACTTCCACAAACAAACCTGACTAATAACACTAATAAAAACACAGAAAAAAATAGGATACAAAACAAAAACTAGCCTTTGGTGTCATTCAGGCTCCGCACAGCACTGGGGAACAAGCTCTTAGTAAACCGAGAGGTAGAGCATGTGGTAACGTCTGCCCGAGGGGAGGGGGACAAAGAGGCCTGCGGCTGGGTGACCAGAGGGGTCGTTGATAATGCCAGAGGCACGGGAAAGCAGCCTGGCACCATAGATCTCTTCTAGAGCTGGCAGGCTAGACCCGATTGTCTTGCGTGCATGTACAGTGTACAGTGATACAGGTCCAGTATCTACAGATATGTACAGATATAGGTATAAAGATGCATCGCTTCACTCCCTCACATGTTTACACACCTGTCCAGAGGTGCAGTGTTTAAGTGCCTCACATCTGGAGGGGGGGGGGGGGGGGGGGGTACAGGTAGATAGTAATAATAATAGAACATAGAACAAAGTGCAAAGTAATAATGATAATAGTGATAACAATAGTAGTAGTGAGTGGCAGGGTTCAATCAGACAGTAGTAATAGTGATGATGGTATACATGGTCCAAACCGTAGTAACACACTGCACCAGAATCTGTGCAGTGCAGTGTTTATTATTAAGAGTCAGATAGTCCTAACAGTGTTTATTATCCAACATATTAGCATTGGAATTTGTAGTGTGTATAGCTCCTCCCACAGTGATATTCAGAACACAGTTTAATGTAATCAAATGGTAGCTCCTCCCACAATGTTATTCAGTTATTCATCCTGGCGGGATGGTGCCAGGAAAACAGCCTCTCCCTGAACGTCAGCAAAACAAAGGAGATGATTGTGGACTTCAGGAGGTCGGGGGTCAAGGACTACAGCCCCCTCAGCATCGACGGGGCACCGGTTGAGAGAGTCAACAGCTTCAAGTACCTCGGAGCCTACATATCCGAGGACTTGACATGGACCACACACATTAACAGTGTGGTGAAGAAGGCACGACAACGCCTCTACTTCCTCAGGCGCCTAAGGAAGTTCCAAGTCAGCCAGAAGATCCTTAAGAACTTCTACTCATGTACAATAGAGAGCATCTTGACCGGCAACATCACCTCCTGGTTTGGGAATAGCACTGCAAAAGACCAAAGCAGACTACAAAGAGTGACACGTTCAGCCGAACGCACAATTGGAGGGGGGCTCCCCACCCTCCAGAACATTTACTACAAGCGTTGCAAGGGCAAGGCTAAGAGAATCATTAAAGACTCCAGTCACCCGAACAACTGCCTCTTCGAACTGCTGCGGTCAGGCAAGCGATACAGGAGTCTCAAGGCGAGCACAGAAAGACTCAGAAGTAGCTTCTATCCCCAGGCCATCAGGCTGCTAAACGAACAATGAATGAACACTACACAACAACAACCACCAAACGCACATAGCACACACATCCACACGCACACACTCACTTTAAACAAACACACTGTAGCACCCACTCCACACACTTTATAGCACACACCCACTTTAAACAAACACACTGTAGCACCCACTCCCCACACTTTATATTTATGGATGAAGGATTGCACTACAACTCGTACACCTTACTGTAAATTGTACCTAAAATTGTACCTCATCCCATTTCTGCTTTGCACTAGATAGTACTGTACATTAGTACACTGCATAGTATTGTGTATTGTATATTATATGGTAACTCAGAACATTGTACATATGTCTATACCGAACACTGTGACCTCATTTTCTTCTTCTAAATTCATGCTATATTATGTTATTATGTTATTTGATACTATCTTGTCTAGCACAGTCTCTGGAGCGTAACAGTAAGAAGCATTTTGTATGAAAGTATTCTGTACTTCTGTATGACAACTATTAAAGAACTTGAACTTGAACTTGAACACAGTTTAATGTAATCAAATGGTAGCTCCGTCCACAATGTTATTCAGAACACAGTTTAATGTAATTAGATAGTAGCTCCTCCCACAATGTTATTCAGAACACAGTTTAATGTAATCAACTGGTAGCTCCTCCCACAATGTTATTCAGAATGCAGTTTAATGTAATCAAATGGTAGCTCCTCCCACAATGTTATTCAGAACACAGTTTAATATAATCAAATGGTAGCTCCTCCTACAATGTTAGGACATTTACCGGGGCAGGTTTCTAATTGCAGCCTCCCGTAGGTGCTCTTTGAGAGCGGTTTTGAAGGAAGGTAGGGATTCACATTCCTTTACGGCTGTGGGTAGGGCGTTCCACATTATTGTGGCATAATTGCGAAAGGTGTTTAGTCCCTTGTTTGAGCTGAATCTGGGTTTAACATGATTTGTGGAGCTCCCTCTGGTGTTGTGGTCGTGGTATTCACTGACCTTTGGGAAGTATTTTGACATCATGTACATGAGTATCTTAGTGGTGTAGTGTATCTTGTAGACCAGGCCCATTGCAAGTTGCTGTACTCTGTCGTCTACTCCAAGCCATCATAGGTAGTCAAAGTGGGCAGGGGTGAGGTGGGTTCTAGGAGTAAGGTCAAGCAGTAGTCTGACCAGTTTGTTTTGAGATGTTTGTAGCCTTGTTTTCAGGGCCTTTGAGGTGCTTTGGTACCATGAGGTGCAAGCATAGTCGTAGTACCCTTGAATGAGTGCTCCTGTTAGAGTCTTCATGTCCATCTTCCTTATATGCACGTCAGCTCAGTCATTGGTATGTTTTGATTTACAAGGCCATTCTTGGTTTGGTTCCGATTTATTTATCATCTCTTTTAAAGTTGAATGGTGGAAATTACAATCTCCGTTCGAAGGATTTTATGCACTTTGCTGTTCCCAATGTCCGAACAGAAATGGGAAAGAAAGCTTTTAGGTTTTCCGCACCTACTGCACGGAACAATCTCCAGTCCGATCTGAAGATCCAAAGCTTGGTAACACTGAATGTATTTAAGGCTGATGGTGAAGCCCATTGTAACCACGTTTTCTGTGTGCAGATGTTTTGTTTGACCATTTTGTAACGTTGCTTTTGTCTGTAGTGTCTATGTGTGTATGTTGAAACTTTGTGCTGTTGCTGTTTCTTGGCCAGGTCTCCCTTGTAAAAGAGATCCTGGATCTCAATTGGGACAAACCTGGTTAAATAAAGGCTAAATAAAAATTAAATAAAAATTGTTGTTGGAGAGACCTAGCATAAGCTAACATGCTCATCTCAACACAACACAGTGTTGCTACGATTAGTAGCTCCTGTTTCAGGTGTACTTCTATTCTATTCTTCAGTTCAGTTCAGTTATTTTTTATTTCGGGCTTTGGACACATAACAACGGTCATTCCATAAATCACCAAACTTTTACCAGCGGCAGCTGCTATTGCAGCATTGTCCAATTGTCCGAAAAGGGCTAGGGAGAAGCACTAGGCTTGTCGGGCCCTACCCCTGAAGACTTACGTTTATTTTTTTATTTACATACATACATAGTAGATACATATAGTACACATTACAGTGCACACATATAGTACACATTACAGTACACATTACAGTATAGTATACCTGCAGTATATAATAGTATATATAATAGTATATAGTACATAATAGTGTATACAGCACATATATAATGTGATGTGAGATATATAGTACATGATATATACAATACAATATAGTACCATAATATAATAGTACATACTGCAAATATAGTTCAATATAATATACAAATGAATTATAATATGATTATATAATGTGATATGATATAGCGCACAATACAGTATCATATGTATTTATTATTATAATTTTTTTGTAATATGCCATTAAAGCTCTTCTTCCTTCTGTACCTATCAAAAATAGATTTTTTTAGTCTAGATTTGAATTGATTTATGTTTTCAAATAATTTTATTTCATCCTGTAATCCTGTCCTATTCTATTCTATTCTATTCCAGCAGAAGGTTCTCACTAGACCTTATCCTCGCTTCCTTTCATCCTCCCTTCTGTGTCACACCCTCCACGGAACAGATACCCTCCCTACCGAACCGGGCGTGTGTGCTGTGCTTCCGTAGGTCTATTTAACACACGGCACACATCCCAACAGATAACCTTTCGGCCGCAAAGCGGGCGGGGGGCCGATACTGTAATCCTCAGTAACAGCAATATATTTAACTTTACACGTAATTATATTGTCATGATGATAATATCTTTATGTGGCCACAGTGTAGCGATAAAAAGGTGTCACTGTGATGAGAGACCTTTAGATGGAAAATCAATGCTTTTCAAATGAAGCCCCAGAGAGACTGCAGGGGAGTTTATGAGGTCAACTTCCCAACTGAAAAACTGCCTAAATTACTGTATTACCCTGTATTTTACTGTCGTACACTTTTACTATTATGTAGACTATTCTGTTTTGTGTTTACATGTGATGTATTGTATATTGTATACATGCACTTTTATTATGTTCTTGTGTGATGTACCGCACATGTTATTGCTGTGACAAAATGGCATCCAATGTAATAAAAAAAGTCAACCAACGAACTAGATTCTTGTACCGGATCTCCTCTCTGGTAAACAAGAATACCCTGAAGACTCTGGCAGGAGCACTCATTCAAGGGTACTATGACTATGCGTGCACCTCATGGTACCAAAGCACCTCAAAGGCGCTTAAAACAAATTACAAACATCACAAAACAAACTGGTCAGACTACTACTTGACCTGAACCCCAGAACCCACCTCACCCCTGCCCACTTTGACAACCTAGGATGGCTTAGAGTAGACGACAGAGTACAGCAACTTGCAATGGGCCTGGTCTACAAGATACACTATACGACCGGGGTGCCCATGTACATGTCAAAATACTTCCCAAAGGTCAGTGAATACCACAACCACTACACCAGAGGAAGCTCAACAAATCATGTTAAACCCAGATTCGGCTCAAACAAGGGACTAAACACGTTTCGCAATTATGCCACAACAATGTGGAATGCCCTACCCAAAGCTGTAAAGGAATGTGAATCCCTGCCCACATTCAAAACCGCTCTTAAAGAGCACCTACGGGAGGCTGCAATTCGAAACTGGCCACCATAAATGCCCAAAACCCCACCACCTCCTAATAGACAGTCTCCTCCCCACCGCATGTATATATTCCCTCCCCGCCGTATGTATATTTCTCTCCCACCCACCCACCCCCTCCTAATGTACAGTCCCCTCCCCATCATATGTATATACTCTGTCAGGATCTAGGGGTAACAGTACTGTATATTTGAATACCATTTATGTCACAAATGTATCAGTACTAAATACCTATATGTCCCTATGTCATAAATGTCTATATGAATTGAAAATGGGGGACCCTGATGGAAACAAGACAAACGTCTTTCTCAGGTCTGCATCCCCTTAACAATTGTATGTATTGAGCCGTACTGTATTGTACCCATTCTGCAATCTGTTAAATAAAGTTTTCATTCATTCATTCATTCATTCTGTCTGATATATTGCAAATGTTATTGCTGTCATCTTGGCCAGGCCTCCCTTGCAAAAGAGATCTTGTATCTCAATGGGACTTCCTGGTTAAATAAAGGTTAAATAATTTTTTTTAAGGTAACGGTGAGGTTAAGGTTAGGGTTATGGTTAGTTTAAGGTAACAGTGTGGTTATGGTTATGGTTAGTTTAAGGTAACAGTGTGGTTATGGTTATGGTTATGGTTAGTTTAAGGTAACAGTGTGGTTATGGTTATGGTTATGGTTAGTTTAAGGTAACGGTGAGGTTAAGGTTAAGGTTATGGTTAGTTTAATGTCACAGTGTGGTTAACGTTAGGGTTTGGGTGAAGCTATCAGAAAAGTGTGTCTTGGTGTCTTGAGGTGATGAAGGAGAATTAATACTTTTAGAAGTGATAGAAAGATAGAACCCCAGAGAGACTGCAGCTTGTGAGGTCAACTCCCCCTGAAGTTCTAGTCAAGTCAAGTTGTTATAGCCCATCGTCAAGTAACATCAACAAGTAACATCACAATAGATCCACAGTAAATAAATAAAAACACAAACACTGTGACTGGCTGGTCCTTAAGGTCATTCTAGTGACTGGCTGGTCCTTAAGGTCCAGTTTGCTCTGAACAGGGTAAATCTGCATTTCACTATGATGCCCCTCTAGCACATGGAATGAACTCCAATAGTCCTTAAAGCTTGAGACTCTCCCCTCTGTTGCAGAGTTTAAAACCTTGATCTCCAACCTTTGTCAATCAAGTTGTACATGTTTTAATTGTTATCCTTACTTGTCTTATTATGATTTTATATGCTACATAATTTGATATGCGTTTTTTCTTTTCTTTTTGCTTATGCTTATGTTTTACTTAACTCTGTATGTTTTGCAGGGGACATGCGTTGCTATTCCTAGCACTATTTGGGCAACTTTACACAATTCCTGTGAGTCTATTGAAGACATCTGTAAGTTTTTTTCAAAAAAATGCATTGTTTTATATTTCTAATCAAGTACTCAAAACCATCATTTCAATCAGACAGTAGTACTAGTGATGATGGTATACATGGTCCAAACTGTAGTAACACACTGTACCAGAGTCCCTGCATGTTTATTATTAAGAGTCAGATAGTCCTAACAGTGTTTATTATCCAATATATTAGCATGGAATTTGTAGTGTGTATAGCTCCTCCCACAGTGATATTCAGAACACAGTTTAATGTAATCAAATGGAAGCTCCTTCCACAATGTTATTCAGAACACAGTTTAATGTAATCAAATGGAAGCTCCGCCCACAATGTTATTCAGAACACAGTTTAATGTAATCAAATGGAAGCTCCGCCCACAATGTTATTCAGAACACAGTTTAATGTAATCAAATGGTAGCTCCTCCCACAATGTTAGAGAGAGAGAGAGAGAGAGAGAGAGAGAGAGAGAGAGAGAGAGAGAGAGAGAAAAAAAGACAGGCCGTTATTGATAAGGCCCCCTCTCTCTCCTCCTCTCCCTCTCTCTCCCTCTCGGGGTGTGCCGCGCGGCAGCTTGTGGGGGGGGGGGGCCCTCCCTTCCTCCCTCTCTCTTCCTCATTTTCCCTCCCTCACTCTCCCGTTCGGAGGTGTGTGCCGCGCGGCAGGTCCCCCCCCCCCCCAAGTGCTCCCGAATGCTCTCTATCTCTCTCTCTCTCTCTCTCCCTCCAGAGTGCATGCAGAGGTGGGTTTCTCTGCCGCAGTATGAGGAAGTGGTTTCCACTCGCTGTGTAGTCAGTCTAGGTAGATTGTGGGTGGGCATTAGCTACAACCACGGAGCCAATCACATCACTGTCCGCTACCCAGAGCCTGAGTGACGTCACTCAGGCCTTCAAATCAGGATGGCCTAATTTACTGGAGCAGGAAATGATCTGAGCTGAATCAGAGCAATCCGCCAATATGGTATTTAGACACTAAAACACATTGATACTAACTCCTATTACTATAATACAATGCTAGAGACTGAAAAATGACATTTATAATGCATGTCACCTTTAACTCTGCATGGACACTCGACGTGACTGGAAATGAGTGATAAATAAAGCTTTGAAATGAAATGCAAGTTTAAAAAGACAGCGGCTGAGGAGAGCAGTCGTCTGGTAATCTGGAGGTTCCCGGTTCGATTCCCGCTCCTCCCGGGGGCAGCGTGTGGAAGTGTCCTTGAGCAAGACACTTAACCCCAACTGCTCCCGATGAGCAGGTCTGCACCTTGCATGGTCGCCTCCGCCGTCGGTGTGTGAATGTGGTACTCTGGTTTCTTCCCACACCAGACATGCATGGTAGTCAGGGACTACAGATTAGGGATGTCCGATATTATCGGCCGATATTGGCATTAAAATGTGATATCGGAAAATATCGGTATCGGTTTTCAAAAAAAAAAAAAAAAAAAAATCTTTTTTTTATAACCTTTATTTACCCAGGCAAGCAAGTAAGAACAAATTCTGATTTTATTTATTGTCAAAAGTATGCATAATGTTGTGTTAATTCCACAACAAGAGATATGTAATGTTAATTACCTGAAATTATTCCGTTTTTTGGGGGGGGGGGGGGGGGGGGGGGGGGGGGAACCCTGCATATATCGGTATCGGTTGATATCGGTATCGGAAATTAAGAGTTGGACAATATCGGTATATCGTATCGGAAAAAAAGTCAATATCGAGCATCCCTACTACAGATGAAAACTAGGCTAATTCTGGCACATTTACATTGATGTGGAAACTGAAGATGTTGATTAATGTGGGCGGCTACGTGGCGTAGTGGGCAAGGCACTCGCCACGAAATGCTGGAGACGCTGGGCTCGCCTGTTCGAGCCCAGCGCTCCACATTGCTTTCAGTTTAGCTGGTCGTTCATACTAATACACATTGGCCGTATTACGGGGAGGGAAACTGAAGGGTGGGGATCGGGCGTTGTGGACAGCGACTCCTACAGGTCGGTTGGTGCGCCTGCGCAGTAGAATCAGGAAGTGTCGGGGGCAGCGTGAGCCTCCCACGCGTTACTCCTCGCCACTGAGAGATCGAGCTGCGCAGGTGAAAAGATGCGACTGCTGTTACCTCAAGTACCGGAGGGGACTTGTGCTATGTATGACTTAGTCCACATTGCAGCCGGCTTGTGGGAGGCAAGAAACAGCGTTCGTGACAGGGGAGGGTTGAATTGGATGATACGAAATTGGGATGGGAGAAAATATAGAAAAATGGGAGAAAAAGTGGATAAAATTTTTTTTTTTGATTAATGTGCACTGTCCCTGGGTAAAAAAATTATAAACTTAAACTTAAACGTCAGTTGTCACAAGGAGCGGCGGCCTTACGGGCTGGGTCCGCTCTGTGTACGGCTGGGTGTGGTGGTCCTGGTCCTGGTCCAGGCGGGCGTTGGCGCTCGGTGACGCGCCGGGCGGCTTCTTTCCTCCCTGTGCGCCCGTGCCCAAACACTTCCGGCGATTGAGGCGCCCCCCCCCCCCCCCCCCCCCCGCACCCACACACACAAGGCAGCCGCCGACACCGACCCCATAATCACTTTTCCGCTCGAAGGTTTTTATCAACACGGCTAAATATAATGGGAAGATGTCCCTCTGGGAGTTCACTGAGGACCTCGCTCCCAACAGAACGGGGAGGAGGAGGAGAAGAGAGAGAGAGAGACACACACACACACAACTACACAACACACACTACACACACATACACATACACAAGTGATGAAACCTCAGATAATGGCTGAGGGAGAACAGGGCTCTGTGATATCGTGTGCTGTTTTTTTTGTATTGTGTTGAAATGTTCCGCAACACAAGTCTTTTTATATAGTTATTATCAGCAAGGGAGCGGGTTTGGTTTCAACATGTGGGTCGTATATACATGTCTGATATATACGACAACAACTATGGAGTTGCACAAGGGAGTTGCTTAGGTCCTTTACTCTTCTCCCTTTACATGTTACCGCTGGGTAATATCATCAGAGAACATAATGTAGATTTCCATAGCTATGCGGATGATACACAACTGTACATATCTGCTGAACCAAATGATACAGCGATTAGCTCCATTACAGACTGCTTACTGGCAATAAATAAATGGATGAGTAAGAACTTCCTGAAACTAAACGAGAACAAAACTGAAATTCTAATTATCGGCCCCAAAACTAAAAAAGAAACGTTAATAAAGAACCTGGGAGGACTAACCTCTTGGATCAAATCTGAGGTCACTAGTCTCGGGGTTATCATAGATTCAGAACTGAACTTCAATTCTCATATTAGCAAAGTAACGAAAACATCGTTCTTCCATCTCAGAAATATAGCAAAAGTACGACCATTTATTAATCAGAACGATGCTGAGAAGCTAATTCATGCATTCATATCTAGCCGGTTAGACTACTGTAATGCACTTTTCACAGGTCTCCCTAAGAAAACCACAGAGAGGCTTCAGCTTATCCAAAACTCCGCAGCCCGACTGCTAACTAGAACCAAAAGGAGAGAGCACATTAGTCCAGTCTTAGCTACTTTAAGTTTCAAGTTTCTTTAATAGTTGTCATACAGAAGTACAGAATACTTTTGTACAAAATGCTTCTTACTGTTGCGCTCCAGAGACTGTGCATGACAAGATAGTATGAAATAAAAACATAGTAAAAATTAGAAGAAAAAAAAGAGGTCACAGTGTTCAGTTTAGACATATGTACAATGTTCGTAGACGTAGTTACCATACAATATACAATACTGTGCAGTGTACTAATATACAATACTATATAGTGCAAGGCATAAATGGACGAGGTGCAGTTTAGGTACAATTCACAGTAGGTGTACGAGTTGTAGTGCAAATCCTTTATCAATAAATATAAAGTGTAAGTGTGTTTGTGTGATCTAAAGTGTGGAGAGTGGGTGCTGCAGTGTGTTGTTTGTTTGAGTGAGTGTGTGTGTGCGTGTGGGTGTGTGTGCTGTGTGCATTTGATGGTTGTTGCATAGTGATTATTGTTCGTTTAGCGATTATTGTTCGTTTAGCAGCCTGATGGCCTGGGGATAGAAGCTCCTTCTGAGTCTTTCTGTGCTCGCCATAAGACTCCGGTATCGCTTGCCTGACGGCAGCAGTTCAAAGAGGCAGTTGTTCGGGTGGCTCGAGTCCTTAATAATTCTCTTAGCCTTCCCCTTGCACCGCTTGTTGTAAATGTTCTGGAGGGTGGGAAGCCCCCCTCTAATTGTGCGTTCGGCTGAACATGTCACTCTTTGTAGTCTGCTACGGTCTTGTGCAGTGCTATTCCCAAACCAGGAGGTGATGTTGCCGGTCAGGATGCTCTCTATTGTACATGAGTAGAAGTTCCTAAGGATCTTCTGACTGACTTGGAACTTCCTTAGGCGCCTGAGGAAGTAGAGGCGTTGTCGTGCCTTCTTCACAACACTGTCAATGTGTGTGGTCCATGTCAAGTCCTCGGATATGTGGGCTCCGAGGTACTTGAAACTGTTCACTCTCTCAACTGGTGCCCCGTCGATGCTGAGGGGGCTGTAGTCCTTGACCCCCGACCTCCTGAAGTCCACAATCATCTCTTTAGTTTTGCTGACGTTCAGGGAGAGGCTGTTCTCCCGGGACAACCACAGCGCCAGGTTCTCTACCTCTCCCAGGTAGGTCCTCTCGTCGTTTGCAGAGATCAGGCCCACCACAACTGTGTCGTCAGCAAACTTGATGATTGTGTTGCTGTTTCACTGTGCCAGCGAATAGAGGAGGGGGCTCAGAACACAGCCCTGGGGGGCACCTGTGTTGAGAGTGATGGATGAGAAGTTTCTGCACATTCAGTTTTTTTTGGGCTGAGATGGTATGGTCCTGTAGGGGTGTCTGAAATAGTTGGTTAATACTGTATATAGTTACAATTAAGGATATATAAATGTTTTGACCCCTTATTTTTTACCTCTTTTGGGGAGGGGCTTGTTTCATATTAGCTATATTTTTTGAGGAGGAAAAATTTACCTCTTCTCAATATTGAGGGTGACATGTCTCCTGCAACCCCCCCTAAATCTACACCTATGATTATCAGTAATTGTGAGTGTTCGAAGGCAAGATTAGAGCCGTTAGCATCAGAGCTGTTAGCGTCAGAGGCGTTATTGCTAGAGCCGTTAGCGCCAGAGCCATTAGCGCCAGAGCCGTTAGCGTCAGAGGCGTTAGTGCTAGAACCGTTAGCGCCAGAGCCGTTAGCATCAGAGCCGTTAGCACCAGAGCCGTTAGCGTCAGAGGCGTTAGTGCTAGAACCGTTAGCGCCAGAGCCGTTAGCATCAGAGCCGTTAGCGCCAGAGCCGTTAGTGTTAGAGGCATTAGCGCCAGAGCCGTTAGTGTTAGAGCCATTAGCGTTAGAGGCGCTAGCGTTAGAGCTGTTAGCGTCAGAGGCGTTTGCGCTAGAGCCGTTAGTGCCAGAGCCGTTAGCGTCAGAGCCGTTAGCGCTAGAGCCGTTAGTGCCAGAGCTGTTAGCGTCAGAGGCGTTAGTGCTAGAATCGTTAGCGCCAGAGCCATTAACATCAGTGCCGTTAGCGCCAGAGCCGTTAGAGTTAGAGGCGTTAGCGCCAGAGCCGTTAGTGTTAGAGCCGTTAGCGTTAGAGGCGCTAGCGCTAGAGCCGTTCGTGCCAGAGCTGTTAGCGTCAGAGCCGTTAGCGCTAGAGCCGTTAGCGTTAGAGCCGTTAGCGCCAGAGTTATTAGCCTTAGAGCCGTTAGCGTCAGAGGCGTTAGCGTCAGAGGCGTTAGCGTCAGAGGCGCTAGCGTTAGGGCCGTTAACGTCAGAGGCGCTAGCGTTAGGGCCGTTAACATCAGTGCCGTTAGCGTCAGAGGTGTTAGCGCTAGAGCCGTTAGCGTCAGAGGCGTTAGCGCTAGAGCCGTTAGCGTCAGAGCCGTTAGCGTTAGAGCCGTTAGTGTTAGATGCGTTAGTGTTAGAGCCACTAGCCTCAAAGGCCACGTTTCTCTTTGTCCATAATGAGACGTCTGGGTTCGGCGGAGAGGTGTCAGATAAAAGCGAAGCGTCTGCCTTTCTAGTGACACCCTACTTCAACAACAGTGGGACTTCTTTCATGCTGATCCCCTGCTGTGTGTGTGACCTGATTCTGAGCGTTCAGGACAGCTTTGATGCTAAACGGAGATGTGAACAGGAGGGACACGTTACCTGCAGACGGCGAGTTGATCTAAAGAGCCTTTCATCTCTTGGACTACACAGCACTTTGCTGCGTAGATTAATCAGGTTTTCACTCCATCCTCCAGGCTGTAAAAAGGCAATTTCGCCAATTTCGCTCCTCCGCGCTTCATCGCGTTAGGCTCTCTCTATACTAATTTAAGCTAATCTGCACATTTTGCTCGTTTCACTGCTGGCTTATTAGCATAGATCTGTTCAATGGACGGGGGCCCCTAACTACTCTCCCTAATCACTCCGACGCTGAGCGGACATCAACTTGCTGATTACATGGTGTTTTTGTTCGAGTTCATTTCATCATCACTTTCCCCTCTCGTTCCCCCACTATGTGCTTAATGTACTGTGTACACGCAGGGAACAGCTAGTCAGCTCGCAGAGCCCTTTATCGCACCGGTACGGGCTATTTGCTGTAACTGCTTAAGCTCATGCAGTATGCATCGCATGGTAATGGAGGGGGTCCGTCAATGCGCTGACGTCTGTGACCTTATGCAGAAGCCTCCCCTGCGGGGAAAAGATCTGCTGACATGCCATCCGCACTTTATGTACTTATTGACGAAATGACAACAAAGATACAACTTTTAAATGACCTAAACGGCCTACTGGCTCTTCCACCGTCTCTCCAGTGACCAGAATTGTATTTAATTTCAAACCTTTATCTAAATAATAATAATAATAATAATAATATACTTTATATTTATTAACACACTTTATATTTATTGGTAAAGAGATTTGCACTACAACTCATACCTCATTGCACCTTACCCTAAGGCTAAGAGAATAATCAAAGACTCTAGCCACCCAAACAACTGCCTCTTTGAACTGCTGTGGTCAGGCAAGCGCTACCGGAGCCTCATGGCCAGTACAGAGAGACTCAGAAGGAGCTTCTATCCCCAGGCCATCAGGATGCTCAACAAACAATAGCATTATGTAACAAACCATCAAATACACATTAAATAAACAACCCACTTTAGACACTTTAACACACTTTATATTTATTGGTAAAGAGATTTGCACTACAACTATAATAATAGTTGTAATAATAAAGAAACTTGAAACTTGAACTTGAACTACATTATTTGTATAGCACCTTTCATACAAGAATTGCAAGTGCTTCACAGCAGCAAATAATTCGCATAAAATTGGCAGATCAAGAGCAATGCATAAAGTGCAGACATAAAATAAGTTTAAAACGAGCATCAAAGTTGACAAAGTGAAGGCAAGACACAGACTGACCTGACCCAGAGTCGAGACTATGGTTGAAAATGTGCCAATCTGGCTAAACTGCCATATTTACAGTAATGTTCCTTAATATGCACTGTCTCTGTACTTTAAACCAATAAATACAAATACAAACCAAATTACTAAATGTAAATGTATTTGGTCAGTAACATGGGTCTCCCAGTCCCTCCACTCTGCAGTAAACAGCCATCACTGATATAGAGTGTCTGGTCAGTAACATGAGTCTCCCAGTCCCTCCACTCTGCAGTAAACAGTCATCACTGATATAGAGTGTCTGGTCAGTAACATGAGTCTCCCAGTCCCTCCACTCTGCAGTAAACAGTCATCACTGATACAGAGTGTCTGGTCAGTAACATGGGTCTCTCAGTCCCTCCACTCTGCAGTAAACAGCCATCACTGATATAGAGTGTCTAGTCAGTAACATGGCAGTCCCTCCACTCTGCAGTAAACAGCCATCACTGATATAGAGTGTCTGGTCAGTAACATGGGTCTCTCAGTCCCTCCACTCTGCAGTAAACAGCCATCACTGATATAGAGTGTCTGGTCAGTAACATGAGTCTCCCAGTCCCTCCACTCTGCAGTAAACAGCCATCACTGATATAGAGTGTCTAGTCAGTAACATGGCAGTCCCTCCACTCTGCAGTAAACAGCCATCACTGATATAGAGTGTCTGGTCAGTAACATGGGTCTCCCAGTCCCTCCACTCTGCAGTAAACAGCCATCACTGATATAGAGTGTCTGGTCAGTAACATGGGTCTCTCAGTCCCTCCTGCTCTGCAGTAAACAGCCATCACTGATATAGAGTGTCTGGTCAGTAACATGGGTCTCCCAGTCCCTCCACTCTGCAGTAAACAGCCATCACTGATATATAGTGTCTGGTCAGTAACATGTGTCTCCCAGTCCCTCCACTCTGCAGTAAACAGTCGTCACTGATATAGAGTGTCTGGTCAGTAACATGGGTCTCCCAGTCCCTCCACTCTGCAGTAAACAGCCATCACTGATATAGAGTGTCTGGTCAGTAACATGGGTCTCTCAGTCCCTCCGCTCTGCAGTAATCAGCCATCACTGATATAGAGTGTCTGGTCAGTAACATGGGTCTCCCAGTCCCTCCTGCTCTGCAGTAAACAGCCATCACTGATATAGAGTGTCTGGTCAGTAACATGGGTCTCCCAGTCCCTCCTGCTCTGCAGTAAACAGACATCACTGATATAGAGTGTCTGGTCAGTAACATGAGTCTCCCAGTCCCTCCTGCTCTGCAGTAAACAGTCATCACTGATATAGAGTGTTTGGTCAGTAACATGGGTCTCCCAGTCCCTCCACTCTGCAGTAAACAGCCATCACTGATATATAGTGTCTGGTCAGTAACATGGGTCTCTCAGTCCCTCCGCTCTGCAGTAAACAGCCATCACTGATATAGAGTGTCTGGTCAGTAACATGGGTCTCCCAGTCCCTCCACTCTGCAGTAAACAGCCATCACTGATATATAGTGTCTGGTCAGTAACATGTCTCTCAGTCCCTCCGCTATGCAGTAAACAGCCATCACTGATATAGAGTGTCTGGTCAGTAACATGGGTCTCCCAGTCCCTCCTGTTCTGCAGTAAACAGCCATCACTGATATAGAGTGTTTGGTCAGTAACATGGGTCTCCCAGTCCCTCCACTCTGCAGTAAACAGCCATCACTGATATAGAGTATCTGGTCAGTAACATGAGTCTCCCAGTCCCTCCACTCTGCAGTAAACAGCCATCACTGATATAGAGTGTCTGGTCAGTAACATGGCAGTCCCTCCACTCTGCAGTAAACAGCCATCACTGATATAGAGTGTCTGGTCAGTAACATGGGTCTCCCAGTCCCTCCACTCTGCAGTAAACACCCATCACTGATATAGAGTGTCTGGTCAGTAACATGGGTCTCCCAGTCCCTCCACTCTGCAGTAAACAGCCATCACTGATATAGAGTGTCTGGTCAGTAACATGGGTCTCCCAGTCCCTCCACTCTGCAGTAAACAGCCATCACTGATACAGAGTGTCTGGTCAGTAACATGGGTCTCCCAGTCCCTCCACTCTGCAGTAAACACCCATCACTGATATAGAGTGTCTGGTCAGTAACATGGGTCTCCCAGTCCCTCCACTCTGCAGTAAACAGCCATCACTGATATAGAGTGTCTGGTCAGTAACATGGGTCTCCCAGTCCCTCCACTCTGCAGTAAACAGCCATCACTGATATATAGTGTCTGGTCAGTAACATGTCTCTCAGTCCCTCCGCTATGCAGTAAACAGCCATCACTGATATAGAGTGTCTGGTCAGTAACATGGGTCTCCCAGTCCCTCCTGTTCTGCAGTAAACAGCCATCACTGATATAGAGTGTTTGGTCAGTAACATGGGTCTCCCAGTCCCTCCACTCTGCAGTAAACAGCCATCACTGATATAGAGTATCTGGTCAGTAACATGAGTCTCCCAGTCCCTCCACTCTGCAGTAAACAGCCATCACTGATATAGAGTGTCTGGTCAGTAACATGGCAGTCCCTCCACTCTGCAGTAAACAGCCATCACTGATATAGAGTGTCTGGTCAGTAACATGGGTCTCCCAGTCCCTCCACTCTGCAGTAAACACCCATCACTGATATAGAGTGTCTGGTCAGTAACATGGGTCTCCCAGTCCCTCCACTCTGCAGTAAACAGCCATCACTGATATAGAGTGTCTGGTCAGTAACATGGGTCTCCCAGTCCCTCCACTCTGCAGTAAACAGCCATCACTGATACAGAGTGTCTGGTCAGTAACATGGGTCTCCCAGTCCCTCCACTCTGCAGTAAACACCCATCACTGATATAGAGTGTCTGGTCAGTAACATGGGTCTCCCAGTCCCTCCACTCTGCAGTAAACAGCCATCACTGATATAGAGTGTCTGGTCAGTAACATGGGTCTCCCAGTCCCTCCACTCTGCAGTAAACAGCCATCACTGATATATAGTGTCTGGTCAGTAACATGGGTCTCCCAGTCCCTCCACTCTGCAGTAAAGAGCCATCACTGATATAGAGTGTCTGGTCAGTAACATGGGTCTCCCAGTCCCTCCACTCTGCAGTAAACAGCCATCACTGATATAGTGTCTGGTCAGTAACATGGGTCTCCCAGTCCCTCCACTCTGCAGTAAACAGCCATCACTGATATAGAGTGTCTGGTCAGTAACATGGGTCTCCCAGTCTCTCCTTCTCTGCAGTAAACAGCCATCACTGATATAGAGTGTCTGGTCAGTAACATGGGTCTCCCAGTCCCTCCACTCTGCAGTAAACAGCCATCACTGATATAGAGTGTCTGGTCAGTAACATGTCTCTCAGTCCCTCCACTCTGCAGTAAACAGTCATCACAGATATAGAGTGTCTGGTCAGTAACATGGGTCTCCCAGTCCCTCCTTCTCTGCAGTAAACAGCCATCACTGATATAGAGTGTCTGGTCAGTAACATGGGTCTCCCAGTCCCTCCACTCTGCAGTAAACAGCCATCACTGATATAGAGTGTCTGGTCAGTAACATGGGTCTCCCAGTCCCTCCACTCTGCAGTAAACAGCCATCACTGATATAGAGTGTCTGGTCAGTAACATGAGTCTCCCAGTCCCTCCTGCTCTGCAGTAAACAGTCATCACTGATATACAGTGTCTGGTCAGTAACATGGGTCTCCCAGTCCCTCCACTCTGCAGTAAACAGCCATCACTGATATACAGTGTCTGGTCAGTAACATGGGTCTCCCAGTCCCTCCTTCTCTGCAGTAAACAGCCATCACTGATACAGAGTGTCTGGTCAGTAACATGGGTCTCCCAGTCCCTCCTGCTCTGCAGTAAACAGCCATTACTGATATAGTGTCTGGTCAGTAACATGGGTCTCCCAGTCCCTCCACTCTGCAGTAAACAGCCATCACTGATATAGAGTGTCTGGTCAGTAACATGGGTCTCTCAGTCCCTCCACTCTGCAGTAAACTAAAACAAATATTTCTGGTATCCCCTACCCACTGTATCCAATCAGGAGAGAGATCTGCATGATACATGACAATTAAAAAGCCTGGAGCTTCCCTCCAGGCTGTTACAGTAAGGCCTCCCTCCCTCCCCTGCCACAGAGCTCCTCTCCAGGCTGTTACAGTAAGACCTCCCTCCCTCCCCTGCCACAGAGCTCCTCTCCAGGCTGTTACAGTAAGACCTCCCTCCCTCCCCTGCCACAGAGCTTCCTCCAGGCTGTTACAGTAAGGCCTCCCTCCCTCCCCTGCCACAGAGCTCCTCTCCAGGCTGTTACAGTAACGCCTCCCTCCCTCCCCTGCCACAGAGCTCCTCTCCAGGCTGTTACAGTAAGGCCTCACTCCCTCCCCTGCCACAGAGCTTCCTCCAGGCTGTTACAGTAAGACCTCCCTCCCTCCCTCCCCTGCCACAGAGCTCCTCTCCAGGCTGTTACAGTAAGACCTCCCTCCCTCCCCTGCCACAGAGCTCCTCTCCAGGCTGTTACAGTAAGGCCTCCCTCCCTCCCCTGCCACAGAGCTCCTCTCCAGGCTGTTACAGTAAGGCCTCACTCCCTCCCCTGCCACAGAGCTTCCTCCAGGCTGTTACAGTAAGACCTCCCTCCCTCCCCTGCCACAGAGCTCCTCTCCAGGCTGTTACAGTAAGGCCTCACTCCCTCCCCTGCCACAGAGCTTCCTCCAGGCTGTTACAGTAAGACCTCCCTCCCTCCCCTGCCACAGAGCTTCCTCCAGGCTGTTACAGTAACGCCTCCCTCCCTCCCTCCCCTGCCACAGAGCTCCTCTCCAGGCTGTTACAGTAAGACCTCCCTCCCTCCCTCCCTCCCCTGCCACAGAGCTCCTCTCCAGGCTGTTACAGTAAGGCCTCCCTCCCTCCCTCCCCTGCCACAGAGCTCCTCTCCAGGCTGTTACAGTAAGGCCTCCCTCCCTCCCCTGCCACAGAGCTCCTCTCCAGGCTGTTACAGTAAGGCCTCCCTCCCTCCCCTGCCACAGAGCTGCTCTCCAGGCTGTTACAGTAACGCCTCCCTCCCTCCCCTGCCACAGAGCTTCCTCCAGGCTGTTACAGTAAGACCTCCCTCCCTCCCCTGCCACAGAGCTTCCCTCCAGGCTGTTACAGTAAGACCTCCCTCCCTCCCCTGCCACAGAGCTTCCCTCCAGGCTGTTACAGTAAGACCTCCCTCCCTCCCCTGCCACAGAGCTTCCTCCAGGCTGTTACAGTAAGACTTCCCTCCCTCCCCTGCCACAGAGCTTCCCTCCAGGCTGTTACACCAAGGCCTCCCTCCCTCCCCTGCCACAGAGCTTCATCCCAGGCTGTTACAGTAAGACCTCACTCACTCCCTCCCCTGCCACAGAGCTCCTCTCCAGGCTGTTACACCAAGGCCTCCCTCCCTCCCCTGCCACAGAGCTCCTCTCCAGGCTGTTACAGTAAGACCCCCCTCCCTCCCCTGCCACAGAGCTTCCTCCCAGGCTGTTACAGTAACACCCCCCTCCCTCCCCTGCCACAGAGCTTCATCCCAGGCTGTTACAGTAAGACCTCCCTCCCTCCCCTGCCACAGAGCTTCCTCCAGGCTGTTACAGTAAGACCTCACTCACTCCCTCCCCTGCCACAGAGCTTCCTCCCAGGCTGTTACAGTAAGACCTCCCTCCCTCCCCTGCCACAGAGCTTCATCCCAGGCTGTTACAGTAAGACCTCCCTCCCTCCCCTGCCACAGAGCTTCCTCATGGTACCAAAGCACCTCAAAGGCGCTAAAAACAAAATTACAAACATCTCAAAACAAACTGGTCAGACTACTGCTTGACCTTACTCCTAGAACCCACCTCACCCCTGCCCACTTTGACAACCTAGGATGGCTTAGAGTAGACGACAGAGTACAGCAACTTGCAATGGGCCTGGTCTACAAGATACACTACACAACCAAGGTACCCATGTACATGTCAAAATACTTCCCAAAGGTCAGTGAATACCACGATCACAACACCAGAGGGAGCTCCACAAATCATGTTAAACCCAGATTCGGCTCAAACAAGGGACTAAACACGTTTCGCAATTATGCCACATCAATGTGGAATGCCCTACCCACAGCCGTAAAGGAATGTGAATCACTACCCACTTTCAAAAACACTCTCAAAGAACACCTACCGGAGACTGCAATCCGAAACTGGCCCCTGTAAATGTCCTAACCCAACCCCCTCCAATGTACAGTAAATGACCAAGTATGGTTTTGTCAATATTCCAATGTACAGTTTTGCTTGTACAGTTGTACAGTGTTTCCCCCCCCCCCCCCCCAACCCTGCCACAGAGCTTCCTCCAGGCTGTTACAGTAAGACCTCCCTCCCTCCCCTGCCACAGAGCTCCTCTCCAGGCTGTTACAGTAAGGCCTCCCTCCCTCCCTCCCCTGCCACAGAGCTCCTCTCCAGGCTGTTACAGTAAGACCTCCCTCCCTCCCCTGCCACAGAGCTCCTCTCCAGGCTGTTACAGTAAGACCTCCCTCCCTCCCCTGCCACAGAGCTCCTCTCCAGGCTGTTACAGTAAGACCTCCCTCCCTCCCCTGCCACAGAGCTTCTCTCCAGGCTGTTACAGTAAGACCTCCCTCCCTCCCCTGCCACAGAGCTCCTCTCCAGGCTGTTACAGTAAGGCCTCCCTCCCTCCCCTGCCACAGAGCTTCCTCCAGGCTGTTACAGTAAGACCTCCCTCCCTCCCCTGCCACAGAGCTTCCTCCAGGCTGTTACAGTAAGACCTCCCTCCCTCCCCTGCCACAGAGCTTCCTCCAGGCTGTTACAGTAAGGCCTCCCTCCCTCCCTCCCCTGCCACAGAGCTTCCCTCCAGGCTGTTACAGTAAGACCTCCCTCCCTCCCTCCCCTGCCACAGAGCTTCCTCCAGGCTGTTACAGTAAGACCTCCCTCCCTCCCCTGCCACAGAGCTTCCTCCAGGCTGTTACAGTAAGACCTCCCTCCCTCCCTCCCCTGCCACAGAGCTCCTCTCCAGGCTGTTACAGTAAGACCTCCCTCCCTCCCCTGCCACAGAGCTCCTCTCCAGGCTGTTACAGTAAGACCTCCCTCCCTCCCCTGCCACAGAGCTCCTCTCCAGGCTGTTACAGTAAGACCTCCCTCCCTCCCCTGCCACAGAGCTCCTCTCCAGGCTGTTACAGTAAGGCCTCACTCCCTCCCCTGCCACAGAGCTTCCTCCAGGCTGTTACAGTAAGGCCTCCCTCCCTCCCCTGCCACAGAGCTTCCTCCAGGCTGTTACAGTAAGACCTCCCTCCCTCCCCTGCCACAGAGCTCCTCTCCAGGCTGTTACAGTAAGACCTCCCTCCCTCCCCTGCCACAGAGCTCCTCTCCAGGCTGTTACAGTAAGACCTCCCTCCCTCCCCTGCCACAGAGCTCCTCTCCAGGCTGTTACAGTAAGACCTCCCTCCCTCCCCTGCCACAGAGCTTCCCTCCAGGCTGTTACAGTAAGACCTCCCTCCCTCCCTCCCCTGCCACAGAGCTTCCCTCCAGGCTGTTACAGTAAGGCCTCCCTCCCTCCCTCCCCTGCCACAGAGCTCCTCTCCAGGCTGTTACAGTAAGACCTCCCTCCCTCCCTCCCCTGCCACAGAGCTCCTCTCCAGGCTGTTACAGTAAGGCCTCACTCCCTCCCCTGCCACAGAGCTCCTCTCCAGGCTGTTACAGTAAGACCTCCCTCCCTCCCTCCCCTGCCACAGAGCTTCCCTCCAGGCTGTTACACCAAGGCCTCCCTCCCTCCCCTGCCACAGAGCTTCATCCCAGGCTGTTACAGTAAGACCTCACTCACTCCCTCCCCTGCCACAGAGCTCCTCTCCAGGCTGTTACACCAAGGCCTCCCTCCCTCCCCTGCCACAGAGCTCCTCTCCAGGCTGTTACAGTAAGACCCCCCTCCCTCCCCTGCCACAGAGCTTCCTCCCAGGCTGTTACAGTAACACCCCCCTCCCTCCCCTGCCACAGAGCTTCATCCCAGGCTGTTACAGTAAGACCTCCCTCCCTCCCCTGCCACAGAGCTTCCTCCAGGCTGTTACAGTAAGACCTCACTCACTCCCTCCCCTGCCACAGAGCTTCCTCCCAGGCTGTTACAGTAAGACCTCCCTCCCTCCCCTGCCACAGAGCTTCATCCCAGGCTGTTACAGTAAGACCTCCCTCCCTCCCCTGCCACAGAGCTTCCTCATGGTACCAAAGCACCTCAAAGGCGCTAAAAACAAAATTACAAACATCTCAAAACAAACTGGTCAGACTACTGCTTGACCTTACTCCTAGAACCCACCTCACCCCTGCCCACTTTGACAACCTAGGATGGCTTAGAGTAGACGACAGAGTACAGCAACTTGCAATGGGCCTGGTCTACAAGATACACTACACAACCAAGGTACCCATGTACATGTCAAAATACTTCCCAAAGGTCAGTGAATACCACGATCACAACACCAGAGGGAGCTCCACAAATCATGTTAAACCCAGATTCGGCTCAAACAAGGGACTAAACACGTTTCGCAATTATGCCACATCAATGTGGAATGCCCTACCCACAGCCGTAAAGGAATGTGAATCACTACCCACTTTCAAAAACACTCTCAAAGAACACCTACCGGAGACTGCAATCCGAAACTGGCCCCTGTAAATGTCCTAACCCAACCCCCTCCAATGTACAGTAAATGACCAAGTATGGTTTTGTCAATATTCCAATGTACAGTTTTGCTTGTACAGTTGTACAGTGTTTCCCCCCCCCCCCCCCCCCAACCCTGCCACAGAGCTTCCTCCAGGCTGTTACAGTAAGACCTCCCTCCCTCCCCTGCCACAGAGCTCCTCTCCAGGCTGTTACAGTAAGACCTCCCTCCCTCCCCTGCCACAGAGCTTCTCTCCAGGCTGTTACAGTAAGACCTCCCTCCCTCCCCTGCCACAGAGCTCCTCTCCAGGCTGTTACAGTAAGACCTCCCTCCCTCCCCTGCCACAGAGCTCCTCTCCAGGCTGTTACAGTAAGACCTCCCTCCCTCCCCTGCCACAGAGCTCCTCTCCAGGCTGTTACAGTAAGACCTCCCTCCCTCCCCTGCCACAGAGCTCCTCTCCAGGCTGTTACAGTAAGACCTCCCTCCCTCCCCTGCCACAGAGCTCCTCTCCAGGCTGTTACAGTAAGACCTCCCTCCCTCCCCTGCCACAGAGCTCCTCTCCAGGCTGTTACAGTAAGGCCTCCCTCCCTCCCTCCCCTGCCACAGAGCTCCTCTCCAGGCTGTTACAGTAAGGCCTCACTCCCTCCCCTGCCACAGAGCTCCTCTCCAGGCTGTTACAGTAAGGCCTCCCTCCCTCCCCTGCCACAGAGCTCCTCTCCAGGCTGTTACAGTAAGACCTCCCTCCCTCCCCTGCCACAGAGCTCCTCTCCAGGCTGTTACAGTAAGGCCTCACTCCCTCCCCTGCCACAGAGCTTCCTCCAGGCTGTTACAGTAAGACCTCCCTCCCTCCCCTGCCACAGAGCTCCTCTCCAGGCTGTTAAAGTAAGACCTCCCTCCCTCCCCTGCCACAGAGCTCCTCTCCAGGCTGTTACAGTAAGGCCTCACTCCCTCCCCTGCCACAGAGCTTCCTCCAGGCTGTTACAGTAAGACCTCCCTCCCTCCCCTGCCACAGAGCTTCCCTCCAGGCTGTTACAGTAAGACCTCCCTCCCTCCCTCCCCTGCCACAGAGCTCCTCTCCAGGCTGTTACAGTAAGACCTCCCTCCCTCCCCTGCCACAGAGCTCCTCTCCAGGCTGTTACAGTAAGACCTCCCTCCCTCCCCTGCCACAGAGCTCCTCTCCAGGCTGTTACAGTAAGACCTCCCTCCCTCCCCTGCCACAGAGCTTCCCTCCAGGCTGTTACAGTAAGACCTCCCTCCCTCCCCTGCCACAGAGCTTCCCTCCAGGCTGTTACAGTAAGACCTCCCTCCCTCCCCTGCCACAGAGCTTCCTCCAGGCTGTTACAGTAAGACCTCCCTCCCTCCCCTGCCACAGAGCTTCCTCCAGGCTGTTACAGTAAGACCTCCCTCCCTCCCCTGCCACAGAGCTTCCTCCAGGCTGTTACAGTAAGGCCTCACTCCCTCCCCTGCCACAGAGCTTCCTCCAGGCTGTTACAGTAAGACCTCCCTCCCTCCCCTGCCACAGAGCTTCCTCCAGGCTGTTACAGTAAGACCTCCCTCCCTCCCCTGCCACAGAGCTTCCTCCAGGCTGTTACAGTAAGGCCTCCCTCCCTCCCCTGCCACAGAGCTTCCTCCAGGCTGTTACAGTAAGACCTCCCTCCCTCCCCTGCCACAGAGCTCCTCTCCAGGCTGTTACAGTAAGGCCTCCCTCCCTCCCTCCCCTGCCACAGAGCTCCTCTCCAGGCTGTTACAGTAAGACCTCCCTCCCTCCCCTGCCACAGAGCTCCTCTCCAGGCTGTTACAGTAAGACCTCCCTCCCTCCCCTGCCACAGAGCTCCTCTCCAGGCTGTTACAGTAAGACCTCCCTCCCTCCCCTGCCACAGAGCTCCTCTCCAGGCTGTTACAGTAAGACCTCACTCCCTCCCCTGCCACAGAGCTTTCCTCCAGGCTGTTACAGTAAGGCCTCCCTCCCTCCCCTGCCACAGAGCTTCCTCCCAGGCTGTTACAGTAAGGCCTCCCTCCCTCCCTCCCCTGCCACAGAGCTCCTCTCCAGGCTGTTACAGTAAGGCCTCCCTCCCTCCCTCCCCTGCCACAGAGCTTTCCTCCAGGCTGTTACAGTAAGACCTCCCTCCCTCCCCTGCCACAGAGCTCCTCTCCAGGCTGTTACAGTAAGACCTCCCTCCCTCCCTCCCCTGCCACAGAGCTCCTCTCCAGGCTGTTACAGTAAGACCTCCCTCCCTCCCTCCCCTGCCACAGAGCTCCTCTCCAGGCTGTTACAGTAAGGCCTCACTCCCTCCCCTGCCACAGAGCTCCTCTCCAGGCTGTTACAGTAAGACCTCCCTCCCTCCCCTGCCACAGAGCTTCCCTCCAGGCTGTTACACCAAGGCCTCCCTCCCTCCCCTGCCACAGAGCTTCATCCCAGGCTGTTACAGTAAGACCTCACTCACTCCCTCCCCTGCCACAGAGCTCCTCTCCAGGCTGTTACACCAAGGCCTCCCTCCCTCCCCTGCCACAGAGCTCCTCTCCAGGCTGTTACAGTAAGACCCCCCTCCCTCCCCTGCCACAGAGCTTCCTCCCAGGCTGTTACAGTAACACCCCCCTCCCTCCCCTGCCACAGAGCTTCATCCCAGGCTGTTACAGTAAGACCTCCCTCCCTCCCCTGCCACAGAGCTTCCTCATGGTACCAAAGCACCTCAAAGGCGCTAAAAACAAAATTACAAACATCTCAAAACAAACTGGTCAGACTACTGCTTGACCTTACTCCTAGAACCCACCTCACCCCTGCCCACTTTGACAACCTAGGATGGCTTAGAGTAGACGACAGAGTACAGCAACTTGCAATGGGCCTGGTCTACAAGATACACTACACAACCAAGGTACCCATGTACATGTCAAAATACTTCCCAAAGGTCAGTGAATACCACGATCACAACACCAGAGGGAGCTCCACAAATCATGTTAAACCCAGATTCGGCTCAAACAAGGGACTAAACACGTTTCGCAATTATGCCACATCAATGTGGAATGCCCTACCCACAGCCGTAAAGGAATGTGAATCACTACCCACTTTCAAAAACACTCTCAAAGAACACCTACCGGAGACTGCAATCCGAAACTGGCCCCTGTAAATGTCCTAACCCAACCCCCTCCAATGTACAGTAAATGACCAAGTATGGTTTTGTCAATATTCCAATGTACAGTTTTGCTTGTACAGTTGTACAGTGTTTCCCCCCCCCCCCCCCCCCAACCCTGCCACAGAGCTTCCTCCAGGCTGTTACAGTAAGACCTCCCTCCCTCCCCTGCCACAGAGCTCCTCTCCAGGCTGTTACAGTAAGACCTCCCTCCCTCCCTCCCCTGCCACAGAGCTCCTCTCCAGGCTGTTACAGTAAGACCTCCCTCCCTCCCCTGCCACAGAGCTCCTCTCCAGGCTGTTACAGTAAGACCTCCCTCCCTCCCCTGCCACAGAGCTTCTCTCCAGGCTGTTACAGTAAGACCTCCCTCCCTCCCCTGCCACAGAGCTCCTCTCCAGGCTGTTACAGTAAGGCCTCCCTCCCTCCCCTGCCACAGAGCTTCCTCCAGGCTGTTACAGTAAGACCTCCCTCCCTCCCCTGCCACAGAGCTCCTCTCCAGGCTGTTACAGTAAGGCCTCCCTCCCTCCCTCCCCTGCCACAGAGCTTCCTCCAGGCTGTTACAGTAAGACCTCCCTCCCTCCCCTGCCACAGAGCTCCTCTCCAGGCTGTTACAGTAAGGCCTCCCTCCCTCCCTCCCCTGCCACAGAGCTCCTCTCCAGGCTGTTACAGTAAGGCCTCACTCCCTCCCCTGCCACAGAGCTTCCTCCAGGCTGTTACAGTAAGACCTCCCTCCCTCCCCTGCCACAGAGCTTCCCTCCAGGCTGTTACAGTAAGACCTCCCTCCCTCCCTCCCCTGCCACAGAGCTCCTCTCCAGGCTGTTACAGTAAGACCTCCCTCCCTCCCTCCCCTGCCACAGAGCTCCTCTCCAGGCTGTTACAGTAAGGCCTCCCTCCCTCCCCTGCCACAGAGCTCCTCTCCAGGCTGTTACAGTAAGACCTCCCTCCCTCCCCTGCCACAGAGCTTCTCTCCAGGCTGTTACAGTAAGGCCTCCCTCCCTCCCCTGCCACAGAGCTTCCTCCAGGCTGTTACAGTAAGACCTCCCTCCCTCCCCTGCCACAGAGCTCCTCTCCAGGCTGTTACAGTAAGACCTCCCTCCCTCCCCTGCCACAGAGCTTCCTCCAGGCTGTTACAGTAAGACCTCCCTCCCTCCCCTGCCACAGAGCTCCTCTCCAGGCTGTTACAGTAAGGCCTCCCTCCCTCCCCTGCCACAGAGCTTCCTCCAGGCTGTTACAGTAAGACCTCCCTCCCTCCCCTGCCACAGAGCTCCTCTCCAGGCTGTTACAGTAAGACCTCCCTCCCTCCCCTGCCACAGAGCTTTCCTCCAGGCTGTTACAGTAAGACCTCACTCCCTCCCCTGCCACAGAGCTCCTCTCCAGGCTGTTACAGTAAGACCTCCCTCCCTCCCCTGCCACAGAGCTCCTCTCCAGGCTGTTACAGTAAGACCTCACTCCCTCCCCTGCCACAGAGCTTTCCTCCAGGCTGTTACAGTAAGACCTCCCTCCCTCCCCTGCCACAGAGCTTCCTCCCAGGCTGTTACAGTAAGGCCTCCCTCCCTCCCTCCCCTGCCACAGAGCTCCTCTCCAGGCTGTTACAGTAAGACCTCCCTCCCTCCCCTGCCACAGAGCTTCCCTCCAGGCTGTTACAGTAAGACCTCCCTCCCTCCCCTGCCACAGAGCTTCCTCCAGGCTGTTACAGTAAGACTTCCCTCCCTCCCCTGCCACAGAGCTTCCCTCCAGGCTGTTACACCAAGGCCTCCCTCCCTCCCCTGCCACAGAGCTTCATCCCAGGCTGTTACAGTAAGACCTCACTCACTCCCTCCCCTGCCACAGAGCTCCTCTCCAGGCTGTTACACCAAGGCCTCCCTCCCTCCCCTGCCACAGAGCTCCTCTCCAGGCTGTTACAGTAAGACCCCCCTCCCTCCCCTGCCACAGAGCTTCCTCCCAGGCTGTTACAGTAACACCCCCCTCCCTCCCCTGCCACAGAGCTTCATCCCAGGCTGTTACAGTAAGACCTCCCTCCCTCCCCTGCCACAGAGCTTCCTCCAGGCTGTTACAGTAAGACCTCACTCACTCCCTCCCCTGCCACAGAGCTTCCTCCCAGGCTGTTACAGTAAGACCTCCCTCCCTCCCCTGCCACAGAGCTTCATCCCAGGCTGTTACAGTAAGACCTCCCTCCCTCCCCTGCCACAGAGCTTCCTCATGGTACCAAAGCACCTCAAAGGCGCTAAAAACAAAATTACAAACATCTCAAAACAAACTGGTCAGACTACTGCTTGACCTTACTCCTAGAACCCACCTCACCCCTGCCCACTTTGACAACCTAGGATGGCTTAGAGTAGACGACAGAGTACAGCAACTTGCAATGGGCCTGGTCTACAAGATACACTACACAACCAAGGTACCCATGTACATGTCAAAATACTTCCCAAAGGTCAGTGAATACCACGATCACAACACCAGAGGGAGCTCCACAAATCATGTTAAACCCAGATTCGGCTCAAACAAGGGACTAAACACGTTTCGCAATTATGCCACATCAATGTGGAATGCCCTACCCACAGCCGTAAAGGAATGTGAATCACTACCCACTTTCAAAAACACTCTCAAAGAACACCTACCGGAGACTGCAATCCGAAACTGGCCCCTGTAAATGTCCTAACCCAACCCCCTCCAATGTACAGTAAATGACCAAGTATGGTTTTGTCAATATTCCAATGTACAGTTTTGCTTGTACAGTTGTACAGTGTTTCCCCCCCCCCCCCCCCAACCCTGCCACAGAGCTTCCTCCAGGCTGTTACAGTAAGACCTCCCTCCCTCCCCTGCCACAGAGCTCCTCTCCAGGCTGTTACAGTAAGGCCTCCCTCCCTCCCTCCCCTGCCACAGAGCTCCTCTCCAGGCTGTTACAGTAAGACCTCCCTCCCTCCCCTGCCACAGAGCTCCTCTCCAGGCTGTTACAGTAAGACCTCCCTCCCTCCCCTGCCACAGAGCTCCTCTCCAGGCTGTTACAGTAAGACCTCCCTCCCTCCCCTGCCACAGAGCTTCTCTCCAGGCTGTTACAGTAAGACCTCCCTCCCTCCCCTGCCACAGAGCTCCTCTCCAGGCTGTTACAGTAAGGCCTCCCTCCCTCCCCTGCCACAGAGCTTCCTCCAGGCTGTTACAGTAAGACCTCCCTCCCTCCCCTGCCACAGAGCTTCCTCCAGGCTGTTACAGTAAGACCTCCCTCCCTCCCCTGCCACAGAGCTTCCTCCAGGCTGTTACAGTAAGGCCTCCCTCCCTCCCTCCCCTGCCACAGAGCTTCCCTCCAGGCTGTTACAGTAAGACCTCCCTCCCTCCCTCCCCTGCCACAGAGCTTCCTCCAGGCTGTTACAGTAAGACCTCCCTCCCTCCCCTGCCACAGAGCTTCCTCCAGGCTGTTACAGTAAGACCTCCCTCCCTCCCTCCCCTGCCACAGAGCTCCTCTCCAGGCTGTTACAGTAAGACCTCCCTCCCTCCCCTGCCACAGAGCTCCTCTCCAGGCTGTTACAGTAAGACCTCCCTCCCTCCCCTGCCACAGAGCTCCTCTCCAGGCTGTTACAGTAAGACCTCCCTCCCTCCCCTGCCACAGAGCTCCTCTCCAGGCTGTTACAGTAAGGCCTCACTCCCTCCCCTGCCACAGAGCTTCCTCCAGGCTGTTACAGTAAGGCCTCCCTCCCTCCCCTGCCACAGAGCTTCCTCCAGGCTGTTACAGTAAGACCTCCCTCCCTCCCCTGCCACAGAGCTCCTCTCCAGGCTGTTACAGTAAGACCTCCCTCCCTCCCCTGCCACAGAGCTCCTCTCCAGGCTGTTACAGTAAGACCTCCCTCCCTCCCCTGCCACAGAGCTCCTCTCCAGGCTGTTACAGTAAGACCTCCCTCCCTCCCCTGCCACAGAGCTTCCCTCCAGGCTGTTACAGTAAGACCTCCCTCCCTCCCTCCCCTGCCACAGAGCTTCCCTCCAGGCTGTTACAGTAAGGCCTCCCTCCCTCCCTCCCCTGCCACAGAGCTCCTCTCCAGGCTGTTACAGTAAGACCTCCCTCCCTCCCTCCCCTGCCACAGAGCTCCTCTCCAGGCTGTTACAGTAAGGCCTCACTCCCTCCCCTGCCACAGAGCTCCTCTCCAGGCTGTTACAGTAAGACCTCCCTCCCTCCCTCCCCTGCCACAGAGCTTCCCTCCAGGCTGTTACACCAAGGCCTCCCTCCCTCCCCTGCCACAGAGCTTCATCCCAGGCTGTTACAGTAAGACCTCACTCACTCCCTCCCCTGCCACAGAGCTCCTCTCCAGGCTGTTACACCAAGGCCTCCCTCCCTCCCCTGCCACAGAGCTCCTCTCCAGGCTGTTACAGTAAGACCCCCCTCCCTCCCCTGCCACAGAGCTTCCTCCCAGGCTGTTACAGTAACACCCCCCTCCCTCCCCTGCCACAGAGCTTCATCCCAGGCTGTTACAGTAAGACCTCCCTCCCTCCCCTGCCACAGAGCTTCCTCCAGGCTGTTACAGTAAGACCTCACTCACTCCCTCCCCTGCCACAGAGCTTCCTCCCAGGCTGTTACAGTAAGACCTCCCTCCCTCCCCTGCCACAGAGCTTCATCCCAGGCTGTTACAGTAAGACCTCCCTCCCTCCCCTGCCACAGAGCTTCCTCATGGTACCAAAGCACCTCAAAGGCGCTAAAAACAAAATTACAAACATCTCAAAACAAACTGGTCAGACTACTGCTTGACCTTACTCCTAGAACCCACCTCACCCCTGCCCACTTTGACAACCTAGGATGGCTTAGAGTAGACGACAGAGTACAGCAACTTGCAATGGGCCTGGTCTACAAGATACACTACACAACCAAGGTACCCATGTACATGTCAAAATACTTCCCAAAGGTCAGTGAATACCACGATCACAACACCAGAGGGAGCTCCACAAATCATGTTAAACCCAGATTCGGCTCAAACAAGGGACTAAACACGTTTCGCAATTATGCCACATCAATGTGGAATGCCCTACCCACAGCCGTAAAGGAATGTGAATCACTACCCACTTTCAAAAACACTCTCAAAGAACACCTACCGGAGACTGCAATCCGAAACTGGCCCCTGTAAATGTCCTAACCCAACCCCCTCCAATGTACAGTAAATGACCAAGTATGGTTTTGTCAATATTCCAATGTACAGTTTTGCTTGTACAGTTGTACAGTGTTTCCCCCCCCCCCCCCCCCCAACCCTGCCACAGAGCTTCCTCCAGGCTGTTACAGTAAGACCTCCCTCCCTCCCCTGCCACAGAGCTCCTCTCCAGGCTGTTACAGTAAGACCTCCCTCCCTCCCCTGCCACAGAGCTTCTCTCCAGGCTGTTACAGTAAGACCTCCCTCCCTCCCCTGCCACAGAGCTCCTCTCCAGGCTGTTACAGTAAGACCTCCCTCCCTCCCCTGCCACAGAGCTCCTCTCCAGGCTGTTACAGTAAGACCTCCCTCCCTCCCCTGCCACAGAGCTCCTCTCCAGGCTGTTACAGTAAGGCCTCACTCCCTCCCCTGCCACAGAGCTCCTCTCCAGGCTGTTACAGTAAGACCTCCCTCCCTCCCCTGCCACAGAGCTCCTCTCCAGGCTGTTACAGTAAGGCCTCCCTCCCTCCCTCCCCTGCCACAGAGCTCCTCTCCAGGCTGTTACAGTAAGGCCTCACTCCCTCCCCTGCCACAGAGCTCCTCTCCAGGCTGTTACAGTAAGGCCTCCCTCCCTCCCCTGCCACAGAGCTCCTCTCCAGGCTGTTACAGTAAGACCTCCCTCCCTCCCCTGCCACAGAGCTCCTCTCCAGGCTGTTACAGTAAGGCCTCACTCCCTCCCCTGCCACAGAGCTTCCTCCAGGCTGTTACAGTAAGACCTCCCTCCCTCCCCTGCCACAGAGCTCCTCTCCAGGCTGTTAAAGTAAGACCTCCCTCCCTCCCCTGCCACAGAGCTCCTCTCCAGGCTGTTACAGTAAGGCCTCACTCCCTCCCCTGCCACAGAGCTTCCTCCAGGCTGTTACAGTAAGACCTCCCTCCCTCCCCTGCCACAGAGCTTCCCTCCAGGCTGTTACAGTAAGACCTCCCTCCCTCCCTCCCCTGCCACAGAGCTCCTCTCCAGGCTGTTACAGTAAGACCTCCCTCCCTCCCCTGCCACAGAGCTCCTCTCCAGGCTGTTACAGTAAGACCTCCCTCCCTCCCCTGCCACAGAGCTCCTCTCCAGGCTGTTACAGTAAGACCTCCCTCCCTCCCCTGCCACAGAGCTTCCCTCCAGGCTGTTACAGTAAGACCTCCCTCCCTCCCCTGCCACAGAGCTTCCCTCCAGGCTGTTACAGTAAGACCTCCCTCCCTCCCCTGCCACAGAGCTTCCTCCAGGCTGTTACAGTAAGACCTCCCTCCCTCCCCTGCCACAGAGCTTCCTCCAGGCTGTTACAGTAAGACCTCCCTCCCTCCCCTGCCACAGAGCTTCCTCCAGGCTGTTACAGTAAGGCCTCACTCCCTCCCCTGCCACAGAGCTTCCTCCAGGCTGTTACAGTAAGACCTCCCTCCCTCCCCTGCCACAGAGCTTCCTCCAGGCTGTTACAGTAAGGCCTCCCTCCCTCCCCTGCCACAGAGCTTCCTCCAGGCTGTTACAGTAAGACCTCCCTCCCTCCCCTGCCACAGAGCTCCTCTCCAGGCTGTTACAGTAAGACCTCCCTCCCTCCCCTGCCACAGAGCTCCTCTCCAGGCTGTTACAGTAAGACCTCCCTCCCTCCCTCCCCTGCCACAGAGCTCCTCTCCAGGCTGTTACAGTAAGGCCTCCCTCCCTCCCCTGCCACAGAGCTCCTCTCCAGGCTGTTACAGTAAGGCCTCACTCCCTCCCCTGCCACAGAGCTCCTCTCCAGGCTGTTACAGTAAGACCTCCCTCCCTCCCCTGCCACAGAGCTTCCCTCCAGGCTGTTACACCAAGGCCTCCCTCCCTCCCCTGCCACAGAGCTTCATCCCAGGCTGTTACAGTAAGACCTCACTCACTCCCTCCCCTGCCACAGAGCTCCTCTCCAGGCTGTTACACCAAGGCCTCCCTCCCTCCCCTGCCACAGAGCTCCTCTCCAGGCTGTTACAGTAAGACCCCCCTCCCTCCCCTGCCACAGAGCTTCCTCCCAGGCTGTTACAGTAACACCCCCCTCCCTCCCCTGCCACAGAGCTTCATCCCAGGCTGTTACAGTAAGACCTCCCTCCCTCCCCTGCCACAGAGCTTCCTCATGGTACCAAAGCACCTCAAAGGCGCTAAAAACAAAATTACAAACATCTCAAAACAAACTGGTCAGACTACTGCTTGACCTTACTCCTAGAACCCACCTCACCCCTGCCCACTTTGACAACCTAGGATGGCTTAGAGTAGACGACAGAGTACAGCAACTTGCAATGGGCCTGGTCTACAAGATACACTACACAACCAAGGTACCCATGTACATGTCAAAATACTTCCCAAAGGTCAGTGAATACCACGATCACAACACCAGAGGGAGCTCCACAAATCATGTTAAACCCAGATTCGGCTCAAACAAGGGACTAAACACGTTTCGCAATTATGCCACATCAATGTGGAATGCCCTACCCACAGCCGTAAAGGAATGTGAATCACTACCCACTTTCAAAAACACTCTCAAAGAACACCTACCGGAGACTGCAATCCGAAACTGGCCCCTGTAAATGTCCTAACCCAACCCCCTCCAATGTACAGTAAATGACCAAGTATGGTTTTGTCAATATTCCAATGTACAGTTTTGCTTGTACAGTTGTACAGTGTTTCCCCCCCCCCCCCCCCCCAACCCTGCCACAGAGCTTCCTCCAGGCTGTTACAGTAAGACCTCCCTCCCTCCCCTGCCACAGAGCTCCTCTCCAGGCTGTTACAGTAAGACCTCCCTCCCTCCCTCCCCTGCCACAGAGCTCCTCTCCAGGCTGTTACAGTAAGACCTCCCTCCCTCCCCTGCCACAGAGCTCCTCTCCAGGCTGTTACAGTAAGACCTCCCTCCCTCCCCTGCCACAGAGCTTCTCTCCAGGCTGTTACAGTAAGACCTCCCTCCCTCCCCTGCCACAGAGCTCCTCTCCAGGCTGTTACAGTAAGGCCTCCCTCCCTCCCCTGCCACAGAGCTTCCTCCAGGCTGTTACAGTAAGACCTCCCTCCCTCCCCTGCCACAGAGCTCCTCTCCAGGCTGTTACAGTAAGGCCTCCCTCCCTCCCTCCCCTGCCACAGAGCTTCCTCCAGGCTGTTACAGTAAGACCTCCCTCCCTCCCCTGCCACAGAGCTCCTCTCCAGGCTGTTACAGTAAGGCCTCCCTCCCTCCCTCCCCTGCCACAGAGCTCCTCTCCAGGCTGTTACAGTAAGGCCTCACTCCCTCCCCTGCCACAGAGCTTCCTCCAGGCTGTTACAGTAAGACCTCCCTCCCTCCCCTGCCACAGAGCTTCCCTCCAGGCTGTTACAGTAAGACCTCCCTCCCTCCCTCCCCTGCCACAGAGCTCCTCTCCAGGCTGTTACAGTAAGACCTCCCTCCCTCCCTCCCCTGCCACAGAGCTCCTCTCCAGGCTGTTACAGTAAGGCCTCCCTCCCTCCCCTGCCACAGAGCTCCTCTCCAGGCTGTTACAGTAAGACCTCCCTCCCTCCCCTGCCACAGAGCTTCTCTCCAGGCTGTTACAGTAAGGCCTCCCTCCCTCCCCTGCCACAGAGCTTCCTCCAGGCTGTTACAGTAAGACCTCCCTCCCTCCCCTGCCACAGAGCTCCTCTCCAGGCTGTTACAGTAAGACCTCCCTCCCTCCCCTGCCACAGAGCTTCCTCCAGGCTGTTACAGTAAGACCTCCCTCCCTCCCCTGCCACAGAGCTCCTCTCCAGGCTGTTACAGTAAGGCCTCCCTCCCTCCCCTGCCACAGAGCTTCCTCCAGGCTGTTACAGTAAGACCTCCCTCCCTCCCCTGCCACAGAGCTCCTCTCCAGGCTGTTACAGTAAGACCTCCCTCCCTCCCCTGCCACAGAGCTTTCCTCCAGGCTGTTACAGTAAGACCTCCCTCCCTCCCCTGCCACAGAGCTTTCCTCCAGGCTGTTACAGTAAGACCTCACTCCCTCCCCTGCCACAGAGCTCCTCTCCAGGCTGTTACAGTAAGACCTCACTCCCTCCCCTGCCACAGAGCTCCTCTCCAGGCTGTTACAGTAAGACCTCCCTCCCTCCCCTGCCACAGAGCTCCTCTCCAGGCTGTTACAGTAAGACCTCACTCCCTCCCCTGCCACAGAGCTTTCCTCCAGGCTGTTACAGTAAGACCTCCCTCCCTCCCCTGCCACAGAGCTTCCTCCCAGGCTGTTACAGTAAGGCCTCCCTCCCTCCCTCCCCTGCCACAGAGCTCCTCTCCAGGCTGTTACAGTAAGACCTCCCTCCCTCCCTCCCCTGCCACAGAGCTCCTCTCCAGGCTGTTACAGTAAGGCCTCCCTCCCTCCCCTGCCACAGAGCTCCTCTCCAGGCTGTTACAGTAAGGCCTCCCTCCCTCCCTCCCCTGCCACAGAGCTTTCCTCCAGGCTGTTACAGTAAGACCTCCCTCCCTCCCCTGCCACAGAGCTCCTCTCCAGGCTGTTACAGTAAGACCTCCCTCCCTCCCTCCCCTGCCACAGAGCTCCTCTCCAGGCTGTTACAGTAAGACCTCCCTCCCTCCCTCCCCTGCCACAGAGCTCCTCTCCAGGCTGTTACAGTAAGGCCTCACTCCCTCCCCTGCCACAGAGCTCCTCTCCAGGCTGTTACAGTAAGACCTCCCTCCCTCCCCTGCCACAGAGCTTCATCCCAGGCTGTTACACCAAGGCCTCCCTCCCTCCCCTGCCACAGAGCTTCATCCCAGGCTGTTACAGTAAGGCCTCCCTCCCTCCCCTGCCACAGAGCTCCTCTCCAGGCTGTTACACCAAGGCCTCCCTCCCTCCCCTGCCACAGAGCTCCTCTCCAGGCTGTTACAGTAAGACCCCCCTCCCTCCCCTGCCACAGAGCTTCCTCCCAGGCTGTTACAGTAACACCCCCCTCCCTCCCCTGCCACAGAGCTTCATCCCAGGCTGTTACAGTAAGACCTCCCTCCCTCCCCTGCCACAGAGCTTCATCCCAGGCTGTTACAGTAACACCCCCCTCCCTCCCCTGCCACAGAGCTTCATCCCAGGCTGTTACAGTAAGACCTCCCTCCCTCCCCTGCCACAGAGCTTCATCCCAGGCTGTTACAGTAAGACCTCCCTCCCTCCCTCCCCTGCCACAGAGCTTCCTCCCAGGCTGTTACAGTAAGACCTCCCTCCCTCCCCTGCCACAGAGCTTCCTCCCAGGCTGTTACAGTAAGACCTCCCTCCCTCCCCTGCCACAGAGCTTCATCCCAGGCTGTTACAGTAAGACCTCCCTCCCTCCCCTGCCACAGAGCTTCCTCATGGTACCAAAGCACCTCAAAGGCGCTAAAAACAAAATTACAAACATCTCAAAACAAACTGGTCAGACTACTGCTTGACCTTACTCCTAGAACCCACCTCACCCCTGCCCACTTTGACAACCTAAGATGGCTTAGAGTAGACGACAGAGTACAGCAACTTGCAATGGGCCTGGTCTACAAGATACACTACACGACCAAGGTACCCATGTACATGTCAAAATACTTCCCAAAGGTCAGTGAATACCACGATCACAACACCAGAGGGAGCTCCACAAATCATGTTAAACCCAGATTCGGCTCAAACAAGGGACTAAACACGTTTCGCAATTATGCCACATCAATGTGGAATGCCCTACCCACAGCCGTAAAGGAATGTGAATCACTACCCACTTTCAAAAACACTCTCAAAGAACACCTACCGGAGACTGCAATCCGAAACTGGCCCCTGTAAATGTCCTAACCCAACCCCCTCCAATGTACAGTAAATGACCAAGTATGGTTTTGTCAATATTCCAATGTACAGTTTTGCTTGTACAGTTGTACAGTGTTTCCCCCCCCCCCCCCCAACCCTGCCACAGAGCTTCCCTCCAGGCTGTTACAGTAAGGCCTCCCTCCCTCCCTCCCCTGCCACAGAGCTCCTCTCCAGGCTGTTACAGTAAGGCCTCCCTCCCTCCCTCCCCTGCCACAGAGCTCCTCTCCAGGCTGTTACAGTAAGGCCTCACTCCCTCCCCTGCCACAGAGCTCCTCTCCAGGCTGTTACAGTAAGGCCTCCCTCCCTCCCTCCCCTGCCACAGAGCTCCTCTCCAGGCTGTTACAGTAAGGCCTCCCTCCCTCCCCTGCCACAGAGCTCCTCTCCAGGCTGTTACAGTAAGGCCTCCCTCCCGCGTCTCTACATTTCGTAGCCGCATTTCTGCAGACCCCTCTCTGATTGGTTGAGCCCATTTCTGCAGACCCCTCTCTGATTGGCCGAGCGCGCGCATGCCCATGACCCGCTACAAGCTCCTCTAGCCAGGAGTCAAAACTCCGTTAAGCTCCAGAGAGAGAGGCTGAAAACCCACAGTTCTTGCCCGACGGATGGGAGCCGAATCCCGGATCCGAGTTTTCTGATGAATAGCCCCAAAACATGGAGGTCGCGAACGCAATTTATACGCATGGAAGTATTGATTACGCCATAACGAATCATTAAAAAAATATACCGTTAACTGGAATATGTTGTGTGTGCCTTTACACATATGTTGGATAGGCTTATGTAATTGGTTTGTCATTAAAAACCAATAATAATCGCTCGCCGGCTTCGCTGACCAGAGCTCTCTCAGATTCAAAGTTTTAATTGCAGCCTGGAACATACATGTTTCGGAACCAATGTGTAACTAGACAGTTACAATATAACATTTATATTAATTAACCCAGTTAATGCCTTAAGAGAAAGAGTCTGGTGGTCAATTGCTACGGAAATGTTGTGTCTTACTAATAATAACTAATTCCTTGGTCAATAGAAGTCTCTGTGATACTTTCTGAATATGATTTGGGAACATCAAATGGGCAGGCCG
Source organism: Notolepis coatsorum (assembly GCF_963971535.1). NCBI lineage: Eukaryota > Metazoa > Chordata > Actinopteri > Aulopiformes > Paralepididae > Notolepis > Notolepis coatsorum. The sequence continues at coordinate 2,438,664 of NC_140170.1, read as the reverse complement.
CGAAATAACATAATGTTACAATGTACAGTTTCTGACAGCTGGCTGTGTTGTGAAATGTGCATAACGTTATGAATAAACCGCGAAGTCACGCGAAATAACGTTATACGCGATTGATATGATAACATTACATCCGCCTTTTACTGCGTGACGAGCTAAACCAATCAGAGAGGGGTCTGCAGAAATGGAGTTCAACCAATCAGAGAGGGGTCTGCAGAAATGCGGCTACGAAATGTAGAGACGCTTCCCTCCCTCCCCTGCCACAGAGCTTCCTCCCAGGCTGTTAAAGTAAGACCTCCCTCCCTCCCCTGCCACAGAGCTTCCTCATGGTACCAAAGCACCTCAAAGGCGCTAAAAACAAAATTACAAACATCACAAAACAAACTGGTCAGACTACTGCTTGACCTTACTCCTAGAACCCACCTCACCCCTGCCCACTTTGACAACCTAGGATGGCTTAGAGTAGACGACAGAGTACAGCAACTTGCAATGGGCCTGGTCTACAAGATACACTACACAACCAAGGTACCCATGTACATGTCAAAATACTTCCCAAAGGTCAGTGAATACCACGATCACAACACCAGAGGGAGCTCCACAAATCATGTTAAACCCAGATTCGGCTCAAACAAGGGACTAAACACGTTTCGCAATTATGCCACATCAATGTGGAATGCCCTACCCAAAGCTGTAAAGGAATGTGAATCACTACCCACTTTCAAAACCACTCTCAAAGAACACCTACCGGAGACTGCAATCCGAAACTGGCCCCTGTAAATGTCCTAACCCAACCCCCTCCAATGTACAGTAAATTACCAAGTATGGTTTTGTCAATATTCCAATGTACAGTTTTGCTTGTACAGTTGTACAGTGTTTCTCCCCCCCCCCCCCAACCCTGCCACAGAGTTTCCCTCCAGGCTGTTACAGTAAGGCCTCCCTCCCTCCCTCCCCCACAGAGCTGCAGGGCAGAAACCCATCAAAACATCAACACATTCTCATTTTCTATCAGGGTCCGTGTTGGTTAAGGTTTATTGCTGTTGCTCTCAGACGTGTAGAGATGTGTTCCCTTCACCATATCATCATAACACAAGCTTAGGGCTTTGTGACACAGGAAAACAACAAACATACTTAGAATTACACACTTCTTACATACTTACATTTTTTATATGCAGATGTACGTATGACGTATGTTATGCCAGGGTACCTTGTGTATACTGCACCTTGTGTATACTGAACCTTGTGTTTACTGCACCTGGTGTATACTGTACCTTGTGTATACTGAACCTTGTGTTTACTGCACCTGGTGTATACTGTACCTTGTATAGGTTTTGTGATCTGCACGGCCTCAGCCAGCTGATCACTCAACCCACACGTGTATGTGAATCAACTCAGACTACCATTGACCTCATCCTGACCTCTGACAAGGCCAAGATCTCCAATAAAGGGGTTATAGCATGCGGGTTAAGTGATCATTATATGATATTCTGTACCCGCAAAAAGCTAAAACAAAAGGCCGGCTGCCACAAAACAGTCACATCTAGAGACCTCAAAACCTACTCTAGCGAGGCCTTTAACCTTGAACTGGAGAGCCTGGACTGGTCAGATGATCTCAATGGTACACTGGTTGAAGAAACATGGCTTGGTTTCAAAACCAAATTTTCAACAATACTAAACAACTAAGAACCACCAGGGTAAAAAAACATGCTGAGCCGTGGATGCACTCCGAAATATTGGCCGCTATGAAAACCAGAGACAAAAAAATGCTCTGAGTTTCGTAAAAGTCAGTCAAACCTTACCAAAAGCACGAGCAGTGAACTCCAAGCCTACGTGACTGAACTCAAACTGGAAAGAAACAGACTAAGAAATTACGTAAACCCACCTCACCCCTGCCCACTTTGACAACCTAGGATGGCTTAGAGTAGACGACAGAGTACAGCAACTTGCAATGGGCCTGGTCTACAAGATACACAACACGACTAAGGTACCCATGTACATGTCAAAATACTTCCCAAAGGTCAGTGAATACCACGATCACAACACCAGAGGGAGTTCCATTCGGCTCAAACAAGGGACTAAACACGTTTAGCAATTATGCCACATCAATATGGAACGCCCTACCCACAGCTGTAAAGGAATGTGAATCACTACCCATTTTCAAAAAAAAAAAAACACTCTCAAAGAGCACCTACGAGAGACTGCAATTCGAAACTGGCCCCTGTAAATGTCCTAACGCATCCCCCTCCAATGTACAATAAATGTCCTATTAAACCCAATAATACACAAAACCCTCTTCTTGGGACCAAGTAAGGTTTAGTCGATAATCCAATGTACAGTTACCCCCCCCCCCCACCCCGCCTACCCAACCCCCCTCCCCCCACCCCACCATCTACAGTTTCCCACCCACCCCGCCCCACCTACCCGACCCCCCCCTCCACCCCTCCTACCAACCTCCTACCTACCAACCTCCTTCAATGTACAGTTTCTTCGTCAAATGTATATACTCTCTTTTTTAGACTCTTCTTGTATAAAAAACAGTACTGTATTTGTAAATCTGGTATGTCATAAATGTATAGATGTAGCAGTACTGTCTATCTGTATGTCATGTATGTCATATATTATGTTATGATGAATTGAAAATGGGGGACCCTGATGTAAACAAGACGAAAGTCTTTCTCTGGTCTGCATCCCCTTAACAATTGTGTGTATTGAGCTGTACTGTATTGTACCCATTCTGCAATGTGTTAATACAATTTTCAATCAATCAATCAAAACCTTGTGTATACTGCACCTTGTGTTTACTGCACCTTGTTTATACTGCACCTTGTGTTTACTGCACCTTGTGTATACTGCACCTTGTGTATACTGCACCTTGTGTATACTGCACCTTGTGTTTACTGCACCTTGTGTATACTGCACCTTGTGTATACTGCACCTTGTGTTTACTGCACCTTGTTTATACTGCACCTTGTGTATACCGCACCTTGTGTATACTGCACCTTGTGTTTACTGCACCTTGTGTTTACTGCACCTTGTGTTTACTGTATACTGCACCTTGTGTTTACTGTTTACTGCACCTTGTGTTTACTGCACCTTGTTTATACTGCACCTTGTGTTTACTGCACCTTGTGTATACTGCACCTAGTGTTTACTGCACCTTGTGTATACTGTACCTTGTGTATACTGTACCTTGTGTTTACTGCACCTTGTGTTTACTGCACCTTGTGTTTACTGCACCTTGTGTATACTGCACCTTGTGTATACTGCACCTTGTGTATACTGCACCTTGTGTATACTGCACCTTGTGTATACTGCACCTTGTGTATACTGCACCTTGTCTATACTGTACCTTGTGTATACTGCACCTTGTGTTTACTGCACCTTGTGTATACTGCACCTTGTGTTTACTGTACCTTGTGTATACTGCACCTTGTGTTTACTGCACCTTGTGTTTACTGCACCTTGTGTTTACTGCACCTTGTGTATACTGCACCTTGTCTATACTGTACCTTGTGTTTACTGCACCTTGTGTATACTGCACCTTGTCTATACTGTACCTTGTGTTTACTGCACCTTGTGTATACTGTACCTTGTGTATACTGCACCTTGTGTTTACGGCACCTTGTGTATACTGCACCTTGTGTTTACTGTTTACTGCACCTTGTGTATACTGCACCTTGTGTATACTGTACCTTGTGTTTACTGCACCTTGTGTTTACTGCACCTTGTGTATACTGCACCTTGTGTATACTGTACCTTGTGTATACTGCACCTTGTGTTTACTGCACCTTGTGTTTACTGCACCTTGTGTATACTGCACCTTGTGTTTACTGCACCTTGTGTTTACTGCACCTTGTGTATACTGCACCTTGTGTATACTGTACCTTGTGTTTACTGCACCTTGTGTTTACTGCACCTTGTGTATACTGTACCTTGTGTTTACTGCACCTTGTGTTTACTGCACCTTGTGTTTACTGCACCTTGTGTATACTGCACCTTGTGTATACTGTACCTTGTGTTTACTGCACCTAGTGTATACTGCACCTTGTGTTTACTGCACCTTGTGTTTACTGCACCTTGTGTTTACTGCACCTTGTGTATACTGCACCTTGTGTATACTGCACCTAGTGTATACTGTACCTTGTGTATACTGCACCTTGTGTTTACTGCACCTTGTGTATACTGCACCTTGTGTTTACTGTTTACTGCACCTTGTGTTTACTGTTTACTGCACCTTGTGTATACTGCACCTTGTGTATACTGCACCTAGTGTATACTGTACCTTGTGTATACTGCACCTTGTGTATACTGCACCTTGTGTATACTGCACCTTGTGTTTACTGCACCTTGTGTTTACTGCACCTTGTGTTTACTGCACCTTGTGTATACTGCACCTTGTGTTTACTGCACCTTGTGTATACTGCACCTTGTGTTTACTGCACCTTGTGTTTACTGCACCTTGTGTATACTGCACCTTGTGTATACTGCACCTTGTGTTTACTGCACCTTGTGTTTACTGCACCTTGTGTTTACTGCACCTTGTGTGTATACTGCACCTTGTGTATAATGTTTACTTTTACTCTTACTCAATAGTATATTTTAAGATTCAAATGATTTATTGTCTATATTTATTGTAACGTATAATATAATCGATAGGGCATACAGACCCTCATCTGCACCTTTGTTTATTTTTCTCGTATTTTTATTTGCAGAGTTAATTATATTATTTTTACACTGTTTATTTTTCTCATATTTTTATATTCAGATTGTTGTCGCCTATATATGTCTTTCTACTATGACCCTGCCCATACCTGTACCTCCCCTCCCCCCATGCTGCTATGATGCCCGAATTTCCCCAAGGGGATCAATAAAGGAATATCTTATCTTAAATAAGTAACAAAGCTCACAAATAAATTTTACGATTACAAACGGTTTGTTTTGTAGTTCTCAGGGTTCCTCCAGTTTGCTCTGAACCAGGAACAACTGCTTTTTCCTTTGATGCTTCCAACACCTGGAATGTCCTCCGACTGACTGAAGCTGAAGGTTCTTCCTTCTCTTGCTGCATCTAAAAGTATGATCTCCGACCACTGTGTCGACTTGTAACTGTCTTAGCTGATTTTTTATTGTTTATTTATTGTGTCTATATGTATGAAATCACTGAAACTGTGTTTTGTGAGCTCGTCGTCACTGTAAATGAGGGAAACCTCACTGTCTTACGAGTTGAAATACAATTTGAAATGAAAGGAAACCAATATCCTTCTAATAAGCTTCTATCCCCAAACGTTACATCCCCAGGCCATCAGGATGCTCAATGACTATGTAACACTAACCCATCCATCTACCATCCATCTACACTCATTGCACACACATCCACATGCACACACTCACTTTAACCAAACACTCACTTTAGACACTTTAAACACTACATCATATGTATCATTTATTTCATTTATTTCATTTATTTAAGAGATTTGCACTACATCCATACCTCATTTGCACCTTGCCTTTAAAAAAAAGTTTTAGTTGTTGTACCTCATTGTCTGCATTTTGTACCTCATTGTCTGCATTTTTACTTCATTGTACTTAGGTTGTACTTTAGTTTGTATATTGTATAGTGTTGGGACTTATTCCTCCTTTACTTACTTTTTTTTTACTGTATGAAGCAAATTCTCAGGGGCTCATACAGAACCAAGCATTTCACTGTAATGTACCTGTAGTTTATTTTATACGAGAAAAAGGACATTTGAAACTTGAAACGTAATGTTACCACTGGTGATTTGAGCTCAGATCAGTAACAGTTGCTTCCTCATGTTCCAAAATCTAGGCTCAAATCTAAAGGTGGCCGAGCCTTTGGTTGCCTCCACCATCGGTGTGTGAATGTGTGAGTGAATGTGAGGAACAGAAATTGTAAAGCGCTTTGGATAAAAGCTGTATGCAACCAGTGATACACAC
>NC_140170.1:2362718-2427718 GCF_963971535.1 Notolepis coatsorum | reverse complement strand
GGAAAAAAACTTCAGAAAGTCAGAAATAGTCAACATGGAAAATGTTCTGATTTAAATTGCATATTTATTTTTTAACCTAGGGGAATCTGAGTCGGCGGCACAAGTGATACACAGGAAGTATATGTTGGTGTAGACATGGTCCAATGTATTGTTGCTCCTACAGTATATGTTGGTGTAGACATGGTCCAATGTATTGTTGTTCCTACAGTATATGTTGGTGTAGACATGGTCCAATGTATTGTTGCTCCTACAGTATATGTTGGTGTAGACATGGTCCAATGTATTATTGCTCCTACAGTATATGTTGGTGTAGACATGGTCCAATGTATTGTTGCACCTACAGTATATGTTGGTGTAGACATGGTCCAATGTATGCATCAAAGAGAGCATTACGGATGTGGTGACGTTGTTTCTGACCAGAGAGACGACGCTGTCTTCTGTTTGCTGTGTCTTTCCTTTCTCTCTGCCATGTCTGTCCTCTCTCTGCTGTGTCTGTCCTCTCTGTCATGTCTGTCCTCTCTCTCTCTGCTGTGTCTGGCAGCGGTTTATTCTATAACAGGATACTGTAAACTAAGTAAACAGAACACACAGTAGTACTAGTAGTAGTACACACTGATTGCAATCTGCTTGCATAAAAACATTATATAAAATCACATTCTGAGGTCAGTGTTAAAGTGCCACATGGAAGAAGTCTGGTTAGTGGTTAGAGTTAGAGGTGGTCTAGGTCTGGTTAGGGTAACTTAGGGGTAGTTAAGCATTCATTATAATTTATTATTATTATTTAGATAGATGGATGTAAAGGGCTAGACCAACTCTTAACCCCTATCCGGACCTAGACCACCTCTAAGTCACAACCCTAACTTAGGGGTTAAAGTTAGAGGTGGTCTAGGTCTGGTTAGGGGTTAGAGTTAGAGCTGGTCTAGGTCTGGTTATACTGATCCGATACCAGTGCATACATAAAAAAAAAAATATATATATTATATAAATTATAACACTTTTTTTTCTTTTCATTTTTACAGCTACTGTTTTATATATACTGTTTTTTTTAGTAATAACTAGAAAGTAATGGTATTTATTCAACAACAGGTGATTGTATAGATTAGTATTAGTATCATTAATTGACAACTAAGCTCAATGAGTTCACCCACGGAATGGTTGTACCTAGCAGACCTCCTCACCCTCTACCAACGGCAGGGCCCTCAGATCGGCTGATAAGGGTCTCCTAACCACTCGTAGGTCTAACTTCAAGTCTAGGGGGGGACGTGCTTTTGCGGTCGCAGCCCCTGACCTCTGGAACAGCATCCCCATGTCCCCAGCATCCCCATGTCCATCAAATCTGCCCCCTCCATCGAGTCAAAACCCACCTATATCGCCTGGCCTTCCCTGACTCACTTTGACTATTGCCGTACTTGTTGACGTGTTGTTCTGTTTTTCCTTTGTCTATCCGTTGATTTTATTTTATTTTTCTGTTTATTTTATACTTTTCTTTGTACTTAGCTTAGCTATGTGAAGCACTTTGGTTGACAAGCGTCATGTTTAAACGTGCTATACAAATAAATTTGATTGATTGATTGGTACATTGGTTCCACACGGACGTTAAACGTTGTTGCGCACTTCCTATCCAGAGCGCTCCGGTTCAGTTCAAGTTCAAGTTCAAGTTCAAGTTCTTTAATAGTTGTCATACAGAAGTACAGAATACTTTCATACAAAATGCTTCTTACTGTTACGCTCCAGAGACTGTGCTAGACAAGATAGTATCAAATAACATAATAACATAATATAGCATGAATTTAGAAGAAGAAAATGAGGTCACAGTGTTTGGTATAGACATATGTACAATGTTCTGAGTTACCATATAATATACAATACACAATACTATGCAGTGTACTAATGTACAGTACTATCTAGTGCAAAGCAGAAATGGGATGAGGTACAATTTTAGGTACAATTTACAGTAAGGTGTACGAGTTGTAGTGCAATCCTTCATCCATAAATATAAAGTGTGGGGAGTGGGTGCTACAGTGTGTTTGTTTAAAGTGGGTGTGTGCTATAAAGTGTGTGGAGTGGGTGCTACAGTGTGTTTGTTTAAAGTGAGTGTGTGCGTGTGGATGTGTGTGCTATGTGCGTTTGGTGGTTGTTGTTGTGTAGTGTTCATTCATTGTTCGTTTAGCAGCCTGATGGCCTGGGGATAGAAGCTACTTCTGAGTCTTTCTGTGCTCGCCTTGAGACTCCGGTATCGCTTGCCTGACCGCAGCAGTTCAAAGAGGCAGTTGTTCGGGTGACTGGAGTCTTTAATGATTCTCTTAGCCTTGCCCTTGCAACGCTTGTAGTAAATGTTCTGGAGGGTGGGGAGCCCCCCTCCAATTGTGCGTTCGGCTGAACGTGTCACTCTTTGTAGTCTGCTTCGGTCTTTTGCAGTGCTATTCCCAAACCAGGAGGTGATGTTGCCGGTCAAGATGCTCTCTATTGTACATGAGTAGAAGTTCTTAAGGATCTTCTGGCTGACTTGGAACTTCCTTAGGCGCCTGAGGAAGTAGAGGCGTTGTCGTGCCTTCTTCACCACACTGTTAATGTGTGTGGTCCATGTCAAGTCCTCGGATATGTAGGCTCCGAGGTACTTGAAGCTGTTGACTCTCTCAACCGGTGCCCCGTCGATGCTGAGGGGGCTGTAGTCCTTGACCCCCGACCTCCTGAAGTCCACAATCATCTCCTTTGTTTTGCTGACGTTCAGGGAGAGGCTGTTTTCCTGGCACCATCCCGCCAGGACCTTGACCTCTTCCAGGTAGGCCCTCTCGTCGTTGGCAGAGATCAGGCCCACCACCACTGTGTCGTCAGCAAATTTGACGATTGTATTGCTACTCCGCTGAGCCACACAGTCGTGTGTGTACAGGGAGTAGAGGAGGGGACTCAGAACGCAGCCCTGGGGGGCCCCTATGTTGAGGGTGATGGATGAGGAGGTGCAGTTGCCTGCTCTCACCACCTGGGGTCTGCCAGTCAGGAAGTCCAAGACCCACTGGCAGAGGTCATAGCCCAAGCCCAGGTCCCTGAGCTTGGCTATGAGTATGGAGGGGACTATGGTATTGAATGCCGAGCTGTAGTCGATGAATAGCATTCTCACATAGTTCCCCTGCCTCTTGTCCAGGTGTGATGCTGCTGTGTGCAGCACATGGGATATGGCGTCCTCCGTGGACCTGTTGGGGCGGTATGCAAATTGCAGGGGGTCCATGTTGATGGGGAGGGAGGAGCAGATGTAGCCCTTTACTAGCTTCTCAAAGCACTTCATGGCTATGGAGGTGAGAGCTACAGGGCGGTAGTCGTTGAGGCAAGCAGGCTTGGATTTTTTGGGTACAGGGATAATAGTGGACTTCTTCAGGCAGGTGGGGATGACAGCCTGTTCTAAGGACAGGTTAAATATGTCAGTGAATACTGGGGCCAGTTGGTCGGCACAGACTTTTAGGACGCGGCCGGGGATGCCGTCCGGACCTGCTGCCTTCCTGATATTCACTTTTTTAAAGGTCCGCCTCACCTCATGCTCTGTTACCCTGAACACTGCGCCTCCATCAGCAGCCGACCCCCCCCCCCCATTGCCGAGGCTTGTGAGCTGGTGTTGTTATTACCAGCATCAAACCTCGCATAGAAGTTAGCTCCTAGCAGAGGATCTGTTGTGATTTTTAATGCAAAATAAATATTCAACATTCTCTTTTGAGACTGCGCCTCAGACTCTTATCATTTGGCACTAAAAGCTAAACATTGTCACCGGTATGGCTGTCTGCATTATGTCATTAATTGTGTGCGAGAGTTCGATCAGTTAGCCACGTTAGCGTGAGCTAGGTTAGCCACTAGCTAACGTGAGCTAGATGGAAATACAAACAATGTGGTGAATAAGTGATTTACCTTGGAATACTCCTTTGCCAACTTGCTGTACTTTGCTTGCAGGTCTGCAGCTGGATTATGAATAGTCCCAACTTTAGCCAAGGTAACGTTCAGCTAAAACTAGCTTTTCAAATAGCTCCAGCTAATGCTAATAACACAGAGCTCCCGTCAGCCGTCACACTGTTCTGTCGGGACGATGGCATTAAGAAAAGTTATAATTAGTTTGTCTCGTCTTGTTTTAGTCAACAATATCAACATACATGAAGAGAAATTTCGTCCTGGTTTTTGTAAATTACATTTTTGTGTGCTCAGTTGTGGTCAACGATATTTAATAAACTATTTAGTCTCGTTAGCGTCACATGGTATTCAATAATGTGACGTCACGTCTCGTTATCGTCATGAAAAAAACCTTCGTTGACGAACATCTTTCGTCATCAATTTAGTCAACAAAATTAACACTGCAGGAGGGCCAGGGAGGTGGACGAGTCTCACGCTGACGTTCATAGAACTGAATACAGGCCTGTGTTAAAGGAACAAGCAGACGTTATGGGAACTGCGCTTCTTCTCCAGAGTCACACAAGTAGATAGATACTTCCTCTCTGTGCGTTCAGTGGGAAGCTATCCGGTAGCTTAGCACAAATTAATGCACAAGCGTATGCGGAGTGGCTAGCCTAGCTAAGCACAAATTAATGGGGAAGCGGACGCGGAGTGGCTAGCCTAGCTTAGCACAAATGAATGTGGAAGCGGAGTGGCTAGCCTAGCTTAGCACAAATGAATGTGGAAGCGGAGTGGCTAGCCTAGCTTAGCACAAATTAATGTGGAAGTGGACGCGGAGTGGCTAGCTTAGCACAAATGAATGTGGAAGCGGAGTGGCTAGCCTAGCTTAGCACAAATGAATGTGGAAGCGGAGTGGCTAGCCTAGCTTAGCACAAATTAATGTGGAAGTGGACGCGGAGGGGAGCATGTCTATGTTCCCCGGGTCCTATGTTCCCCGGGTTCTATGTTCCCCGCTTTGATTGATTGAAAATGTTAGACCACCAGCCCTGATTCCAAACTCTAACCTTAACCAGTTCGAAAGAGGGCCTAAGCTTAACCGTTCGAAACAAGGCGGACATTAATAATTAATAAAATAATAAAAATTAATAAAATGTTCAATCTATTAATCAATCAAAGCGGGGAACATAGAACCCGGGGAACATAGGACCCGGGGAACATAGGGATGATCCCACGCGGAGTGGCTAGCCTAGCTTAGCACAAAGCGGAGTAGCTAGCCTAGCTTAGCACAAATTAATGTGAAAGCGGAGTGGCTAGCCTAGCTTAGCACAAATTAATGTGGAAGCGGATGCGGAGTGGCCAACCTAGGCTAAAGATACCTCTCCCAGAGTTTTAAGTGGACTACAACATTTTCAATGATGAGGATCCAGATATTGGAGTGTTTGGGTTCCATGAGCAGAACCATGCACAGAAATGGGGGACCATAGGGCTGTAGGAACATAGGGCTGTAGGAACATGGGACTGTAGGAACATAGGGCTGTAGGAACATGGGACTGTAGGAACATAGGGTTGTAGGAACATAGGACTGTAGGAACATAGGGCTGTAGGAACATAGGGCTGTAGGAACATAGGGCTGTGGGAACATGGGACTGTAGGAACATAGGGCTGTAGGAACATGGGGCTGTAGGAACATGGGACTGTAGGAACATAGGGCTGTAGGAACATGGGACTGTAGGAACATAGGGCTGTAGGAACATAGGACTGTAGGAACATAGGGCTGTAGGAACATAGGGCTGTAGGAACATAGGGCTGTGGGAACATAGGGCTGTAGGAACATAGGGCTGTGGGAACATAGGGCTGTAGGAACATAGGGCTGTAGGAACATGGGGCTGTAGGAACATAGGGACTGTAGGAACATGGGACTGTAGGAACATGGGACTGTAGGAACATAGGGCTGTGGGAACATAGGGCTGTAGGAACATAGGGCTGTGGGAACATAGGGCTGTAGGAACATAGGGCTGTGGGAACATAGGGCTGTAGGAACATGGGACTGTAGGAACATAGGGCTGTAGGAACATAGGGCTGTAGGAACATGGGGCTGTAGGAACATAGGGCTGTAGGAACATAGGGCTGTAGGAACATGGGGCTGTAGGAACATGGGGCTGTAGGAACATAGGGCTGTAGGAACATAGGGCTGTAGGAACATGGGGCTGTAGGAACATGGGGCTGTAGGAACATAGGGCTGTAGGAACATAGGGCTGTAGGAACATGGGGCTGTGGGAACATAGGGCTGTAGGAACATGGGGCTGTAGGAACATGGGGCTGTAGGAACATAGGGCTGTGGGAACATAGGGCTGTAGGAACATGGGGCTGTGGGAACATGGGGCTGTAGGAACATAGGGCTGTAGGAACATAGGGCTGTGGGAACATAGGGCTGTAGGAACATAGGGCTGTGGGAACATAGGACTGTAGGAACATAGGGCTGTAGGAACATGGACATGCTCCCACGCCTAGTATATAGTTCTAGTGAAGAGGAGTGACATCCTCTTGCCTTTGGTCAGACTGGTTTTGCAATCAGAAGGAAGGAACTCAGACAGATGGAAGACGGGAGGGAGACGGGTAACGGTGATGAGGGTCAACGAGGGGCCAAAGAACAGACGACTACCAGATGAGTCTGTGATGAGTCCGTGATGACTCCGTGATGAGGGGACCCTGATGTAAACACGACGAAAGTCTTTCTCTGGTCTGCATCCCCTTAACAATTGTGTGTATTGAGCTGTACTGCATTGTACCCATTCTGCAATCTGTTAATACAATTGTCAATCAATCAATCAATCAATCAATCAATCAATCAATCAGTCCATGATGAAGGAAAGGTCAGGAAATCGAGGTAAACTAAATCAGGGTAATTGATAACATGTCAAACGCTGAGACAGTGAGGAAGGTGGAGGACTGAGAGCCTGGGCAGGTGAGGAACACACCCTAACATTCTGCTGCTGAGCAGGTAGCAGGAGCCGAGCCTCAGGGCTGGCCAACGCACCCTAACATTCTGCTGCTGAGCAGGTAGCAGGAGCCGAGCCTCAGGGCTGCCCAACGCACCCTAACATTCTGCTGCTGAGTCTCAGACCTACTCCTATCCGAGCTCCGGGAGGGTCATCAAGGAGGAGCCGCCTTTTCTCAGTCCTTGCCCCACAATGGTGGAATGAACTGCCCACCCCAGTTAGGACAGCCTAAAACCCTTCCAATCTTTTGCCGTCGACTAAAGACGCACTTCTTCAACCATTATCTAAAAAAATATATATATATCTAACCCTAACTAACCTTACATGCACTTGTCCTAATAAACTAACCTACACTGTAGCACTCAACACTCTGATGAACATTGTTACTCAGCTGATTGAGGTGTGCCCTTCCTGATGACTTGTCGTACAGAACTTGTAAGTCACTTTGGATAAAAGCGTCAGCTAAATGACTAAATGTAAATGTAAATGAGCCCAACGCACCCTAACCTTCTGCTGCTGCACTTTAATTTAAAACCTTCTGGAGGCTCCCTGGCCCTTCGTGGGCAGTCGGTCTGACATCAGACGTCCATTTGACTGGGTTGGGCTTTTTAATATTCTTACATCCTTTTTCTTATCAGAGCTGGGTATCACGGTTGTGGTTGGAACCCAATGTGCAGGCAAGGAGACACGGTAGAACAGAGGGAGGCAGGAGTTCTGACATGGTAGAACCATGACACTGGGTTTGTTTGGGGGTGAGAATGGACAACAATGCACATACATTAAATATATATTTAAGATATATTCATACCTACTTACTGCTTTCACCATCTACAACTGCCCTACACTGTAATCATAGTAAACATAATAATCAGAACTACCTACCTCATACTATAGTCTACCCATTTAACTCTGTATATGTGCTGTATATACCATACATTTACCACATATCTGTCTGAATAATAATAACTTTATTTGTGTGTACCTGTATATATTCTTACCATATATATATATATATATATATATATATATATATATATATATATATATATATATATATATATATATATATATCCACAACTGTCTGTACATACTTGCATATAATTATCTTTACATATCTGTAGATACTATATCTATATCTGTACATATCCCTTACCTACTCTTACTAGTTACGCTGCTGGCCAGTTCGACTTACTACCATAGTGTCTTTATACCTGTATCACTGTACATAGTAATACTACAACTATGTACATACATCTGATTAGAACTATTACTCAGTAGTACTCAATTCTGTACATACATCAGATTAGAACTATTACTCAATAGTACTCATTTATATATTTTATACCCAGTACATTACTACTGCACTATTATGTTACATTTACACTCTGGTTGGATGCCAAACTTGCAATACAGATCAATCATCCCTCGACCTTCAACACAGTCCTACTTGCATGGCCCAAGCAGCTACAGCCTCTGTACAAAGACAGGAGATATTTGACTCTTGCTCTGTGGATTTTCCTGAATGTAACTAAACTACTGGATCGTCACGGCCACTGGACTGGTTTTCAGTTACCCAAACAAGGTGAACCATTTCATTTAATTTCATTTCATTTCAAACCTTTATTTAAACTCGAAAGGCAACTGAGGTTTCCCTCATTCACAGTCATGTCGAGTGTACATACAGAGATAAGCAAAAAAGGCATATCAAATCACACAGCATATAAAATCACAACAATAAGACAAGTAAGGATAACAATCAATTAAAACATGTACAACTTGATTGACACCGGGGAAAGGGGGGGCGGTACCGTACCTAGCATCACAAGTCGTACCTAGCATCACAAGTCGTACCTAGCATCACAAGTCATACCTAGCATCACAAGTCGTACCTAGCATCACAAGTCATACCTAGCATCACAAAACGTACCTCCAACATCACAAGTCGTACCTAGCATCACAAGTCAGGGGTCATCCATATGTTCCCCGGGTCCTATGTTCCCTGATTGATTGATTGAACATTTTATAAATCTTTATTATTTTATTAATTATTAATGTCCGCCTTGTTTCGAACTGGTTAAGCTTGGCGACTCGTTCGAAGTTGGTTAAGGTTAGAGAGTTTGGAATCAGGGCTGGTGGTCTGACTATCTATCGCTACCGGGGAACATAGGACCCGGGGAACATATGACCCAGGGAACATAGACATGCTCCCACAAGTCATACCTAGCATCACAAGACGTACCTAGCATCACAAGTCGTACCTAGCATCACAAGTCGTACCTAGCATCACAAGTCATACCTAGCATCACAAGTCGTACCTAGCATCACAAGTCGTACCTAGCATCACAAGTCATACCTAGCATCACAAGTCGTACCTAGCATCACAAGTCGTACCTACTACCTAGCATCACAAGACATACCTAGCATCACAAGTCGTACCTATCATCACAATCGTACCTAGCATCACAAGTCGTACCTACTACCTAGCATCACAAGTCGTACCTAGCATCACAAGTCGTACCTATCATCACAAGTCGTACCTAGCATCACAAGTCATACCTAGCATCACAAGTCCTAGCGTCACAAGTCATACCTAGCATCACAAGTCGTACCTAGCATCACAAGTCATACCTAGCATCACAAGTCGTACCTAGCATCACAAGTCGTACCTACTACCTAGCATCACAAGACATACCTAGCATCACAAGTCGTACCTATCATCACAATCGTACCTAGCATCACAAGTCGTACCTACTACCTAGCATCACAAGTCGTACCTAGCATCACAAGTCGTACCTATCATCACAAGTCGTACCTAGCATCACAAGTCATACCTAGCATCACAAGTCCTAGCGTCACAAGTCGTACCTAGCATCACAAGTCGTACCTAGCATCACAAGTCGTACCTAGCATCACAAGTCATACCTAGCATCACAAGTCCTAACATCACAAGTCGTACCTAGCACCAAGTCGTACCTAGCATCACAAGTCCTAGCATCACAAATCGTACGTAGCATCACAAGTTGTACCTAGCATCACAAATCGTACCTAGCATCACAAATCGTACCTAGCATCACAAGTCATACCTAGCATCACAAGTTGTACCTAGCATCACAAGTCCTAGCATCACAAGTCGTACCTAGCATCACAAGTCGTACCTAGCATCACAAATCGTACCTAGCATCACAAATCGTACCTGGCTCAGCGGAGTAGCAATACAATCATCAAATTTGCTGACGACACAGTGGTGGTGGGCCTGATCTCTGCCAACGACGAGAGGGCCTACCTGGAAGAGGTCAAGGTCCTGGCGGGATGGTGCCAGGAAAACAGCCTCTCCCTGAACGTCAGCAAAACAAAGGAGATGATTGTGGACTTCAGGAGGTCTGGGGTCAAGGACTACAGCCCCCTCAGCATCGACGGGGCACCGGTTGAGAGAGTCAACAGCTTTAAGTACCTCGGAGCCTACATATCCGAGGACTTGACATGGACCACACACATTGACAGTGTTGTGAAGAAGGCACGACAACGCCTCTACTTCCTCAGGCGCCTAAGGAAGTTCCAAGTCAGTCAGAAGATCCTTAAGAACTTCTACTCATGTACAATAGAGAGCATCTTGACCGGCAACATCACCTCCTGGTTTGGGAATAGCACTGCACAAGACCGAAGCAGACTACAAAGAGTGACACGTTCAGTCGAACGCACAATTGGAGGGGGGCTCCCCACCCTCCAGAACATTTACAACAAGCGTTGCAAGGGCAAGGCTAAGAGAATCATTAAAGACTCCAGTCACCCGAACAACTGCCTCTTTGAACTGCTGCGGTCAGGCAAGCGATACCGGAGTCTCAAGGCGAGCACAGAAAGACTCAGAAGAAGCTTCTATCCCCAGGCCATCAGGCTGCTAAACGAACAATGAACACTACACAACAACAACAACCACCAAACGCACATAGCACACACATCCACACGCACACACTCACTTTAAACAAACACACTGTAGCACCCACTCCACACACTTTATAGCACACACCCACTTTAAACAAACACACTGTAGCACCCACTCCCCACACTTTATATTTATTGATGAAGGATTGCACTACAACTCGTACACCTTACTGTAAATTGTACCTAAATTGTACCTCATCCCATTTCTGCTTTGCACTATATAGTACTGTACATTAGTACACTGCATAGTATTGTATATTATATGGTAACTCAGAACATTGTACATATGTCTATACCGAACACTGTGACCTCATTTTCTTCTTCTAAATTACATGCTATACTATGTTATTTGATACTATCTTGTCTAGCACAGTCTCTGGAGCGTAACAGTAAGAAGCATTTTGTATGAAAGTATTCTGTACTTCTGTATGACAACTATTAAAGAAACTTGAAAACTTGAAACTAGCATCACAAGTCGTACCTAGCATCACAAATCGCACCTAGCATCACAAATCATACCTAGCATCACAAATCATACCTAGCATCACAAGTCCTAGCATCACAAGTCGTACCTAGCATCACAAGTTGTACCTAGCATCACAAGACCTAGCATCACAAGTCGTACCTAGCATCACAAGTCGTACCTAGCATCACAAGTCGTACCTAGCATCACAAGTCGTACCTAGCATCACAAGACGTACCTAGCATCACAAGTCGTACCTAGCATCACAAGTCGTACCTAGCATCACAAGTCGTACCTAGCATCACAAGTCGGTCTAGCATCACAAGGCAACGTTGCATGAATAAAAAGAAGATGGAATCTGCCTCCCTACGACACCGGAGACAAAGAGGCCATATTTATCAGAGGGGGGGGGGGCTGTTAAAGGCTTAGAGCCACCTGGCTATTCCTCATTCTCTATACACAGCTACCCTTACTGTAGCCGTGGCAACAATGGATATAGCGATAACCGCATTCCTTGGGCTTAGAAAAAGGGGGGAAAAAGAAGCTATTTCGTTTTTTTTTGTGATTTTACTTGTCATCTTCATGCCCTCAGTCTTGCTCATGCTCACCCCCCATCCCCCCCTCTCCCCCCACCCTTCCCCCCACCCCTCCCCCACACCTCCCCCACCCCTCGGCTCACTGGAGAGAGTAACTGCCTGATAAGAGCTGAACACAGGTATGAGAAACTATAAAAACAAGCCGGTTTCTTCCTGGACGTCCAAGTGGTGGTCAGCGGTGTGCGATGATGACATCGAGCTACGGACCCACGCCGGAGCCGCCGAAGACCTCCGTGGAAAATAGTGAGATTATTCTTTAGGCCAACGGTTGCGTAAGTGGTCATTAATATTCTCCAGGGATCCGCGACATGTCGTAACCCTTTCACGTGTCTTAACCGTCTGTGGTGTGATAGTAAAGGGTTAACCTTCTGTAGTGTGATAGTAAAGGGTTAACCGTCTGTAGTGTGATAGTAAAGGGTTAACCTTCTGTAGTGTGGTAGTGAAAGGGTTAACCTTCTGTAGTGTGATAGTAAAGGGTTAACCTTCTGTAGTGTGATAGTAAAGGGTTAACCTTCATTAGTGTGGTAGTGAAAGGGCTAACCCTTTGTCGTGTGGCAGTGAAAGGGTTAACATTCTGTATTGTCGGAGTGAAATGGTTAACTGTTTGGTAGTGTGGTAGTGAAAGGGTTAACATTCTGTATTGTCGGGTTTGGTAGTGTGGCAGTGAAAGGGTTAAATCATGCCTATTGGATTTGTGAATACTTTGGGAAGACTAGAGCCAATATAATTCACTGGGGGGGGCAGTGGCTCGGGAGGTAGAGCAGTCGTCTGCTAATCCGGAGGTTCACGGGTCGATTCCCGCTCCTCCCGGGCAAGCGTGTCAAAGTGTCCTTGAGCAAGACACTTAACCCCTAATTGCTCCCCTGATGAGCAGGTCGGCGGCACCTTGCATGGTCGCCTCCGCCGTCGGTGTGTGAATGTGTGATTGAATGGGTAAAATGTGAGGAACAAATTGTAAGGCGCTTTGGATAAAAAGCTGTTATATAAATGCAGCCATTGACCAATAATTCAGTTGTTCTGGACGCATCAGGGTGATCTGGTGGTTGTAGCGTAAACCGTGTGCCTAAGCCGTTCTCGGAACGAATGCCCGTATCAATCTGCTGCGTGTTATTCACTGCGTTGCATCAAACAAAACATCCCCTCCCCCGCCGGCTCAAAGAAACCAAGAGGAATCTCTTCTCTACCTTTCTTTCATGTGGGGTAATGAAGGCAGCGCACTTCAGAGAGCGGGAGTGGCCGCGTTTGAAGTGTTGCAGCGTGGGTAACTGGTGAGGATAGAGGGACTCAACCCCCGCCGTCAGCCTGGACGCCACAGGTCAGCCGTACGCCAAAGGTCAGCCGTGCCACGCCAAGGTCGTATACGCACCGACAGCGGAGGCCTTTGTACTCTCGGCAAGTGATGCTCACTCGCTCAGGTGAACCCTAAACCCCCCGTGCTTTGATCGTCGGGCTGCGCCGTTGCCCTGCTGGTCACTGTGCAGAGCAGCGATTATCAAGCCCTTCAGAAGCAAAGCTGCGCTCTCTGGAAGAAAGAGAGATGTCTGAATGTCCAAAAGGAGACGTCACGTTGGTCAGTTTACTCTTCAAAGTATTTTAGATGTTTGACTTTTCCGTCTTTATTCTTTCTACCGGGTCGTCTGGTTGATATCTAGGTCTGTTTAGATACATATCTATAGAGACCAGGCCAGGAGTGCGGCATAGAGAGAGCTCATAACTATATACACATACAGGTTCCAGACAGATGGACACAACTGGTCTTACACAACAAGGAGTGAGTGAGTGAGTGAGTGAGTGAGTGAGTGAGTGAGTGAGTGAGTGAGTGAGTGAGTGAGTGAGTGAGTGAGTGAGTGAGTGAGTGAGTGGGTGGGTGGGTGAGTGGGTGAGTGGGTGGGTGAGTGAGTGAGTGAGTGAGTGAGTGGGTGGGTGAGTGAGTGAGTGAGTGAGTGAGTGAGTGAGTGGGTGGGTGGGTGGGTGAGTGAGTGGGTGGGTGGGTGGGTGAGTGAGTGAGTGAGTGAGTGAGTGAGTGAGTGAGTGAGTGAGTGAGTGAGTGAGTGAGTGAGTGAGTGAGTGAGTGAGTGAGTGAGTGAGTGGGTGGGTGGGTGGGTGGGTGAGTGAGTGGGTGGGTGGGTGGGTGAGTGAGTGAGTGAGTGAGTGAGTGAGTGAGTGAGTGAATGAGTGGGTGAGTGAGTGAGTGGGTGGGTGGGTGAGTGAGTGAGTGAGTGAGTGGGTGAGTGAGTGAGTGGGTGAGTGGGTGAGTGAATGAGTGGGTGAGTGAGTGAGTGGGTGGGTGGGTGAGTGAGTGAGTGAGTGAGTGAGTGAGTGAGTGAGTGAGTGAGTGAGTGAGTGAGTGAGTGAGTGAGTGGGTGAGTGGGTGGGTGGGTGAGTGAGTGAGTGAGTGAGTGAGTGGGTGGGTGAGTGAGTGAGTGAGTGAGTGAGTGAGTGAGTGAGTGAGTGAGTGAGTGAGTGAGTGAGTGAGTGAGTGGGTGGGTGGGTGGGTGGGTGAGTGAGTGGGTGGGTGGGTGGGTGAGTGAGTGAGTGAGTGAGTGAGTGAGTGAGTGAGTGAGTGAGTGAGTGGGTGGGAGGGTTGGGTGAGTGAGTGAGTGAGTGAGTGAGTGAGTGAGTGAGTGAGTGAGTGAGTGAGTGAGTGAGTGAGTGAGTGAGTGAGTGAGTGAGTGAGTGAGTGGGTGAGTGAGTGAGTGAGTGAGTGGGTGAGTGAGTGAGTGGGTGGGTGGGTGAGTGAGTGAGTGAGTGAGTGGGTGAGTGGGTGAGTGGGTGAGTGAGTGAGTGAGTGAGTGGGTGAGTGAGTGAGTGGGTGAGTGGGTGAGTGAATGAGTGGGTGAGTGAGTGAGTGGGTGGGTGGGTGAGTGAGTGAGTGAGTGAGTGGGTGAGTGAGTGAGTGGGTGAGTGGGTGAGTGAATGAGTGGGTGAGTGAGTGAGTGGGTGGGTGGGTGAGTGAGTGAGTGAGTGAGTGAGTGAGTGAGTGAGTGAGTGAGTGAGTGAGTGAGTGAGTGAGTGAGTGAGTGGGTGAGTGAGTGAGTGAGTGGGTGAGTGAGTGAGTGAGTGAGTGAGTGAGTGAGTGAGTGAGTGAGTGAGTGAGTGAGTGAGTGAGTGGGTGGGTGGGTGGGTGGGTGAGTGAGTGAGTGAGTGAGTGAGTGAGTGAGTGAGTGAGTGAGTGAGTGAGTGGGTGAGTGAGTGAGTGAGTGGGTGGGTGAGTGGGTGGGTGAGTGAGTGAGTGAGTGAGTGAGTGAGTGAGTGAGTGAGTGAGTGAATGAGTGAGTGGGTGAGTGAGTGAGTGAGTGAGTGAGTGAGTGAGTGAGTGAGTGAGTGAGTGAGTGAGTGAGTGAGTGAGTGGGTGGGTGAGTGAGTGAGTGAGTGGGTGGGTGAGTGGGTGGGTGGGTGAGTGGGTGAGTGAGTGAGTGAGTGAGTGAGTGAGTGAGTGAGTGAGTGAGTGAGTGAGTGAGTGAGTGAGTGAGTGAGTGAGTGAGTGAGTGAGTGAGTGAGTGACAGGTAGGCGCTTCACATCCAACAATGAGCTAAGAAACACAATCAGTGACTCAGAATAAAACTTGACAAGAATAAGTTCCTAGTTAAACGAGGCAACAGTCAACAGTCCATCAACACGTATATAATATAATTCCATGGCCTTCATAAGCATTTTAAATGGATAAGTACTTACCTACATGGAAGGCCCTGGGTGCCTACCAGCTCAGATACAGGATGGGCCTTTTAAAAAATGATAGAAATACAGACACCTTCCTGTGAGGGGGAGGAAGAAGATCTGTAGACTAGATAACACCCCGACAGGGAGGGAGGGACAAATCTCTCTTCAAATTGCCCCTCGATGCGTCGTCAGCCGCGTTACCGATGCCGTAGGAAAACTCCAGGTAGCTTTTTAATTACTGTAAGTGCAGCGTGTTTGACCACAGTGCCTCCGACTCTGCCCCCCCCCCCCCCCCCCCCCTCCCCCCCTGGGGCTCTGTGGTAATACCCTGAGTACTTATTCCAAAACTCTCTAAGTCTGTGTGACATACAGATGATATGTCACACAGGGGGGGGGGGTTCTTTTGAGGAGGCCTCCTCATCAATTTGACAACGTTTATTCTTGGTGTTTATTCGGAGCACCGGCGGTTGAATCGATGCATCGTATATTAAATACTTGTATCTGTTTTCTGTGGATATAAAGACACGCCCACTTCTGCTGCTGTGGATACGAAGACCCGCCCACTCCTGCCGCTGTGGATATGAAGACACGCCCACTCCTGCTGCTGTGGATACGAAGACCCGCCCACTGCTGGTGCTGTGGCTATGAAGACACGCCCACTCCTGCTGCTGTGGATATAAAGACACGCCCACTCCTGCTGCTGTGGATATAAAGACCCGCCCACTCCTGCTGCTGTGGATACGAAGACCCGCCCACTCCTGCTGCTGTGGATATGAAGACACGCCCACGTCTGATGATGTGGATATAAATACACGCCCACTTCTGCTGCTGTGGATATGAAGACCCGCCCACTTCTGCTGCTGTGGATACGAAGACCCGCCCACTTCTGGTGCTGTGGATATAAAGACACGCCCACGTATGCTGCTGTGGATATGAAGACCCGCCCACTTATGCTGCTGTAGATACAAAGACCCGCCCACTTCTGCTGCTATGGATATAAAGACACGCCCACTTCTGCTGCTGTGGATATGAAGACCCGCCCACTCCTGCTGCTGTGGATATAAAGACCCGCCCACTCCTGCTGCTGTGGATATGAAGACCCGCCCACTCCTGCTGCTGTGGATATGAAGACCCGCCCACTCCTGCTGCTGTGGATATAAAGACCCGCCCACTCCTGCTGCTGTGGATATAAAGACCCGCCCACTCCTGCTGCTGTGGATATAAAGACCCGCCCACTCCTGCTGCTGTGGATATGAAGACCCGCCCACTCCTGCTGCTGTGGATATAAAGACCCGCCCACTTCTGCTGCTGTGGATATAAAGACCCGCCCACTCCTGCTGCTGTGGATATAAAGACACTGTTACCTTAAACTAACCAAGTTCAAGTTTCAAGTTTCTTTAATAGTTGTCATACAGAAGTACAGAATACTTTTATACAAAATGCTTCTTTCTGTTACGCTCCAGAGACTGTGCTAGACAAAAGATAAGTATAAAATAAAATAAAATAGTATAGCATGTAAAAATAGAAGTAAAAATAGAAGTCACCTACGTAGACACAGTGTTCAGTATATACATATGTACAATGTTCGATGCAGAATAGAGTAACTGAGTTACCGTACAATATACAATATACTATGCAATATACTAATATACAATACTATATAGTGCAAAGCAGAAATGGGATGAGGTACAATTTACAGTAAGGTGTACTGAGGTATGGGTTGTAGTGCAAATCCTTTACCAATAAATATAAAGTGTGTCTAGGTGTTCTAAAGTGTGGAGAGTGGGTGCTGCAGTGTGTTGTTTGTTTAAAGTGAGTGTGTGCGTATGGATGTGTGTGTTGTGTGTGTTGTGTTGTGAGTGCATTTGATGGTTGTTGCATAGTGTTATTGTTCGTTGAGCAACCTGATGGCCTGGGGATAGAAGCTTCTTCTGAGTCTTTCTGTGCTTGCCATGAGTGGGAAGCCCCCCCTCCAATTGTGCTTCTGTAGTCTGCTTCGGTCTTGTGCGGTGCTATTCCCAAACCAGGAGGTGATATTGCCAGTCAGGATGCTCTCTATTGTACATGAGTAGAAGTTCTTAAGGATCTTCTGACTGACTTGGAACTTCCTTAGGCGCCTGAGGAAGTAGAGGCATTGTCGTGCCTTCTTCACAACACTGTCAATGTGTGTGGTCCATGTCAAGTCCTCGGATATGTGGGCTCCATATGTGGGTACTTAAAACTGTTCACTCTTTCAACCGGTGCCCCGTCGATGCTGAGGGGGCTGTAGTCCCTGACCCCCGACCTCCTGAAGTCCACAATCATCTCTTTTGTTTTGCTGACGTTCAGGGAGAGGCAGTTCTCCTGACACCACTGTGACAGATTCTCTACCTCTTCCAGGTAGGCCCTCTCGTCGTTGGCAGAGATCAGGCCCACCACTACTGTGTCATCAGCAAATTTGATGATTGTGTTGTTGTTCCGCTGTGCCACACAGTCATGTGTGTACAGGGAGTAGAGGAGGGGGCTCAGAACACAGCCCTGGGGGGCCCCTATGTTGAGCGTGATGGATGAGGAGGTGCAGTTGCCTGCTCTTACCACCTGGGGTCTGCCCGTCAGGAAGTCCAAGACCCACTGGCAGAGGTCATAGTTCAAGCCCAGGTCCCTGAGCTTGGCTATGAGTTTGGAGGGGACTATGGTATTGAATGCTGAGCTGTAGTCGATGAACAGCATTCTCACATAGTTCCCCTGCCTCTTGTCCAGGTGTGATGCTGCTGTGTGCAGCACATGGGCTATGGCGTCCTCCTTGGACTTGTTAGGGCGGTATGCAAATTGCAGTGGGTCCAGGTTGATGGGGAGGGAGGAACAGATGTAGTCCTTCACTAGCTTCTCAAAGCACTTCATGGCTATGGAGGTGAGAGCTACAGGGCGGTAGTCGTTGAGGCAAGCGGGCGTAGATTTTTTGGGTACAGGGATGATGGTGGACTTCTTCAGACAGGTGGGGATGACAGCCTGTTCTAAGGACAGGTTAAAGATGTCAGTGAATACCGGGGCCAGTTGGTCGGCACAGACTTTTAGGACGCGGCCGGGGATGCCGTCCGGTCCTGCTGCCTTCCTGATATTCACTTTCTTAAAGGTCCTCCTCACCTCATGTTCTGTTATTCTGAACACTGAATCTCCCTCAGCAGACCCCCCCCCCTCCCCATTGCCGTGGCTTGTAGACTGGTGTTGTTATTCACAGCCTCAAACCTCGCATAGAAGGTATTGAGATCATTTGCTAAGGAGATGTCACTGTTCAGTTTGAGGGAGGTGCCTTTGTAATCTGTCATCGTTCTGAGGCCCTGCCACATACCTCTAGAGTCAGCCTGTTCAAACTGAAGTTCAACTTTATCCCTATAACGCCGTTTTGCCTCTATTACTGCTCTCCTGACGTTGTATCTCGCCGTCTTGTGTTCATTCATGTTGCCTGTCACAAGCCCGGTGTTGTAGGCTGAGGTGCACACTTTCAGAGCCTCACGGACGGATTTATCTACCCAGGGCTTTTGATTTGGGTAGATTCTAATTGTGGTAGAGGGGATTGTTTCTTCTACCAGAGTACAGACAAAGTCAAGCACCGTTTCAGTGTATTCGTTAATATTGGCTGTGTTGTCACGGAATACATTCCAGTCTGTGCATTCCAGCGCAGCCTAAAGCGTCTCCTCTGACGTCACAGTCCAACGCTTAACCTCTCGCGATACTACCGGCGTTCGCTTAAGACTCTGTTTATATTTTGGCAAAAGAAAGATGGCGGCGTGATCGGACTTACCGAATGGACTAAGAGCCTGTGACTTGTACCGATTCTTAAATTGCGAGTATACATGGTCTAATATGTTCTCGCCTCTGGTGGGACAGGTCACATGCTGATAGAAATTCGGCAACACCTTTTTAAGACGCGCGCTGTTGAAATCGCCCAGAACCAAAATGGCAGCGTCAACGTTAGCTATCTGTAGTTTGTTTACCTCATCGTGTAGTTTTGAAAGTGCGGCCCCAGTGTTTGTTTGTGGTGGGATGTACACTCCGATCATGATGATGGACGTTAACTCCCTCGGGAGAAAGAAGGGTCGGCATTTGATGGTGATATACTCCAGGTCTGGGGAGCAGTGGTTAGACAATTCCTTTGCGTTGCCTATATCGCACCACTCCTTGTTTACCATGAAAGCTATGCCGCCTCCTCTCATCTTTAGTGATTCTTCTGCCGTTCGGTCCTTGCGGAGAACGAAGAAGTGATCTGCCGGTTCTATTGCATGGTTTGGGACGTCCGGAGTCAACCACGTCTCGATGAAACAAAGGACGTTGCAGTCCCGAATGTCCCTCTGGAATTGAATCCGTGCTCTGATGTCATCCAGTTTGTTTCCTATTGATTGCACATTGGCCAACAATATGCTGGGCAATGTGGCTCTGTGACGCCTGGATCTCAATCTGTTTCGGACCCCAGCTCTCTTTCCACGTCGTCTCCCCCTTTCCTTGCGTCGGCCGCAACAAAGAATCTCGGCGGGCCACTGTTGTTGTTCAGCAATCCGATCCAGAGAGCAATCCAGTCGGTAAGTTTTCATTAATCCAATGTCAATGAGTGACTGACGGTCATACACATTTAATGCACCAACAGTTGGTGCAAATACAACTCTTAAAACTATAAAAATTAACAAAAGTAAGCACAGTCTCGACGGAGCTAACAGAACGGCGGCCGGTCGTGGCGGCGCCATTTTCAACTATAACGCTAACCTTAATTGCATGTATCGCCAAGACTCGCATCACCAAAATGGATAATGCCAGATTCAAAAACTTGGTTTCATTTTGTTGATACATTCAAAACGAAACTTTGTATGGAAAGACTTTGTGGCTATGTCCTCTTATCAGCCCATACAATGTGGACAGTTTGGTGTGTGTAGGTACTAGGGAAATGGAGTTCCAACACTTTGTGTGTAAGTAAAATGCATAAAAACTAGTTTTTCAGAAAACGACCTCAAAGTTTTGTATTGTCAAATGCCATACATTTGTTTTGAAACAGCTATTTACAAACACAACACCCAATCAAACCATTAGTAATAGACAACCTAAACACATGTCTGATAACTGAATAACATAATAACATAATAATAATGATGTTATAGAACTGAACAGAACTACACACAGGCTACAAATAAACAGTGTAGTAACAGTGTAGTACCCTCTAATAGGCAAAACAAATACTTGAATAGATATCACTATGAAACTTTCCCAGTTTGTTATGTACATATAAACTAAGACAAAATATATTGCAAGTTTTCAGAATTATATGTTTATATATGCAAATGAGGCACTTCCCTATTAAATATGTGGACATTTATGGATGCAATCAGGCAAAATGAAGTAAAATAAACAACTAAATGTGTGTTATTGACGTTTTATTGTCACTAGTTTCATAGAAGAAGCAAAATATAACAAAATCTCAATATCGTTGAAAAAAAGCAAAAAGGCGATTTTGGGGGTGCTGTCTCGCCTTAACTTTGAGTTTCTTTACAAAGTTCAGTTTTGAATTACAACAGAGCAGTGCTCTTAAAATGACAGTGCATAGGAGGTAGTGAGATAAAGATTTGCATAGAACCGACACATGAATTTGATAGGAAGTGTATAAAAGTAGGTAGGGTAAGAATAGTGCAGGTAAAGTACAATTTGTGTCAGGATATCCCTGATGTTTCATTGAAATGCCTGAGCATGCCTAAGCTGTCTTTTGAAGATGTCTAGCGAGTTGGCTTCTCTGATGTTTTGGGGTATTGTTCCATAGTTTTGGGGCATAGTTGATAAAGGCTGCATTATATTTGTATATTTTTCACCATTTCACATTGTGCTAACCATTGCACTTTACTGTACAGTTTTTATTTATATGTGTCTTATATTGCAACTGACTGTTGATTGTCACATCCTGGTTAGACGTACAAAATCTCGTTGCACTGTCTTGTACTGTGTAATTACAATAAAGTGAATCTAATCTAATCTAATCTAATTACCGATCCTCTTTTGACTGTTTCTGGGAGCCTCTAGTAGTCCAGCAGCTGATGATCGCAGTGTTCTTGCTGGCCTGTAATTTATTAGAGTGTTGGTGATGTAGCTAGGTCCCTGTCCATTTAGAGCTTTGTATGTAAGGAGAAGGACCTTAAAGTCAATTCTAAATGTTACAGGAAGCCAGTGTAAAGCAGCTAAGACTGGACTAATGTGCTCTCTCCTTTTGGTTCTAGTTAGCAGTCTGCTGCAGAGTTTTGGATTAGCTGAAGCCTCTCTGTGGTTTTCTTAGGGAGACCTGTGAAAAGTGCATTACAGTAGTCTAACCGGCTAGATATGAATGCATGAATTAGCTTCTCAGCATCGTTTTGATTAATAAATGGTCATACTTATGCTATATTTCTGAGATTGAAGAACGATGTTTTCGTCACTTTGCTAATATGAGAATTGAAGTTCAGTTCTGAATCTATGATAACCCAGAGACTTGTGAGGTTTCTTTTTTTGTTTTGGGGCAGATAATTAGAATTTCAGTTTTGTTCTCGTTTTGTTTTGTAATGTACATTTTCCTGTGGTAGTACTTCGTTTTACGTTTTCCGACGAGACGAGTTCTAGATACAGAGTCACGCGCTCTCAGGAAGTTGAGAGACAAAGCGGTGAAGTTGGCGGCGTCCTTGTGGCCTTGAGACGTGAGGTGAATCCGCTAGCGGGACGTCGCGTTTCTGTCCCTCTGCCTCCTCGCTATCAATCTCACCTGCGGCCTTCAACACCATTAAGTAGAAAGCATTTCTGTCGCCAAGTCGAACGACCGCAGTGTCCATGATTTACATACAATCTCTCCTGGATCCAAAATATCTATAGCAGTGTATTTGGACCTGCTGGCCCTGTTTCTTGTACCTGGATAACTGAGTTAGCCGGATAACTTTAACTGGATAACTGAGTTAGCCGGACTTTCCGGTTCCATGTACGTGGATTTTCCAAATCACCATGACAACAGATCCAAAAGTTTGAGCCTGGTCGAAAGCAGAGTTCAAGTTCAAGTTAGCCGGATCACGCAGAGCCACGCCCCCGCAAAGAAAGTGACAGCTCGTTTCCTGAAATTATTCCCACAGCCTAGGATCTGCGTTATACCATTCTGAATTACGTTCTTGTGCTCCATTCTTCCAGAGGGGTCTTTTGAAATGTAAAATATACCCAAAATGCTGATACTAAATTCACTTTGTCCTAAATAATGCACGTTATATATACCGTGGCGACGGTGGCGCTCGCTCGTGCGATGTACACATTATGTGGTTATTTTAATTGTAACTGGGATTAAGATGTCTGATGAGATGCGCTGTTTGACGGATTTGAGAAATTGAATGAGCCGTTGACGTCACATTAATGAATGAGGATAAAGAGATAAACTTCATTCAAAACAAAGGATAATCTAAACACGGGTCTCTCGTTCATTAATGTATAAACAATGAATTTATCCCATCTGGCACAGTGGTGCAGCGGTAGTGCTCAAGCCTGCCAACCCAGCGACCGGGGTTCAAAACCCGGTGTTTCCAATATGATTTTTTTGAATATAATATTAATGATTATACGCCAAAGTAGCCTGGTTTTAAGTTAAAATATTATAAATCTACATGCATTGAGGATGTCATTCTTTATATAGCTCTCAACGTGCACCAAATTGAATTATTCCTATATTGCAAAAAGAAGGAGACGACTAGGGTCTCGAACCCCGGTCGTCTGTGTGAAAGTCAAAAGAACAACCCGTTAGACCACATTGGAGATAAGTTAAAGATTGACTATACATCAATCAATGGGTAAGAGAGCCGTATCGTAATTCTGTATAACAGTTAACTAATTATTTTCGCTAGCAAGATCTCATTTGATTATTCAATCCAGCAGGCAAGTTTAAAGAAATATAATCTGATTGATTGAGGTAATGAGGGACTTAAAATTAGCCTATAGATAACGCATTTAACTTGTCGGCGAGGCGATTGAGCCGTATTGCAATCTGTCAATAAAGTCTTAAATCAATTAATCAATCAATGCCGTTAGAGAATCAGGATCTCTGCCATCGATACGTGCTGGCTTTTCACCTAAAGCGGCCGCGCGCATTTAGCCTGAGTCGCAAGTCTGGCTTGAGTTAACGAGACTGAATCCACCTTCGTGGAACAGGAAAATCCCGGCTTCAAACATCGGGTTAACTGAAGCTGGATAATGACATCTTGATCGACTTAGTTGAACCACGTACAAGAAACAGGGTCTGAAGGATATTCCGGAGAAGAGCTACGTGGGGAAAAAGGCACAAAACGTGGTTTGGAAGAGGAGGGGGAGGTGAACATGTGACCGACACGTCCCACCGTCGGACCATCTCTGACCCACTGAGAGAGGGGGGGGGGGGGGGGGGGGGGGGGGGGGGGGGAGTTAGAGGAGAGAGAGAGAAAGAGGGGGGGACGGACGAAAGAGAGATAGCGAGAGAAAGGGTGAGTGAGAGAAAGAAAGGGGGGGGGGAGAGAGAGAGCTAGAGGAGAGAGAGAAAGAGAGAAAGAGGGTGGGACGGATGAAAGAGAGATAGCAAGAGAAAGAGAGGGGGGAAGAGAGAGAGAAAGATAGGTAGAGGAGAGAGAGAAAGAGGGTGGGACAGATGAAAGAGAGATAGCAAGAGAAAGAGAGGGGGGAAGAGAGAGAGAAAGACAGGTAGAGGAGAGAGAGAAAGAGGGCGGGACTGACGAAAGAGAGATAGCGAGAGAAAGGGTGAGAGAGAAAGAGGGGGGGGGAGAAAGAGAAAAAGGGGGGAAATGGACAAAAGAGAGATAGCGAGAGAAAGGGTGAGTGAGAGAAAGAGAGGGAGAGAAAGAGGTAGAGGAGAGAGAAGGAGGTGAGAGAGAGAAAGAGAGGGGGGGTAAGAGAGAGAGAAAGAGGTAGAGGAGAGAGAGAAGGAGGTGAGAGAGAGAAAGAGAGGGGGGTAAGAGAGAGAGAAAGAGGTAGAGGAGAGAGAGAAGGAGGTGAGAGAGAAAGAGAGGGGGGGGTAAGAGAGAGAGAAAGAGGGAGAGAGAGAGAGAGAGAGAGAAAGAGGGGGGGGAGCGAGAAAGAGAGGGAGAGGAGAGAGAGAAAGAGAGAAAGGGCGGGACGGACAAAAGAGAGATAGCGAGAGAAAGGGTGAGTGAGAGAAAGAGGGGGGGAGAGAGAGAAAGAGGGATAGAGAGAGAGAGAGAGAGAGAGAGAGAGAGAGAGAGAGAGAGAGAGAGAGAGAGAGAGAGAGAGAGAGAGAAGGAGGTGAGAGATGTACATGTTGGACCATCTCTGACCCACTTCCTCTTGATGAATGAGCTCCGATCATCTGTCACTCGGGGTCCATCAGTGACAGAGCAATAGGATCCAAAGGCTCATGCCTTAGGCGCATGTGTGTGTGTGTGTGTGTGTGTGTGTGTGTGTGTGTGTGTGTGTGTGTGTGTGTGTGTGTGTGTGTGTGTGTGTGTGTGTGTGTGTGTGTGTGTGTGTGTGTGTGTGTGTGTGTGTGTGTGTGTGTGTGTGCGTGTGTGAAATGTTTATTTTTCTCCATATTAATCACAGTTTGAATGTTTAAGAACATATTTACTGTAACAGCTCACAGTTATAGTATCTCTAAAATAGTAAAAAAAAACTTTGTTTAAAAAAGGCAGTTTGTGACACTTGAGTGCGGCTGCCAAGGTGTTAAAAATGCAGCCACATGTTTTATTGGATTTTCAGGTATCACTAGATTAAAATAAGCACATCTTCTTAAAATATTTTCAGATGTATGACACATCATTTTGAAAGCTTACATTCTGTACTTTCATAATCTGTAAAAATCTGAAAGATGACCGAGGGAGACCACCAACTGCTGGGCTTGGTCACTTTGTGCGTGTGCGTGTGTGCGTGTGCGTGTGCGTGTGCGTGTGCGTGTGTGCGTGTGCGTGTGCGTGTGCGTGTGCATGTGTGTGCGTGTGTGTGTTAACCCTTGTGGTGTTCAGGCTAGTGGGACCTGTTTTCAATATTTACTAAAAGAGAAATGATGCGATGAATAATTATTTTAACTTAACTTACTTTAACTTATTGGCCTTGGGTCATTTTCTGTGAAGAACATATACAATAGCACATTTTCATTGAGTGCACACTGAAAAAAACAATAGCACTTCTATTGATAAATGTGATTTGGCAGAGGTAAATGGCAAATATTAACCATATATGCTGTCTGGACTGCTTTTAGTTGAGATCTGTTAAGTATTAGCTTTTTCCTTTGATGCCTCTAACTCATGGAATGTCCTCCAACTCTCTCTGAAATCCGAGGTTCTCCCTTCCCTTGGTCTGTTTAAACGTATGATTTCAGACCAAAACCTGTAACTGTTTTAGCTGATCTTTTAAAATTATTTTAATTTTTTTTTTATTTTTACTGGTGTTTAATTTTCTGGGAATATTGCTTGTATTATGTACTGAGTACTGTTTACATTTGTACAATCGTCGTTTCTGTAAATGAGGGGAACCTCAGAAGCTTACGATTTTAAATAAAGATTGGAATGAAATTGTCCACCTCCGTGAAGTCGAGACCTCTGAGAATTTGAGATAAATGTAATTGTATTAAAAGTGCTGTAAGTGGTATTTCTTTTGGATAAGTCAGTAGGCTATAGCCTTATGAGAAATACATAAAAACCAGAACCAGACGGTTTAGTGAAGTGTAATGTGACGAGAGACCAGGGCTTGTTGTACAGGAACACAAACACAGGCCTGCCACCAGGTACACTTTACCAGCGGCTTGTAATTCTAGCTTTTAGATGGTATCTCTTGTAAAATAACTCAAGCAAAAGGTCACAAAATCCTGCCCTAACAGAACTGTGCCTAAAGAGATGCAGAGTGGCTGTTAGGGTGGTGGTGGAGGTAAATAGTGCATTTATATAACAGCTTTTATCCAAAGCGCTTTACAATATTTGTTCCTCACATTTTTACCCATTCACTCACACACCGATGGCAGAGGCGACCATGCAAGGTGCCAACCTGCTCATTGGGAGCAATTATGGGTTAAGTGCCTTGCTCAAGGACACTTCCGACACGCTGCCTGGTAGGAGCGGGAATCGAACCGGGGACCTTCCGACTACCAGACGACTGATCTACCTCCTGAGCCACTGTCGCCCCCTGGTGGTGGAAGTGGCAGTGGTTGTTGTGGGGCTGGTAACCGTTTCGTTGGTGCCCAGAGGAGACAGACTTGGCAGCAGTCAGTGGCTCCCCCTAGCTGTACACGGAGGAGACAGACTTGGCAGCAGTCAGTGGCGCCCCCTAGCTGTACACGGAGGAGAACAGACTTGGCACCAGTCAGTGGCGCCCCCTAGCTGTACACAGAGGAGACAGACTTGGCAGCAGTCAGTGGCGCCCCCTAGCTGTACACAGAGGAGACAGACTTGGCAGCAGTCAGTGGCGCCCCCTAGCTGCACACGGGAGCATGCACACCACAGTGACACTACTGTAACGTTTTCAAAATAGAAATAGATGAGTCTGCAAATGTAAAAACACGGCAAACACCTCTAATTAATGTGCTCCTAATAAAACATGTCATTTCTGTGTCATTTTTAAATTGATGTTTTCTGACAAGGGAGAATACTATAGCTTTGAAGATTGCATGCGTGTGTGCGTGTCTGTGTGTGTGTGTGTGTGCGGCCTGCTGGTTGAGATGGTGATGAAGTGTTCGCCACTTGATGTCGAGAAGGAAACGGCTCAGTATCGAGGAACCGATCGGTCCCAGGAAGGAGACAGAAGAAACTCTCTCTCGAGTCTCTTGGTGGAAAGCGAGGCGTCAGCTGGAGTCACACCACGGCTACAGAGATCCAGCTGCGGCGGCCAGGAGGGGAGCGGCTAGCGGCCTCTTTAAACGCTAACGGCCCTCTTTATTGTAAACGTTGTCATTTAATGACTCGGGGATGAGCACTGACGTCACAGGAGCCGATCCTACAGCGAGGGGAGAGAAAAGTGAGCCGTGAGCCGAGCTTATTTTCACTTTGTTTTGAGTTTGTAATGTGAATTTACTTACGACTCTCGCAACACGGCGGTGTTAAAAATGCATCTGAAGAAGAAAACAAACGTTATACAAAATTCACAAGAGGAGAGAGAGAAAGAGAGATCATTTCTTGGATTTATATAGCGCCTTTCATGAGAGAGAGAGAGAGAGAGAGAGAGAGAGAGAGAGAGAGAGAGAGAGAGAGAGAGAGAGAGAGAGAGAGAGAGAGAGAGAGAGAGAGAGAGAGAGAGAGAGAGAGAGAGAGAGAGAGAGAGAGAGGGGGGGGGGGAATGGAAAATAGGGTAAAACTGCTTACCATTAAGGGATACAAACCACAGAACCATACAATTTCCAAATCCAAATATTCTAACTATGTAATCATCAGAGATGACATGGATCATACTTGTAGGATGCTCTTCTACCATCATTTAATCCAGAGAGATAAGAACAGTAGCTCATTAACCTCTTAACCTGCGCCCCCAAAATTGGCCATTTTAGTTTTAGTTTTTGAGGACTGCATACTTTCTTTGCAAACCAAAGCAACATATTTTATACTTATAGCACATGCATGCGCCTGGTCTCTTTTGAAAGATGACATTCTGAAGTTTCTGATTCCAGAAGGAAAATCACTTTTAGTGCTAATGAAATAGAGTAACATAGGTCTGAACTTGAGTTGTAGAAAAACTCGAGTTACTCGAGTTTTTCTGTAGTAGTTAGTAGTCCAGAGGTAGTATTTCCCCAGAAGGTGGTATGGCTTACAGATCCATATGGACCCATAGCCTGAAGCCTTATGTAGTACATGTCCAAATTTCATAAAGATCCATTCAGAAATTTCAATTCATTCGGCTGTTTTTCTCTTCCTGTTTTTGCTCGTTCGTTTTTCACCTAGATCCTACATCCCCAGTTGGGGTGTCATTGGAAAGCCACACTCATTGGCTACAACCCTCCACAATAACTTTCGAGATCGCCAAATGATTGACGGAACTAGAGTCCCAAGAGTCGGGAGTGGTATTTTGTGCAATACCGTGTACTTTGCACAAGCCTCAAATACCGGCATGTAACTCGAGAACCGCTGGACGGATTTTGTCGGATGTTGTCGCTATCGACAGGCAACAAATAAGCCTTCAATGCGATATATATATTGTATTACAAAATATGCACATCTGAGCCACTAGGGGTCGCCAAAATGCCGGTGGGCAAATCGTCCTAATATGGGCCCACATGTGGGCCCCCGCTTGTAATAGTTTAAAAAGTATCTATCCGTTTTCAATGGAATGTATGTTAGAAGAAAGTACTCAGTTCCTTTACTGAAGTAAAAGTAAAAATACCCACATGAAATAATACTATGGTCAAGGTAAAAGTCCTTAATTTGAAATTAAGAAAAGAATATTCTATATGACGTTCTTGTATTTCAGTACTGGAGCATTCAAGCCTTGACCTATTGACCTCTGAAGGTCATGTTAAAGTGGTAATATGGTCCAGTTATGCTGCTTTCATCTTTAGGATTAAATTGTATGTGTATATTATAGATTTATTTTTTAAAGTAACTAGTAACGAATGGGTTCAGATACATGTAGTGGAGTATAAAGTACAAAAAAAACAGTACTAGAGTAAAAATACTTTAACAATAAAAGTTGTTTTCCACCACGGTTGGAAGTAAACCTTGTAAATGCTGTTCCAAGTGATTAATGACATCTACTGGATCCGTGTGTTAACTACATGTGTGATAACTATTACAGGTGTCATAAAATCTATTTAATGGGCGTGGCTGTATCTACCTGCAGGCTGTGTTTCTGTCTTATAACTGCAGACCTTTGGGGAGTGCCTAGCATCTCTGATCAGAGGCCTTAATGACTCACCTCAAAACAGTGTTAAGTAGAGCTGTTCCATAGAGGTTCCCCGAAATCCGCAACGCCCCAACCCTGGACACCTTCAAAACAGCTCTCAAGACACACCTTTTCACCAAGGCTTTCCCCACTAGTTAGTTTAGATTAGATTTAGGTTTCATTATCCCTTTACCTGCCCCCCCCCCCCCCCCCCGCCCTCCTTTTCCCGAGCCCTCTTGGAAGCGACCTTGGGTTTCTTTTGATTGGCGCTATAAAAATTCTATTTATTATTATAGATGAGACTAGTTCTCAAACAGTGTTAAGTAGAGATGTTCCATAGATGTTCCACCACTAGTGAGACTAGTTCTCAAACAGTGTTAAGTAGATATGTTCCGTAGATGTTCCAACACTAGCGAGACTAGTTCTGACAACTCAAAACAGTTGACCGATAAGATTACGATTTCTGCATTCGATCATTTATTTGTTATTGTAAAATCCTTAAAATATTCTTTTCGAAGCAGGGAGCGGATGGAAAATGATTTCATCATTATTATTAATACATCCCTAATCCTTTTGTTCCGTGAAAAAAAAACTGGGGTTTGTGTTTGTTTTTCACGAGATCAACCTTTTTTTCACTCGTGTCTGTAGATTTCCAGGAATGGGAGGCCAGAAATAGAAAGGTAACATTTGTGATGGATGGAGTAACGCGTCCGCGCCCCACTGGGGCTTCAGGGGGAGAGAGAGAGAGAGAGAGAGAGAGAGAGAGGGGAAGCTGTAGGTTGTCCCCGGAGGGAGAGGCCTGTTATTCCCAGAGAAATGTGTTGTTCCCAGGGCCGCAGTGAGGGGTGTTCCACAGCAGGGCCTGGAAAACACACCACCTCACAGTGACGGGTCCCCCCACGCGGCAGCCACGGCCCACGGGAAGCTACACGCCTCTTCTATTCCTGGCTACATGGTGTTTGAGGTGTGTGCACATTATGTTAGAGGTGTGTACATTATGCACATGGTGTTTGAGGTGTGTGTACATTATGTACATGGTGTTTGAGGTGTGTGTACATTATGCACATGGTGTTTGAGGTGTGTGTACATTATGCACATGGTGTTTGAGGTGTGTGTACATTATGTACATGGTGTTTGAGGTGTGTGTACATTATGTACATGGTGTTTGAGGTGTGACCCTCTCTTACCTGCCTCCACAGACTCTGGACTAAACCCCCACCCCCCTCACTGACACACACAGAGACACACACTGCCACTTTACAAGCTCACTGCCACATTACTTTGCTGCCATTATTTAGTTTTATTTATTTAGTTTACATCATATTAGTTTACTGCCGTATCCTTTCAGTCTCACTGCCACTTTACTGCCATTATTGTATTATTGTATTATTGTATTTTACTGCCATTATTTATTATTCATACTTACTATGTACCACTGCCAGTGGCGGCTCGCCACTGGTGGCGCTAGGGCGCCGACCCACCTGTTAAATGAGAGAAGAAGAAAAAAAAACTTTTTTGTTTTTTGTTTTATAGCCCTATAAATAATATAAACATGTTTAAAATGAATAATATTTACTCATTTTAAGTATGTTTGTATTTCCAATGCACAATATAACGTTATTATCTAAATAAAAAAAACAGCGTTTTCATGGGCAGGAAGTGACGTTTTTTTTTATTTTTTCGTATTTCTCGCCTGGGCAATAAGCGATAGCGCTCTGCGTGCGCGTCACAGTTTGATCGCTGTCTCCGTCACAGCCAATCAGTGCATACGGCGTTGTGCGTTGAAATATGACTATTATGTTGGAATCCGAGCGCGATTTGAAGCGGTCTAGCCAGCAGCGTGTGAACTTCCGTGAAGAATTTCCATAGCCGCATTTCGCGGAGACGCTCTCTGATTGGCCGACGCGATGGCAGTTTTTTTCCATTGCCGCATTTCTCGGGTTGGTTAGAATGCAACTCAGTCGACTCGTCAACAACAACAGCAACTGTTACTACACTGAGCTTAGGCACTCTTTCAAAGTTGGTTAAGGTTAGAGTTTGTCTTAGAGCATGGCGATAGAACGCCAGGTAGTTTGCAGGCTGTTCGAGGCGGAAATGGAGTCTGGACAAAGACACAGCTCTTGGCTAACTAACAACAAGCTATATATGGATGCAGTGTGGAGGGACATGTATGGACAATGGATGGACATCAACACAGGCTGGATGGACAATGCCATGGAGTGGATATACTTTATCAACAAGCCAACAACAAGGTAGATTAGCGATCTTAACTCTAGTTTAATACATGATACGTTGTCTACTGATGCCGCAGGCATAACGTTGTACTGCTAGCTGTTAGCTCCGTTAGCTTAGCTGGCCACTTAGTGCATGGAACGGAGTAACGTTAACGTTTAAACGTTATGTCGAGGTCATACAATACTACAGTCGACATAAGGTTAACGTTACCCCGTTTCCATGAAGTGTTTAAATAGCAGCAATCTTGTTGAAAATGTAACTACTAAAATGCTCTCTGATGCTGCTGATGCATAATGAATGAATGGTGAGTTGTTTAAAATGACAACATACATGTGTTAATTATTTGATTTGATTGATCCGAGAGACAGAGAGATCGTCTATGTTTGAATGAATGAATGAGAACTTTATTAACAGATTGCAGAATGGGTACAATACAGTACGGCTCAATACACACAATTGTTAAGGGGATGCAGACCAGAGAAAGACGTTTGTCTTGTTTACATCAGGGTCCCAGATTTTCGATTCATATCGATAGTTTAATAGCTAGCCTTGGCTCGTTTAACAATATGCAAAATATGTGTACAGCCCTGTACTCATACTGAAGTTATTCTTGGTATATAATAGGTCTGATTGTGTAACAAATCGATTCCACGTCGCGCTGTGTGTGAGAGAGAGAAGGAGAGAGGGAGAGATCTGCTTGTGTTTGTAGACGGGCGAGTTTTGTTTCTAACTTTTCTATTTATATATTGTGTTTCAAGTTGTGAATTAGAGTCTAGACTATACTTTATTTGACTGGTTGTGTGTTGTTGTAGTAACAGCTGAGCGACTCGTTCATAAGAGCCGATTCATTGCCGTGAGCGTGAGTCGAATCGCTCACGTCTTGCCATGAGTGTTGCGTGGTACTGTACTGTACTGTACAAAATATTTGGTATAGCGCCCCTAGTGGCGAATACCCACCGGCCGCCACTGACCACTGCTGCTAAAAGTTTTGCACTAAGATCTCGTTTACCTCTATATTTACATTCACTCATACATTAACTTTTTTTTAGCTACTGTCTACATTGTATATAGTCCTGTATACTACTGTCCATATGTTACTTTATGTTTATAGTGTATACTATATGTTACTTTATGTTTATATTAGATCTTGTTTTTTATATACACTGTGGGAATGTCTTGCACTTTACGAGAGGTGACAATAAAGCTGACTTTGACTTTGACTTTGACAATACCTCAATCACTACTATACATGATCACAATCACACAGTACCTCAATCAATACTATACATGATCACAATCACACAGTACCTCAATCACTAATATACATTATCTTCACACAATACCTATACACTATCACAACCACACAGTACCTCAATCACATGCATATGTAGGTATATAGTTGTATATATGTATAAGAAATTGCTAGAGGAACTATACAGAGTAACATTGGGTAACATTTGGCAAATATTAAGGTATTATTAAAAAATGTATTGTTAAACTAAGTTCATTTTCAATATAAGACTAGTAATGTATGAATTAGTAAATACAATATAGTATGTTCTGATGAGTAAATAGGGGTGGGATTAAATAAGTGTATGCTTCTTCCCACTCCTTTTCAAATAATGTAAATGACAAAAAAAAAATTGTTAGACTTTTTTGTTTGTTCTTTGTTCTTCTTCTTTTTTTATATACGTTTATTATTTGAACGGCTTAAGGCTATATATGTACTTGATGTTTGTTTGTTATGTTGCATATTTGAAATAAACTTCAATCAAATCAAATCAAATCAAATCACCACTATACAGTATCACCATCCCCTTATACATTATAACTATCCCCTGCAGTCAATCATCCAGTTGAGTTTTTCATGTGGGATAAACAGGCGTCGAGTTACCGACCCCGCTGAAATACGTTTCAACGTTCCACCCTTTTGAAAATTAAAAAGTTATTTTAATGGCTGCCTAGCAGTCACAGTGAATGTTCAGAGTTTATGTGCTAAAGTGTTAAAGATTAATGATGGAACTGGAGTTGTAACAAAAACAGAGGGGACTTGTTTCTGGTCGTTCCACCGGTCCAATAACAGCAGACCTCGGGTGGCGTGTTCTGTAGCAGCAGGCAGGGGCGTAGCTGCTGGGGGGGGGGGTAGCTTAGGATGATTCCAAGGGCCCAGCACTGGGGGGGCCCCAAAATTTTTTTTTTTTTTTTTTTTTTTTTACTAGACATCACTCAGGTGTATTATTGATGCTCTCATTGATACTATGTTTGTTTCTGAAGTGTGTGTGTGTGTGTGTGTGTGTGTGTGTGTGTGTGTGTGTGTGTGTGTGTGTGTGTGTGTGTGTGTGTGTGTGTGTGTGTGTGTGTGTGTGTGTGTGTGTGTGTGTGTGTGTGTGTGTGTGTGTGTGTGTGTGTGTGTGAGATATATAGAGAGAGAGGGGGGGCTTTGGTAGACTATTGCATTGGTCCATTCATTGAAGATGAACGCAATGCGACATCCTTTACTAGGCTCACCCTCCAACAGTGCAGGTGCTGAACTGCTGATCCGAATGTATAGGTAAAAATAAAAACCATATTATGCGTTTTCATCAATAAAAAAATTGCCAATTTTTTTCCCGCACACGCGCACTTACGCGCGCTCGCGTTCACTGGGGGCCTGAAAAAATACATTCTTTCATGGGGCCCAGAATCTGGAGCTACACCCCTGGCAGCAGGGGTGTAAAAAGTACCCAGAAATTATACTTAAGTGAAAGTATGGGTACCGTCTCAAAATCGTACTCAAGTAAAAGTCAGAGTATCTGGCTAAAAACACACTTGAGTAAAAGTAAAAAAGTTTCTACATTTAAATGTACTTAAGTAAAGAAAAGGTCACTTATTTTGATCTATGTACGAGTTATCTTACTAGAGGTACCATTGAATGTATGTGGACTTAAAGATGCTAAGAGAGAGAAAAGGGGAGGGGGGAGGGGGTATGTGGGTATACTTGTGTACACTTGTGGAGAAAAGGAAGAAAAAAGAATTGACAGCAATGAAAACCTGACTTGTGTACTGTAAAACCCAATCAAAATATTGTATACAAAAAAAATAAAATGTACTTAAGTACTAAAAAGTTTAAGTAAAAACTTTTTTTCTGACTGTCTATTCTTCTGATAGCAGATGTTTAATCAAACATCCCCACTTTCTAGTCTTGCACAAGGACCAATCAGCATGGGTATGGGCGGGTTCATTTTCCATTGATGGGGTTTTGATTGTCTCTTTTTAAATAAAGTGCGGCCGCAGGATTAATAACGTTAAATTATGTTTTTTTTTTTTTTTTTTTTGTAATTGAGTAAAAGTACAAAAGTATACAAACCTAATAATACTTGAGTAAAGTACAAATCCCCCCCAAAACAGTACTTAAGTATAGTAATGAAGTACAATTACTCAAGTACTGTACACCCCTGCGTAGCAGGCGCCTGCGGACATGTGGACAGACGCTGTGGACAGACGCTGTGGACATGTGGACACGCCCGCTGCTCAGGGCTGCGTTGATGCACACTATAGTCGACGCTGCAGATCGGTATCTCCACGTCGAGGGAAAGACGAGCGGATGATTTATGTGAGCATGTGTACCGGCTTGTACCCGTTGGTGTTAACATGCGAGTCTGAGGTCTCCAGGCTAATTCCACCGGCGGTGCTGTTAAAGGGATCCTTGTTGTAACCACGGTTTCTGTGTGCAAATGTTTTATCTGACCATTTTGTAACGTTACTTTTATCTGTAATGTCTATGTGTGTATGTTGAAACTTTGTGTTGCTGCTATTCTTGGCCTGGGTCTCCCTTGTAAAAGAGATCCTGGATCTCAATTGGGACAAACCTGGCTAAATAAATAAAAAAAAATTAAATAACAAGTACAGGGCAACAAAAAGAAGTTTGGCATCCAATCAGAGTGCAAATGTAACAGTAAAGTGCAATAGTTATATACAATGTACAGGTGATTTAAACTGGGTATAACATATATAAATGAGTACTACTGACTAATAGTGCTAATCAGATGTATGTACAGAGTTGTAGTTTTAATATGTACAGTGATACAAGAGTCAAGAGTCACTTTATTGTCCCATCAGCTGGGAAATTTGTCTTGGGCTTACACCCACACTGCAGCCACAAACACATACATACAGACATGACGCAACTGACTACAAACTAAGAGGATAAACAATATAAAAGATACAAAAAAGTACCTGCATATAGCAGGATGTCTGGCAACACCCAAGAAGCCACCCAACTCCTTGTCCAATCAAGAGTAATCTCCCGCCTCGACTACTGCAACGCACTGCTTGCTGGCCCCCCGGCCACTGCCACCAAGCCTCTTCAACTCATTCAGAACGCAGCGGCCCGCCTGATCTCAAACCTACCAAAGTCGGCCCATGTCACCTCACTTCTTAGGGACCTGCACTGGCTCCCCATTGCTGCACGAATCCGCTTCAAGGCCCTCGACCTGGCATACCGTGCGGCAAAGGGAACCGCTCCCGCCTACCTCCGGTCAATGGTCTCTAACTACACACCCCCAAGACCCCTACGCTCTGCATCTTCTGGCCGCCTCAGACCTACTCCTATCCAAGCTCCGGGAGGGTCATCAAAGAGAAGCCGCCTTTTCTCAGTCCTTGCCCCATGAACTGCCCACCCCAGTTAGGACGGCAGAAACCCGTCGACTAAAGACGCACTTCTTCAACCATTATCTGAAATTTAAAAAAAAATGTAAAAAGATATCTAACCCTAACTAACCGTACTGTCATGCACTTGTCCTAATAAACTAACCTACACTGTAGCACTCAACACTTTGATGAACATTGTTACTCAGTTGATAGAGTTGTGCCCTTCCTGATGACTTGTCGTACAGAACTTGTAAGTCGCTTTGGATAAAAGCGTCAGCTAAATGACTAAATGTAAATGTAAATGTAAATGGTCCACCTCGTTGACGAGGCCTCTTGCTGGCGGGGCCAGTAGTGGCAATGGCTGGAGTCCTGCACCGGCGTCTCGCCCACATCCTGTGCAGGCTGACGACATCCTCTGCCAGAGATGACGCCGAATCAGAGTCCAGGGCCCACTACCTCCCCACGGCTATCGCTAACGGTTAGCAACAAGCTAACGCTAACTCCAGGCTGACGGTTAGCAATCAAGCTAACGGCTAGCCCTTACAGGCCCACCGTTAGCTACCGGCCAACGGCCAACTACCGGCTAACGGCTAGCTCTTACCGGCACACCGTTAACTACCGGCTAACGGCCAGCAACTGAAGCTGCGTAAAGGTGGGGAATAGCGATGCAGGCCTGGTCACTCCAAATAGCCGACTGCCTCTTCTTTAGCCCAAAGAAAAAAAGGCAGACAACGCCCGCCTCCCTCACAGGACGGCGTTGCCAGAGAAACAGTGGCGTCGGCAGCGAAGCCCCGTTTATGCGGCCCGCTGCCGCCTTAAGCTCGGGGATAAAAAACATGCAAGCTCGCATCCCTCACGCCGGGAGGCCAACCCACTTTCTTTTTGAAAGGCGGGGGCCAACGTCCAGTGCGGATGGAGTGGGCATCCCTCCTCAGAGGCGGGGACTTGAACCCAGACTCGGAATCGGGGCTCCCAGGAAGACACTCTGTCTTCGTGGGGCGTCAAACAAGAACTCCCCGTCCCCTCCATGCAATCCCAATTGTCCATAGGACGTTACCGGCTAACGGCTAGCTACAAGCTAACGGCCAGGCTACAGGCTAACGGCCGGCCATAGGCCAACGGTTTAGCTACCGGCTAATGGTTAGCTACAGGCTAACAGCCAGTTACTGTATCTCGGACGTAATGGAGAGGTAACAGAGGAATCCTCGCCTGGAGCCGGCTGTTCTGCGGGGCCGTATGCCTGAGCAGCCGACCCCGCACAACTGACACATCTGTTTAGACCGTCCGCCCCCGCCGCTCACCGCCAATTGACGTGATCAAGCAGAGGCGGAGAGCCCATGTCGCAAGACACCACCCACCCAGAGAGACCGTCGGCCAGCCGACTGCCACTCGCGGCAATAGTATCCAGCTGCACAGCCGGAGAGCAACGCTGGCGGGGGAACTGCCCAGCGACGCGCACTCTCCTCCGGGCGCCGCTGAGGCTCACCCACCTGCCACAAACGTGGAGCAGGCAAGCCCCACTACGCCCCGAGGAAGGCCGAATGTGAAGCGCCGGTGGAGGTCAGAATAATCCTCTAGACTCTCCGGTGGTGACGACATTATCCTTTCTTTCTCCCGTAAATTA
The DNA here is from genome assembly GCF_963971535.1 of Notolepis coatsorum. Lineage (NCBI taxonomy): Eukaryota > Metazoa > Chordata > Actinopteri > Aulopiformes > Paralepididae > Notolepis > Notolepis coatsorum. The sequence goes on along the minus strand of NC_140170.1, from coordinate 2,389,884 downwards.
GTGAGAGAGGGAAAAACAAAAGACAATGCCAACACAGCTCCTATAACTAAACTAACTACTTTAATACACTCCCGCCCCCCCCCCTTTCATGCATTCATGGCGGACCATGATACGCATTATGCATTTTGATTTTTAGCTCTAGCTTCTGTAGGGCCGAAACGCCATTCGATTTAACGTTATTAGCTATTAGCCCTGTATCTCGTTTTGCAGGAAATATACCAGACCAATCCCATATAACGCTTATATTCACGAGGCTATAAAATGGGAACGTATTGATGATTTTTTTTTATTTAAGCCATTTTGAAGGGACGGTTTATAGTGTCAATTGACAATGAGAATGGACAGATAGTAATAATATAAAGTATAGATTTAGCTCTACAAACAGCCTCACGCACAATGAAACCTTATTATGATAAGCTGGCCTTATAGAGTGGGTCCGTCTAATACCCGTGGCGGTCAATGTGTTAAGCACTGAACTTGAAGAGGTGCTATACACGGACTTCATGGTGGTGAAAGTAGGGAAGGAGCTGGTAGTATGGCCATGGCCCCGCTTATGTGTGAGCGGATGTGGGTGTGGCCAGGCAGGTGAGGAGCGTGCATGTGGTTGAAAGTTTTCATGATAGCATTATGATTAAAGGGACAGTTCCAATAGAGCAGAGCGCAAAGCTATAACGAAATATAACTGTGGTTGCCAACACCTCTGGGGTCGAACACCATCTCCTCAGTCTTCTTAACATTTAAAACCAGACAGTTATTGTCGAACCAATTTACAAACCGCTGGATTTCAGAATAATAGTCAGCTAGGTCACTGTCATTCTTAATTAGAGCTAAAATGGCAGTCATCAGAAAATGTGTGTGTGTGTTCTGCATCTTCTAACTACACACCCTCAAGACCCCTACACTCTGCATCTTCTAACTACACACCCTCAAGACCCCTACACTCTGCATCTTCTAACTACACACCCTCAAGACCCCTCCGCTCTACATCTTCTAACTACACACCCTCAAGACCCCTACGCTCTGCATCTTCTAACTACACACCCTCAAGACCCATATGTTCTGCATCTTCTAACTACACACCCTCAAGACCCCTACGCTCTGCATCTTCTAACTACACACCCTCAAGACCCCTCCGCTCTGCATCTTCTAACTACACACCCTCAAGACCCCTACACTCTGCATCTTCTAACTACACACCCTCAAGACCCCTACGCTCTGCATCTTCTAACTACACACCCCCAAGACCCCTACACTCTGCATCTTCTAACTACACACCATCAAGACCCCTACACTCTGCATCTTCTAACTACACACCATCAAGACCCCTACGCTCTGCATCTTCTAACTACACACCATCAAGACCCCTACGCTCTGCATCTTCTAACTACACACCCTCAAGACCCCTACTCTCTGCATCTTCTACACACCCTCAAGACCCCTACACTCTGCATCTTCTAACTACACACCCTCAAGACCCTTCCGCTCTGCATCTTCTAACTACACACCCTCAAGACCCCTACGCTCTGCATCTTCTAACTACACACCCTCAAGACCCCTACGCTCTGCATCTTCTAACTACACACCCTCAAGACCCCTACGCTCTACATCTTCTAACTACAGACCCTCAAGACCCCTACGCTATACATCTTCTAACTACACAGCCTCAAGACCCCTACACTCTGCATCTTCTAACTACACACCCTCAAGATCCCTACACTCTGCATCTTCTAACTACACACCCTCAAGACCCCTACACTCTGCATCTTCTAACTACACACCCTCAATACCCCTACACTCTGCATCTTCTAACTACACACCCTCAAGACCCCTACGCTCTACATCTTCTAACTACACAGCCTCAAGACCCCTACACTCTGCATCTTCTAACTACACACCCTCAAGACCCCTACGCTCTGCATCTTCTAACTACACACCCTCAAGATCCCTACACTCTGCATCTTCTAACTACACACCCTCAAGACCCCTACACTCTGCATCTTCTAACTACACACCCTCAAGACCCCTACGCTCTGCATCTTCTAACTACACACCCTCAAGACCCCTACACTCTGCATCTTCTAACTACACACCATCAAGACCCCTACACTCTGCATCTTCTAACTACACACCATCAAGACCCCTACGCTCTGCATCTTCTAACTACACACCATCAAGACCCCTACGCTCTGCATCTTCTAACTACACACCCTCAAGACCCCTACGCTCTGCATCTTCTACACACCCTCAAGACCCCTACACTCTGCATCTTCTAACTACACACCCTCAAGACCCTTCCGCTCTGCATCTTCTAACTACACACCCTCAAGACCCCTACGCTCTGCATCTTCTAACTACACACCCTCAAGACCCCTACGCTCTGCATCTTCTAACTACACACCCTCAAGACCCCTACGCTCTACATCTTCTAACTACACACCCTCAAGACCCCTACACTCTACATCTTCTAACTACACATCCTCAACACCCCTACGCTCTACATCTTCTAACTGCACCCCCTCAAGACCCCTACGCTCTGCATCTTCTAACTACACACCCTCAAGACCCCTACACTCTGCATCTTCTAACTACACACCCTCAAGATCCCTACACTCTGCATCTTCTAACTACACACCCTCAAGACCCCTACACTCTGCATCTTCTAACTACACACCCTCAAGATCCCTACACTCTGCATCTTCTAACTACACACCCTCAATACCCCTACACTCTGCATCTTCTAACTACACACCATCAAGACCCCTACGCTCTGCATCTTCTAACTACACACCATCAAGACCCCTACGCTCTGCATCTTCTAACTACACACCATCAAGACCCCTACACTCTGCATCTTCTAACTACACACCCTCAAGACCCCTACGCTCTGCATCTTCTAGCTACACACCCTCAAGACCCCTCCGCTCTGCATTTTCTAACTACACACCCAAGACCCCTACACTCTGCATCTTCTAACTACACACCCTCAAGACCCCTCCGCTCTGCATCTTCTAACTACACACCCTCAAGACCCATATGTTCTGCATCTTCTAACTACACACCCTCAAGACCCCTACGCTCTGCATCTTCTAACTACACACCCTCAAGACCCCTACACTCTGCATCTTCTAACTACACACCCAAGACCCCTACGCTCTGCATCTTCTAACTACACACCCTCAAGACCCCTACACTCTGCATCTTCTAACTACACACCATCAAGACCCGTATGCTCTGCATCTTCTAACTACACACCATCAAGACCCGTATGCTCTGCATCTTCTAACTACACATCCTCAAGACCCCTACACTCTGCATCTTCTAACTACACACCCTCAAGACCCCTACACTCTGCATCTTCTAACTACACACCCTCAAGACCCGTATGCTCTGCATCTTCTAACTGCACCCCCTCAAGACCCCTACACTCTGCATCTTCTAACTACACATCCTCAAGATCCCTACGCCCTGCATCTTCTAACTACACATCCTCAAGATCCCTACGCTCTGCATCTTCTAACTACACACTTTCAAGACCCCTACCCTCTGCATCTTCTAACTACACACCATCAAGACCCGTACGCTCTGCATCTTCTGGCCTCAGACCCACTCCTTATCTGAGCTCCTGGGGGGTCATCAAAGAGAAGCAGGCTATTCTCGCTCCTCGCTCCACAATGGTGGAACGAACTTCCCACCACTGTCAGGACAGCTGAAACCTGCCCAATTTTTCGCCATCCACTAAAAACACAAAACGATTAACCTTCGTACTGTCTTTTACTAGTATGCACTTTGCTACCAAGGAATCAACCTGTCTATATTACCACCTACTATGCACACAAGTCTGTAGCACTCAAGTTCAACACTGTTTGACGAACAATCTTACTGACCCTCAGCTGCCAGAGTTGGAGACCCTTCCTGCTGACCTGTTCTACACAACTTGTAAGTCTCTTTGGATAAAAGAGTTCAGCTAAACTAAATATAAATGTACAATCAACGATCGCGGCTGGGTGGGCGCAGCGGACATTGCGCTCGTCACCAACGCAAGAGACACCTCGCCAATGAGAGTCCGCGCTGGCAGGTGAAAAGATGTGACAGGCTGCCTCCTCGTGTATCGGAGGGGTACACGTGATGCAAGGCTTCTATCCTCCCTACAACCGGTCAGTGGGGGGCATATGCGAGCAACGTTCAAGACAGGGGAGGGGAGAATTGGCACAGTGGAATTGGGAAAAATAGAAAAAGAGGATAAAAAGTGGATAAAAAAAAGAATGCACAATCAACGGCGTGTTATAAGATTGGATATTGCGTCATTGCGCGTATAGGTTTTTATGAAATGGGGGTTTAACACATCTGGCACAGTTCAGAACCCTTTGATCTTCAGAAATCAATTAGCGTGCGCTCGTTATGACAGCGAGGGGAAGTGCAATGAGAAGCCGAGGCAGGGAATCCCCAGATAATCATGTGGTCTCTCTCTGAATTAGTACACTCTCACTGAGGGAGACAGCTAACCCCAGTGTTCTGCTCCAGGCGCGCTCTCTCTCTCTCTTCCCGCAAATCAGAGATCATCAGAAGTTGATCACGGAAGAGGAGTCAGACCTCTCTGGCACGGAGGACAGCTGTGAGTGATGGGCTGGCAGCCCCTGCCTCTGGAGACAAGCCTGTCAAACATCTAGAGAGGACCTGTTGACACGCACACACACACACGCACACACACACACACACACACACACACACCACACACACACACACACACACACACACACACACACACACACACACACACACACACACACACACACACACACACACACACACACACACACACACACACACACGCACTTTGCACACATGCATGCATGCACGCTCACACATGCATATGCATACACATATAGTACATAAACACATGTATAAGCATACACATGCACACACACACACACACACACACACACACACACACACACACACACACACACACACACACACACACACACACACACACACACACACACACACACACACACACACACACACACACACACACACACACACACACACACACACACACACACACACACGCACTTTGCACACATGCATGCATGCACGCTCACACATGCATATGCATACACATATAGTACATAAACACATGTATAAGCATACACATGCACACACACACACACACACACACACACACACAGTAGGCGGGGTGGGGGGGAAACTGTACATCGGAATATCGACGAAACCTTACTTGGTCCCAAGAAGAGGGTCTTGTGTATTATTGGGTTAGGACATTTACTGTACATTGGAGGGGGTTGGGTTAGGACAACCCTAACCCTAACCCTAACCCTAACACAGACGCTCACATGGGAGGCAAGTGCCTTTACTTCAAGACACCAAGACACACTTTTCTGATTAACCACACTGTTACCTTAAACTAACCATAACCATAACCATAAGATAAGATACGATATTCCTTTATTGATCCACTTGGGGAAATAACCCTAACCCTAGCCACACTGTTACCTTAAACTAACCATAACATTAACCCTAACCTGATTTAATTTTCAATCGCAAATATGAAAGGAAGGGACACATACAGTGCATTGTGTTGTACAGTATATATATATATATATATATATATATATATATATATATATATATATATATATATATATACATACAGTATATACTGTGTACTCGCGCACACACGCTCTCTCTCTCTTTCACGCTTGCGCAAATACGCTCTCTCTCACACACATGCTCGCACACTCTCTCTCTCATTCACACTCACTTCCAAAAATCCTGCGCTTCCTAGATTAGGTACTAGGGGTGTAACGGTACACAAAAACCACGGTTCGGTACGTACCTCAGTTTTGAAGTCAAGGTTCGGTACGGGTTTTCGGTACAGTGGGGGAAAGTTTGGCTTTCCATGTTCCACTCAGGGGTGATGTAGTGTGCAGTAACTAATTGTACTTGTAGGGCTGTCAACGAATATTCTATATTGAAATTAATAATCGACTTGTAAAAAAAAAAAAAAAAAAAATAATTATATTAGATTGTGAAAAAAACAGCCCCCGGTGGACGGTCGTTAGTGGTTAACATACCGTTGTATTCGTTCGGTACACTACACAGCCGTTCCGTATGGTACGGTACACACTGAAACGGTTCGGTTCGGCACGGATACGTGTACCTTTACACCCCTATTAGGTACTATATAAAGTTCGATTGCGTTCACACCAACAGAAAACCGCACCATGCTCCACTTAGTTACCACCATGTCTGTGAAGACGGCAGGTGCGTAGCGTTAACTGCTCGGTGCAATTGGCGGCGGGCTTTGTGGATAGGGAGCATTTTTGGACGAGGCTCATTTGCATAGAAAGGGGACATGTTCCGCCCCCATTACCTCATTTAAATACGCGCCAATTGCACCGGACGCGATGCTGACGGAACGCAGTTATCCACCTCATTTCACCCGTTGCGCGTCGTCCTCTATGGATACCAAACTGAGTTCCAGAGCGATATGCACCGGCTTTGCGTCGGAAAAAGCCGCGCAAACCCTTTGTGGATCCCGCCCTTAGTGGTCAGACAAGAGGAAGAACTACATTCGAGTCACACATACACAAGAAAATCACCAATACTATGAACATGAGATATGCGTCCATACAGTTGTTGATCCAGTTGTTGTTTCAGAGCTGCTTGGCTTTGTGACGGGGTCACGCAGAGGTCATGCAGGGGTCAGCGCAGGGTCACCGTGGAGACGACACCTGACCAGCCAACAAAGCTCTCCTGCTTCCGTTCCCCCGGGCCGTCTGTCGACACGCAGGACTCCCCGCCTGGCCTCAAAGCTCCTCGGGGGAACGTCCTCTGAAGTGGCAGGCTGTGTGATAAATAAACACGGCGTGTTCAAAGGATCTGTTTCAGACGACTCTGAGGTGTAGCCGCACGCCGGTGGGTTTATTATACAACCTGGGCTTCGTGGGACCAGGGAATTGCCCACGTAATATTCAAAAGTACAAAAAGAAAAAGAAAAGGATGGGTATGTATTTATTGTCATTGGTTTGTGATATAAATGGCATACCTCATTATAATACAATCATAAACAATACAAACATATTGTATTATAATATTATCACTATTAAGTAGTAGGTTTATTGATTGATTGATTGATTTATCTATTCATCTATTTGTCTATTTATTTATTCATCATTATTCAAAAGTACAAAAAGAAAGAAAAAAAGATTGGTATGTATTTATTGTCATTGGTTTGTAATATGAATGGCATACATCATTATAATACAATCATAAACAATACAAACATATTGTAATATAATATGATCACGATTAAGTAATAGGTTTATTGATTGATTGATTGATTGACTTATCTATTCATCTATTTGTCTATTTATTCATCTATTTGTCTATTTATTTATTTATGTATTGTATTTGTTTGCTTGCTTGCTTGTTTGTTTTTAAAATACTATCACAGGTGAGTGGAGCTGCAGTGTTGACTGGAGGTAATAATTGTTAGACTAGACTAGAAGTCTTTATTTGTCATGCAGTTTAACACACACGCGCGAGATGGGCGACCCACAGGAACACACACACATGCACTGAGTCGCCGATGAAATGTCTCTCTGCACTTTTCCCATCCCGTTGTCCTTCCCCCCATGGGCAGCCGGGAGCAGATAGGGCGTCAACGTGAGCCGCGCCCCGGGGACCAATCCAAGTGCTCCTGTCCGTCTTCGTCAAGGACGCCACAGCGTTAGCGATCTGTTGTGCATGTTTTTCCATTGGGTTTATCTTATCGGGGGGAAAACCCTTGCGAGCACGGGGAGAACATGCAAACTCCACACAGAAAGGCCTGGGAGATACCGCACCTGAGTACCTGGCATCATGGAAACCTGGTCCCCAAGCGGGAATCGAACCCTGGACCTTCTTGCTGTGAGGCGACAGTGTTAACCACTACACCACCGTGCCGCTTGTGTGGAGCTGGAGGTGTGTGAAGTTGCTATTCAGTTGCTATTGCATGCACTTATTTGTCTTTCATTACACGTATATGTGCATGCTTACCAACTGTTTCGCCTGTTTTATTGCAACACTACTATCACGACATCTAAGAAGGGAGATCCCCCCTTGAACGGCCCTTCTAAGGTTTCTCCCCTCCACATTGCCTGTGGTGCATTTTTTCCTATTGCTAGGTTTTAGTGAGTTTTTCCTTAACTTCGCGTGGGGTATGTCTGGGAGTGTTGCTTTCATTTCTTTAATTTATTTAAAGATTTTTGGACTTCGGGCAGCTAGGTGGTGCAGTGGGCAAGGCGCTCACCACCAATGCAGGAGACGCTGGGTTCGAGCCCAGCTCTCCGCATTGCTATCAGCTTGGCTGGTCGTTCATACTAATACAATTGGCAGTGTTAGGGGGTGGGAAGCTGATGGGTAGGGATCGGACGTTGTGGACAGCGACTCCTACAGGTCGGTTGGTGCGCCTGCGCAGCAGAATCAGGAAGCGACGGGGGCGGCGTGCCCTCCAAAAACGCAGACCCCCCCGACGCTGAGAGATCGCGCTGTGCAGGTGAAAAGATGCGACGGCTGCTTCCTCGAGTACCGGAGGGGACGCGTGTAGCTTTATGCCAAGCAAGCAGTGCAAAAATTTACCGTAGTGGCGTGCAGTAATGCGCCTTTCATTTTCCGCCGCCCAGCGCCCAGGTCGCGCGGAAATAGGCTGTCTATTGCCATTCTCTTTGACAAACTCTAACCTTAACCAGCTCCTTAACAGCGCCTAAACTTAACCGTTCTAACCTTAACCAACTCCGAAACAATGCCTAACCTTAACCTTAACCTTAACCATGCCTAACCTTAACCATAGAAATTATATTGCCATTCTCTTTGACAAACTCTAACCTTAACCAGCTCCTTAACAGCGCCTAAACTTAACCGTTCTAACCTTAACCAACTCCGAAACAATGCCTAACCTTAACCTTAACCTTAACCATGCCTAACCTTAACCGGCGAAAGAATACACGTTAAAAAAAAATCACGTTAAAAAATATTTCCGATGGGATTCGAACTCGCCAGCAAACGAGCCATAGGATCCACAGCCATGTGGCCTTGCCAATTGAGCTATTTCTAGATACTGAATAAGGGGCGGTGACTTATATATATTGAGCTCCGCTCGTGTCGAACCAAGGCGGGATCTCATGCGCATGCGCGGGCACCTCGCGCGAGCACGCCGGCGCACGCACGCACCTGAGCGAGCACGCCGCCGCCGGTGCACGCACGGTAGCATTTGTCTAAGCGGGGCCTGAAAAGAAGGGCGCTTTACCGCACTGGCGTGCGGTGACGAATGCGGAAGCATTTTTGCACTGCTTGCTTGGCATTAAGGAAAACGCGGAGGGGACACGTGATGCAAGGCTTGGTCCACATTGCAGCCGACCAGTGGGAGGCATGGCCTAACAGCGTTCAAGACAGGGGAGGGTAGAATTGGACGATACGAAATTGGGATGAGAGAAAAATAGAAAATGGGAGAAAAAAGTAGATAATAAAAAAAAAAAAATTGGACTTCATGGTGTTTTTGTTTTGTTCTTGATTTATTGTGATGTTTCTTCTTGACTTGTTTAAAGAAGACGTGTCCGGCCCATGGGGACATTAACGTGTGTTGTCGGGCCTTACAAATACATTTGATTTGATTTGAAGCTGCAGTGCTGACTGGAGGTGTGTGGAGCTCTTGAAAGGAGGAAGTGTTGACCAACCAAAAGGGCCTCCCAGCACTCCTGTAGTGTTTACCTCCGGTGCACAGTCTGGCAGGGGAGTGTGTTCTTGTTTACCTTGGCTCTGGCCTTATCGGCGGAGATTGGAACTGTTAGGAGAAACATTTCTCACGTGGGTGGCGCCCTGCGTTCGTCTGTGTGGTTTGACCGCGGCTCGGAGAGAAGCTAACGTACGTCTGTCTGAGTCTACGGTATCCTGCTGGGGTCCTCTGCGGAACCTGTTTATGTTTGTATCTGTGGGAGTGGATCTGAATCTTTGAACCCACAGTGCTGGTGTTAAATCGACAGGCTACGTTCACCCTGCAAGCCTTGGTGCTCAATTATGATTCAATTAGATTCAAATGTATTGTCATCATGCAGCACAAATACAGTACAATGGAAAGAGGGTTGGCATCCAACCAGATTGCAAATGTAACAGTAATATACAATGTACAGGCGATTAAACTGGGTATAAACTATATAAATTAGTACTACTGGGTAATAGTGCTAACAAGATGTATGTAAAGAGTTGTAGTATTAATATGCAATGTGTGTACATAAGAGAGCAGAGAGAGGAGAGAGAGAGCAGAGAGAGCAGAGAGAGATGAGAGAGAGGAGCGAGAGGAGAGAGAGGAGAGAGAGGAGAGAGAGAGGAGAGAGAGGAGAGAGAGAGGAGAGAGGGGAGAGAGGAGAGAGAGAGGAGAGAGAGGAGAGAGAGAGGAGAGAGGGGAGAGAGAGAGAGGAGAGAGAGCAGAGAGAGGAGAGAGAGGAGAGAGAGTAGGGAGAGCAGAGATAGGAGAGAGAGGAGAGAGGAGAGAGAGCAGAGAGAGGAGAGAGAGAGGAGAGAGAGTAGGGAGAGCAGAGATAGGAGAGAGGAGAGAGAGGAGAGGGGAGAGAGAGAGGAGAGAGAAGATAGAGGAGAGAGAGCAGAGAGAGCAGCGAGAGGAGAGAGGAGAGAGGTGAGCGAGAGGAGAGAGAGGAGAGAGAGCAGAATGAGGAGAGAGAGGAGAGAGAGCAGAGTGGGGAGAGAGAGCAGAGAGAGCAGAGAGAGCAGAGAGAGGAGAGAGAGAGGAGAGAGATGAGAGAGAGGAGAGAGGATAGAGAGAGGATAGATAGCAGATAGAGGAGAGAGAGGAGAGAGAGGAGAGATAGCAGAGAGAGGGGAGAGAGGAGAGAGATGAGCGAGGAGAGAGATAGATGAGAGAAAGGAGAGAGAGAGGAGAGCGGAGATAGAGGAGAGAGAGCAGAGGGAGGAGAGAGGAGAGAAAGATAGCAGAGAGAGGAGAGAGAGGAGAGAGGGGAGAGAGATGAGAGAGAGGGGAGATAGGAGAGAGATGAGAGGAGAGAGAGGAGAGAGATGAGAGAGAGAGAGAGAGCAGAGAGAGCAGAGAGAGGAGAGAGGAGAGAGAGGAGAGAGAGCAGAGAGAGGAGAGAGAGGAGTGAGAGCAGAGAGAGGAGAGAGAGCAGAGAGAGGAGAGAGAGGAGAGAGATGAGAGAGAGCAGAGAGAGAGCAGAGAAAGGAGAGAGAGGAGAGAGCAGAGAGAGAGCAGAGAGAGAGGAGAGAGGAGTGAGAGAGAGGAGAGAGAGCAGATAGAGGAGAGAGAGGAGAGAGATAGGAGAGAGATGAGAGAGAGAGAGGAGAGAGAGGAGAGAGAGCAGATAGAGGAGAGATAGGAGAGAGAGAGGAGAGAAATGAGAGATAGAAGAGAAAGGAGATATATAGGAGAGATAGGAGAGAGGGGAGAGAAAGGAGAGAGAGGGGAGAGAGGAGAGAGAGAGGAGAGAGAAAGGAGAGAGAGGAGAGAGAAAGGAGAGAGAGGAGAGAGAGGAGAGAGAGAGCAGATAGGAGAGAGGAGAGAGAGGAGAGAGGAGAGGAGAGAGAGGAGAGAGATGAGAGAGAGGAGAGAGGAGAGGAGAGATAGCAGAGAGATGAGAGAGGAGAGGAGAGAGAGGAGAGAGATGAGAGAGAGGAGAGAGGAGAGAGAGGAGAGAGAGGAGAGAGGAGAGAGAGCAGAGAGAGGAGAGAGAGAGGAGAGAGAGAGGAGAGAGAGCAGATAGAGAAGCGAGAGGAGAGAGGAGAGAGAGCAGAGAGAGGAGAGAGAGAGGAGAGAGAGAGGAGAGAGGATAGATAGGAGAGAGAGGAGAGAGAGAGCAGAGAGGCCGGGAGCTTCTCCTCAGCTGAGTGCTCTTTAACCTGGACTATCATCACCTGCTGCAGGTGAGTCTGTCTGCAACAAAGGATAATGGTTCTGATGACTGATCCCAGAGCTGTCTCACTGTGTGGCATGCAGTCTGTAGTGTTGCTGTTAGGACACACACACTCACTCACACACAGAGATAGAGAGATAGACACACACACACACACACACACACACACACACACACACACACACACACACACACACACACACACACACACACACACACACACACACACACACACACACACACACACACACACACACACACACACACAGACACACACACGCACACACACGCACACACACGCACGCACACACACACACATTACTTGAGCCCTCAATCAAAGGTCCTTGTTGGCTCTGCCAAGATGAGCTCCATTTCAAGGTGATTTATTTCCCTCCTCGGTGAAAGGACTTCATCCAGACTCGCTGGAGAGTGAGTCACATTCTCTGTGCAGATGAGTAAGAACCAGCAGGCGTTACTCACAGCCCCAGAGCGCCCCCCCGCAGGCCCCCGCAGTCAGGCCCCTGCAGTCAGGCCCCTGCAGTCAGGAGGACTCCCAGTGTCTGGTAGTCCAGGTATCTGGAGGGTTTCGTTATTATCTCACACAGCTGAGGGTTTCTTCACAACATCAGAGCCAGATATCACACTTTTTACTGTCCATTCTATTTGATAATTTTTAGCCTTTTAAACTGAATCAAACCACACTTTTTTGTATCTAATCTATTCTATTTTATTATTTGTATTACTGAAAAACTGTGGTTTGCTGAACACAAGTAGGTTGCCTTTAATATTCACGCTACCTTGCTACCTCTCTATCTTTAAAAAAAAAATTATGCTCGCTTATGCCTTATGCCTATTATTATTATTATTATTATTATTATTATTATTATTATTATTATTATTATTATTATTATTATTATTATTATTATTATTATTATTATTATTATTATTATTATTATTATTATTATTGTTATTATTATTATTATGTCCTGCAGGCATCACTAACGGTTTTAGCCGCGTTTATACGAGACAATAAGTGACATTATGAGACGGTCCGGTTGTGACCGAACTGCCCAGCGGTTCTCGACGTGGGGTCCTTGGGGGGGGGGGGGGGTCCCCAGAGGAATGAGTCAGAGAGACAGACAGGTAAGAGAGATAATCAAAACACACACCAAACAAAGAACCAAATAACATGACAAGGTATGTAATGAATGAAGCAGAACAGACAGATTACAGTTAAAAGGCCGGGTGACAGTTGCAGGTGTGTGTACCGTACTTTTCGCACCATAAGCCGCACCTGACTATAAGCCGCAGCAGCTAAATTGAATGATGTGTACATATATAAGCCGCACTGGACTATAAACCGCAGGTGTTTTAATGTTTAATTACCATATATAATTAGCATTGGGACACAATACTGTCGGACAAATAACAAGAATTAACTCATTTACAAGTTGTATTAAGTTTAGCAAATAAGGGAACAGATAAATAACATTGCAATGCAGTCAAAAAAGCTATATTTCGATTTTTACATTTTCGGGTTTGGTCACGTCGAGTCACATATAAGCCGCACCGTTATATAAGCCGCAGGGTCGAAAAATGGGGGGGAAAGGCGCGGCTTATAGTCCGAAAATTACGGTAAACAACTCTGTGATAGAGTCCTTAAAAGTAGTGAAGGGGGATATTAATGTGTCAATTTTCAAAGTCTTTTGCATCTCATTCCAACTGCTGGGAGCAGCGAACTGGAAGGAGGATCGACCGACGGAGGTTATCTCCTCAGAACGCTCTGGAATTCTGGAATCATATCTAACAACCAGAGTCTTCTCGCTTAGGGGGTCCCTGAAACAGTCTTCTCTCTTGGGGGTCCCTGAAACAGTCTTCTCTCTTGGGGGTCCCTGAAACAGTCTTCTCTCTTGGGGGTCCCTGAAACAGTCTTCTCTCTTGGGGGTCCCTGAAACAGTCTTCTCTCTTGGGGGTCCCTGAAACAGTCTTCTCTCTTGGGGGTCCCTGAAACAGTCTTCTCTCTTGGGGGTCCCCCTGAAACAGTCTTCTCTCTTGGGGGTCCCTGAAACAGTCTTCTCTCTTGGGGGTCCCTGAAACAGTCTTCTCTCTTGGGGGTCCCCCTGAAACAGTCTTCTCTCTTGGGGGTCCCCCTGAGACAGTCTTCTCTCTTGGGGGTCCCTGAAACAGTCTTCTCTCTTGGGGGTCCCTGAGACAGTCTTCTCTCTTGGGGGTCCCTGAAACAGTCTTCTCTCTTGGGGGTCCCTGAAACAGTCTTCTCTCTTGGGGGTCCCTGAGACAGTCTTCTCTCTTGGGGGTCCCTGAAACAGTCTTCTCTCTTGGGGGTCCCTGAGACAGTCTTCTCTCTTGGGGGTCCCTGAAACAGTCTTCTCTCTTGGGGGTCCCTGAAACAGTCTTCTCTCTTGGGGGTCCCTGAGACAGTCTTCTCTCTTGGGGGTCCCTGAAACAGTCTTCTCTCTTGGGGGTCCCTGAGACAGTCTTCTCTCTTGGGGGTCCCTGAAACAGTCTTCTCTCTTGGGGGTCCCTGAAACAGTCTTCTCTCTTGGGGGTCCCTGAAACAGTCTTCTCTCTTGGGGGTCCCTGAGACAGTCTTCTCTCTTGGGGGTCCCTGAAACAGTCTTCTCTCTTGGGGGTCCCTGAGACAGTCTTCTCTCTTGGGGGTCCCTGAAACAGTCTTCTCTCTTGGGGGTCCCTGAGACAGTCTTCTCTCTTGGGGGTCCCTGAAACAGTCTTCTCTCTTGGGGGTCCCTGAAACAGTCTTCTCTCTTGGGGGTCCCTGAAACAGTCTTCTCTCTTGGGGGTCCCTGAGACAGTCTTCTCTCTTGGGGGTCCCTGAAACAGTCTTCTCTCTTGGGGGTCCCTGAGACAGTCTTCTCTCTTGGGGGTCCCTGAAACAGTCTTCTCTCTTGGGGGTCCCTGAAACAGTCTTCTCTCTTGGGGGTCCCTGAAACAGTCTTCTCTCTTGGGGGTCCCTGAGACAGTCTTCTCTCTTGGGGGTCCCTGAAACAGTCTTCTCTCTTGGGGGTCCCCCTGAAACAGTCTTCTCTCTTGGGGGTCCCTGAAACAGTCTTCTCTCTTGGGGGTCCCTGAGACAGTCTTCTCTCTTGGGGGTCCCTGAAACAGTCTTCTCTCTTGGGGGTCCCCCTGAAACAGTCTTCTCTCTTGGGGGTCCCTGAAACAGTCTTCTCTCTTGGGGGTCCCTGAAACAGTCTTCTCTCTTGGGGGTCCCTGAAACAGTCTTCTCTCTTGGGGGTCCCTGAGACAGTCTTCTCTCTTGGGGGTCCCTGAAACAGTCTTCTCTCTTGGGGGTCCCTGAAACAGTCTTCTCTCTTGGGGGTCCCTGAGACAGTCTTCTCTCTTGGGGGTCCCTGAAACAGTCTTCTCTCTTGGGGGTCCCTGAGACAGTCTTCTCTCTTGGGGGTCCCTGAAACAGTCTTCTCTCTTGGGGGTCCCTGAAACAGTCTTCTCTCTTGGGGGTCCCTGAAACAGTCTTCTCTCTTGGGGGTCCCTGAAACAGTCTTCTCTCTTGGGGGTCCCTGAAACAGTATTCTCTCTTGGGGGTCCCTGGGGGTCTGAATACTAGTGCGTATCAGTGTTGTTGACACTGGGCAGATTGAGAACGTCTCCATCCCCCGTCGATACCCGCTCTGTTGTGAAGGGCCAGATTAAACTGAATATATATATGTATCGTTTGATATACTTTGTATATTACTTATATATATACACGGAATATCCCTTTACCTGCGTACAGACCAGAGTAATATTCGCTCTCCTATTGGACAGCGCCCCCAGGCGCCAACGCGCAAGCCCACAACGGCAAGTTCAAAGACAACTGCAGGCATGTCAGAACATGCCCAGAGTCTGCGTAGTAATACGAGACAAGGACTGAGGTTGGGACTAGATATTCACTTAAGTATAAATACGGCGCAGGTGTAAACAGCAGCACTTCGTTCATTCAGTTCGTCTAAAGCAGCAGTGTGACAAGTTCGGTAACATTGAAGTGAGCAACCGTGCGTTTAGAACATGTGCGAAAAGGATAGTAAAAGTGTCAGAGTTTAGTGAAGTAACGTCAAGTTCGACCTAGTTTAATGTGAAGTATAGTGCACAGGAGAATCGGCGTCGGCGATTGCAGAACCATTCCTGGTTGGATTATATTGATTTGGGACGTGACTACCGGAGAAGAGCACCGTTGATTTCCACTGTCGTTTGGGATTTAACCTCGTGAGGATTACCACTCGGGCCTGCCTCGTGGAAGGGGCTGGCTAGCTGTCGTCAATGCTGTCGAGCATCTTGGATTACAACTATTGCTTTTGTCTGCTGATCAAGGGAGTACAAGCACCGACTCCTGTACCTGGAGCCTCTTTATTCCTCGTTGACTCAGACGGAGTACCCGAACATTCCTCTACCCTCCCGGCTTTACACCCCGGAGGGAACCCATTGTCTCCAGTTGGTACCGGTGTTGCCCTATATAATTGCTACTATACAACAGGTGGCGTCAGCTTAGACCCATCCTAGTATTCCTGCTATTCTTAGTGACTTATGCTCTTGACTGACTTTACGTATATTCTTCGCCATACAAGCGCGACCCTAATTCTCATTCTGTAACCTAACGTTGCCTAATAATAATAAATTACCCTCCAATAGTATTTCTGTGTCAATGCCGTGTTCTTGTGGGTGTTCACCATCTATATTTGATGTACTGTTTGGCCAGTAATTAAAGTACATAACTAGCAGTGGTTTAATCTATCACAATCTTTAATACAGTCAGGGTTTTGTAACCCCTCAGTTACAATTGGTCCTTCGAGCCGGAGGGTATCAGTGTAATATTTAATATAATATTAATATTAACCATGGCCAGCGGTGAACACTCCCCAAGCAGCTCTCCCAAGCTAGAACGCCCGCAGCGCAAACGTCAGCCACCCCCATATCTGGAGGAATTCGCTGTCGTTCTACCCCCTAGCTTATCTAAACAGACGTTAAATACGGATAAAGCGGATAGTCTAAGCATGTCCAATCCTATCGACTTGGCGACCCTGCCAGTAGAGACCCCAGTGGGTTCAGACCAAACTGACTCAGCTCACGGGGGGGACCAGGTGGGACATGACATGACTATACCTCCAGACAGCGTCACCGGGATAGACCCCGGAGCGCTCCAGGATAAAGAAAGCGTTCCAGGGATAGAACCCGACACACAACCAAGAGAAGAGAACCGCGCCCAGGAGATAGACCTTGGGGCGCGCCAGGAGAACAGATCTCCAACAAGCCCTGTCAGCACCCGATCACCTCCGTCAGTGTCATCCCCCAGAGAGGCGGACCAGATACTGGCGCAAGCCTTGATCGCCACACTGACAGCCTCCGCCGAAAGAGACCGACTTCAGGGTGAACGCGACCGGCTTCAAGCAAAGACGCTTAGTGAGCGCGAACACTCCGCCACGGAAAGAGAGCGCCTCCACGCGCAACTCCAAGCGCAAGCCCTTAGTGAGCGCGAACACTCTGCCATGGAACGAGAGCGCCTCCAGGCTCAACAGATGAGCGAGCGCGAACAACGAGAGCGCCTCCAGGCGCAACAATTAAGCGAGCGCGAACACTCTGCAGCGGAACGAGAGCGCCTTCACGCGCAACTCCAAGCGAAAGCCCTTAGTGAGCGCGAACACTCTGCAACCGAACGAGAGCGCTTCCAGGCGCAACAAAGGAGTGAGGACGACCGCATAAGACTGGAGGAGAGGCGCCTTCAGACGGAAGAGAACATCGAACGAGACCGCGCCAATGCACAGCGCGACGCCGCCAATGCCCAGCGCGAAGCAGAGCGCGACCGGCTGCAGGCGCAGATGATAGAACAATTGATTGCCAGGGCGACACCCCCTCTCTCCGCACGGAGCTCCCGGAGATCATCACGACAAGGGTCTAGGGCACCTTCCCCTACCCGACAAAGCGACCCGGGACCCGGCCAACAGGAGGAACCTGTCTACGTCTCCGACCCCCCTCCCCGACCGGTCCATACGAGACCCAGCCAACGGGAAGAACCGGCCTACGTCGCCGAGAGACTGACTAGAAGACTCCAGGACCTAGAAGAGGAAGAGGAAGAGGAGGAATGTCAAGCCCACCAGCAGCAACGTACTCTGGACCAAGAGGCCCAGTACAGCCCCGACTTCAGCCCCGAGTCACTGCACTACAAACCCCCGACCCAACTCACGGGTGAGTTTGACGTACAGTCAGCACCGAGGAACAGCACCTGGGGACCCGGCCTCTGGTACCCACCAAGTACTAACCCACGACCACACATACGGGGAGACTCGCCCAGGAGGCCTCTTCCCCTACGCTCACCAATGTGCCAGCCATCCATGGCATCGTACCTTGGCACACCGACGTTCCCCGACTTTACGCGCGAGGACAGAGCACAGTACACGGAATTACGCATGTGTTTGGAGACTATGATGTCCGACGTCCCCGACGAGTCGTACAAATATGCCATCCTCCTCAAGCATCTCAAGGTGCCCAGAGCGCATAACATAGCGCTGGCATATTCCAACTCAAGCACCCCATACTCCGCGGCTCTAGTGGCCCTCGACCAGCGTTATGGACGCATATGGGATTACGTGATCCAAGAAATACGGGATATCGACCGCCTCCCCCCAGCCAAAGACAATAGAGCACTGGATGACCTCTCTATCAAGGTACAATCCCTCGTGGGGATGCTGGGGTCCCAAAAGGAGAAGGGGAGACATGAACTGTATGCAAATTCTAACGTGGAGCGGATACTGGAGAAGCTCCCTCCAGCCCGTCAAGAGCGTTTTCGGCGGCAGAGAGACCACCGCGACCCCAACGGCCCAGAAGCATCCCTCCTAGACCTAGCTGATTTCCTCGCCAGGGAGGTCAGCAGTCTACGACTGGACACATTCGTGTGGAGTGACTCTAGCCCTAGAGATGGACCGCGGAGGTTCAATGACAACCGCCGGTCCGTGACAGTTATGCACCTAGCCGAGGTTGAGCCACGGCAGACGAGCCACAACACCCACGTCAAGGAGAAGTGGAAGATTGTATGCCAGTACTGTGAAAAGGAACATTGGCTGTCTCAATGTGACACTTTCAAGAAGCTGACCGCTGACGAGGTGAGTCAGTGGATCAAAGCCAACCGCCGCTGCTTCCGCTGCGCGCGCAGCCATATGGCAGCTGAGTGCCGCCTAAAGAAAAGATGCAGCAAGTGCGACGGTGCCCACCTGGAGGTCCTGCACGACAGCAACAAGCGTCCGCCAGGAAACCAAAGTGGGCCCGTCACGGTGATGTATCAGGCCGAGGCGGTGTCACCACAAACCAGTCCTGGACCCCCCCCCTGGTGTCCTGACTGCTACAGCAGACACTGGGAGTCACGGTGCTACTCGGACTACCGCGAGTCGGCACCACTACAGAAGATCCATAGGCCCCCCCCCCCTGGTGTACTTACTGCCGCAGCGGACACTCCATGTCACGGTGTGAAGCCTACCAGAAACTGACCCCCGCCGAAATGGATCAGTGGAGTAGGACGAACACACAGGACCACGCTCGCTGCGATACACTGCGCGAGGCCCACAAGAAAGGACTAGCCCGACAAGGCAACCCACCAACAGGAGTGCTCCACATAGACCAGCGCCACGGGAGCTCCCGAGTGCTCATCAAAGTGGTCAGAGTGCTCCTGAGTTACGAGGACAAGGTCCTGGACACTTACGCCGTCCTAGACGATGGGTCTGAAAAGACTCTCCTCCTCGCTTCCGCCGCAGCCCAGTTGGGCCTGCGGGGTGCCAAAGAAACAATGACAATCCGTACCATTAGAAGAGACCGGAAGACCATAAAGGGTGAACATTTCTCCTTCACGATAGCAGCGGTCGAGCAGCCCGAGAAGCAGTATAGCATCACTAACGCCTTCACCAGCCACGACATAGGCCTGTCAAGCTACAACTACCCCATCCCACAGCTGATGGCGAAGTACGTGCACCTACGTCAACTACCTATACCGCTCATCGACGGCGCCACACCGACCCTGCTCATAGGCTCTGACCACGCGGACCTCATTCTCCCAATTGAGGCGGCCCACATCGGACCCAAAGGATGCCCAGTCGCGGTTCAGACCCGACTGGGGTGGACGCTCCAGGGCCCCCTCTACGGACTTGACAGTCAACCCACGTCTACACGCTGCCTGCACACAAAGGTGAGCGACACCGGCCACTCTCTCGTACAGCCCGTTGAGAGGCTATTGACATTAGACGAGAGGCCTGTGAGAGAACCGTGGGCCCAAGAAGAGGGAGTTCCGAACTCCACCCCCCTCAGCTGCGCTCCAAGCGACGTAGCTGACCTCGAACCCAGCACCACAAACGACTTCTCGATGGGGCGGCCGGAACCGGCCCCTCCTCAGACGGGGTACAGACCGAACAAGAGGAACAGACGGAGGATGTGGAGACACAGCCAAGCACAGATCAACCAGTCTCAGGCCCGCTTCCTCCTAAGCTCCCTACCATCCCTTCCAGCCCGTCAGAAGCGGGTCAAGGACAGGGACAACTTAAAAGTGGACACAGTCGTTATGATCATAGACCAGTCACTACCCCGAGCTGCGTGGCCGGCCGGCCGCGTAAGCAAAGTGATCACTGGTGCCGACGGAAAGGTCAGAGCGGCAGAAGTTATTGTCCAGGGGCGGACCTACACCCGACCCGTGGCGAGGCTGATAGAGTTGCCGAGGCTCCCTGACTCCCCTGATGACGACCATGACCCACTGACTTTGTAGATTGCCCTACTCCCCACAACAGACATTGAGCAGTTGACTGGACTATTAATCTGTCTTCCTTTAACTAATTAGGTGCAGACTAATTAGGAGGCGGCTGTTGTGAAGGGCCAGATTAAACTGAATATATATATGTATCGTTTGATATACTTTGTATATTACTTATATATATACACGGAATATCCCTTTACCTGCGTACAGACCAGAGTAATATTCGCTCTCCTATTGGACAGCGCCCCCAGGCGCCAACGCGCAAGCCCACAACGGCAAGTTCAAAGACAACTGCAGGCATGTCAGAACATGCCCAGAGTCTGCGTAGTAATACGAGACAAGGACTGAGGTTGGGACTAGATATTCACTTAAGTATAAATACGGCGCAGGTGTAAACAGCAGCACTTCGTTCATTCAGTTCGTCTAAAGCAGCAGTGTGACAAGTTCGGTAACATTGAAGTGAGCAACCGTGCGTTTAGAACATGTGCGAAAAGGATAGTAAAAGTGTCAGAGTTTAGTGAAGTAACGTCAAGTTCGACCTAGTTTAATGTGAAGTATAGTGCACAGGAGAATCGGCGTCGGCGATTGCAGAACCATTCCTGGTTGGATTATATTGATTTGGGACGTGACTACCGGAGAAGAGCACCGTTGATTTCCACTGTCGTTTGGGATTTAACCTCGTGAGGATTACCACTCGGGCCTGCCTCGTGGAAGGGGCTGGCTAGCTGTCGTCAATGCTGTCGAGCATCTTGGATTACAACTATTGCTTTTGTCTGCTGATCAAGGGAGTACAAGCACCGACTCCTGTACCTGGAGCCTCTTTATTCCTCGTTGACTCAGACGGAGTACCCGAACATTCCTCTACCCTCCCGGCTTTACACCCCGGAGGGAACCCATTGTCTCCAGTTGGTACCGGTGTTGCCCTATATAATTGCTACTATACAACAGGTGGCGTCAGCTTAGACCCATCCTAGTATTCCTGCTATTCTTAGTGACTTATGCTCTTGACTGACTTTACGTATATTCTTCGCCATACAAGCGCGACCCTAATTCTCATTCTGTAACCTAACGTTGCCTAATAATAATAAATTACCCTCCAATAGTATTTCTGTGTCAATGCCGTGTTCTTGTGGGTGTTCACCATCTATATTTGATGTACTGTTTGGCCAGTAATTAAAGTACATAACTAGCAGTGGTTTAATCTATCACAATCTTTAATACAGTCAGGGTTTTGTAACCCCTCAGTTACAATTGGTCCTTCGAGCCGGAGGGTATCAGTGTAATATTTAATATAATATTAATATTAACCATGGCCAGCGGTGAACACTCCCCAAGCAGCTCTCCCAAGCTAGAACGCCCGCAGCGCAAACGTCAGCCACCCCCATATCTGGAGGAATTCGCTGTCGTTCTACCCCCTAGCTTATCTAAACAGACGTTAAATACGGATAAAGCGGATAGTCTAAGCATGTCCAATCCTATCGACTTGGCGACCCTGCCAGTAGAGACCCCAGTGGGTTCAGACCAAACTGACTCAGCTCACGGGGGGGACCAGGTGGGACATGACATGACTATACCTCCAGACAGCGTCACCGGGATAGACCCCGGAGCGCTCCAGGATAAAGAAAGCGTTCCAGGGATAGAACCCGACACACAACCAAGAGAAGAGAACCGCGCCCAGGAGATAGACCTTGGGGCGCGCCAGGAGAACAGATCTCCAACAAGCCCTGTCAGCACCCGATCACCTCCGTCAGTGTCATCCCCCAGAGAGGCGGACCAGATACTGGCGCAAGCCTTGATCGCCACACTGACAGCCTCCGCCGAAAGAGACCGACTTCAGGGTGAACGCGACCGGCTTCAAGCAAAGACGCTTAGTGAGCGCGAACACTCCGCCACGGAAAGAGAGCGCCTCCACGCGCAACTCCAAGCGCAAGCCCTTAGTGAGCGCGAACACTCTGCCATGGAACGAGAGCGCCTCCAGGCTCAACAGATGAGCGAGCGCGAACAACGAGAGCGCCTCCAGGCGCAACAATTAAGCGAGCGCGAACACTCTGCAGCGGAACGAGAGCGCCTTCACGCGCAACTCCAAGCGAAAGCCCTTAGTGAGCGCGAACACTCTGCAACCGAACGAGAGCGCTTCCAGGCGCAACAAAGGAGTGAGGACGACCGCATAAGACTGGAGGAGAGGCGCCTTCAGACGGAAGAGAACATCGAACGAGACCGCGCCAATGCACAGCGCGACGCCGCCAATGCCCAGCGCGAAGCAGAGCGCGACCGGCTGCAGGCGCAGATGATAGAACAATTGATTGCCAGGGCGACACCCCCTCTCTCCGCACGGAGCTCCCGGAGATCATCACGACAAGGGTCTAGGGCACCTTCCCCTACCCGACAAAGCGACCCGGGACCCGGCCAACAGGAGGAACCTGTCTACGTCTCCGACCCCCCTCCCCGACCGGTCCATACGAGACCCAGCCAACGGGAAGAACCGGCCTACGTCGCCGAGAGACTGACTAGAAGACTCCAGGACCTAGAAGAGGAAGAGGAAGAGGAGGAATGTCAAGCCCACCAGCAGCAACGTACTCTGGACCAAGAGGCCCAGTACAGCCCCGACTTCAGCCCCGAGTCACTGCACTACAAACCCCCGACCCAACTCACGGGTGAGTTTGACGTACAGTCAGCACCGAGGAACAGCACCTGGGGACCCGGCCTCTGGTACCCACCAAGTACTAACCCACGACCACACATACGGGGAGACTTGCCCAGGAGGCCTCTTCCCCTACGCTCACCAATGTGCCAGCCATCCATGGCATCGTACCTTGGCACACCGACGTTCCCCGACTTTACGCGCGAGGACAGAGCACAGTACACGGAATTACGCATGTGTTTGGAGACTATGATGTCCGACGTCCCCGACGAGTCGTACAAATATGCCATCCTCCTCAAGCATCTCAAGGTGCCCAGAGCGCATAACATAGCGCTGGCATATTCCAACTCAAGCACCCCATACTCCGCGGCTCTAGTGGCCCTCGACCAGCGTTATGGACGCATATGGGATTACGTGATCCAAGAAATACGGGATATCG
Source organism: Notolepis coatsorum (assembly GCF_963971535.1). Lineage (NCBI taxonomy): Eukaryota > Metazoa > Chordata > Actinopteri > Aulopiformes > Paralepididae > Notolepis > Notolepis coatsorum. The sequence continues at coordinate 2,366,104 of NC_140170.1, read as the reverse complement.
ACCGCCTCCCCCCAGCCAAAGACAATAGAGCACTGGATGACCTCTCTATCAAGGTACAATCCCTCGTGGGGATGCTGGGGTCCCAAAAGGAGAAGGGGAGACATGAACTGTATGCAAATTCTAACGTGGAGCGGATACTGGAGAAGCTCCCTCCAGCCCGTCAAGAGCGTTTTCGGCGGCAGAGAGACCACCGCGACCCCAACGGCCCAGAAGCATCCCTCCTAGACCTAGCTGATTTCCTCGCCAGGGAGGTCAGCAGTCTACGACTGGACACATTCGTGTGGAGTGACTCTAGCCCTAGAGATGGACCGCGGAGGTTCAATGACAACCGCCGGTCCGTGACAGTTATGCACCTAGCCGAGGTTGAGCCACGGCAGACGAGCCACAACACCCACGTCAAGGAGAAGTGGAAGATTGTATGCCAGTACTGTGAAAAGGAACATTGGCTGTCTCAATGTGACACTTTCAAGAAGCTGACCGCTGACGAGGTGAGTCAGTGGATCAAAGCCAACCGCCGCTGCTTCCGCTGCGCGCGCAGCCATATGGCAGCTGAGTGCCGCCTAAAGAAAAGATGCAGCAAGTGCGACGGTGCCCACCTGGAGGTCCTGCACGACAGCAACAAGCGTCCGCCAGGAAACCAAAGTGGGCCCGTCACGGTGATGTATCAGGCCGAGGCGGTGTCACCACAAACCAGTCCTGGACCCCCCCCCTGGTGTCCTGACTGCTACAGCAGACACTGGGAGTCACGGTGCTACTCGGACTACCGCGAGTCGGCACCACTACAGAAGATCCATAGGCCCCCCCCCCTGGTGTACTTACTGCCGCAGCGGACACTCCATGTCACGGTGTGAAGCCTACCAGAAACTGACCCCCGCCGAAATGGATCAGTGGAGTAGGACGAACACACAGGACCACGCTCGCTGCGATACACTGCGCGAGGCCCACAAGAAAGGACTAGCCCGACAAGGCAACCCACCAACAGGAGTGCTCCACATAGACCAGCGCCACGGGAGCTCCCGAGTGCTCATCAAAGTGGTCAGAGTGCTCCTGAGTTACGAGGACAAGGTCCTGGACACTTACGCCGTCCTAGACGATGGGTCTGAAAAGACTCTCCTCCTCGCTTCCGCCGCAGCCCAGTTGGGCCTGCGGGGTGCCAAAGAAACAATGACAATCCGTACCATTAGAAGAGACCGGAAGACCATAAAGGGTGAACATTTCTCCTTCACGATAGCAGCGGTCGAGCAGCCCGAGAAGCAGTATAGCATCACTAACGCCTTCACCAGCCACGACATAGGCCTGTCAAGCTACAACTACCCCATCCCACAGCTGATGGCGAAGTACGTGCACCTACGTCAACTACCTATACCGCTCATCGACGGCGCCACACCGACCCTGCTCATAGGCTCTGACCACGCGGACCTCATTCTCCCAATTGAGGCGGCCCACATCGGACCCAAAGGATGCCCAGTCGCGGTTCAGACCCGACTGGGGTGGACGCTCCAGGGCCCCCTCTACGGACTTGACAGTCAACCCACGTCTACACGCTGCCTGCACACAAAGGTGAGCGACACCGGCCACTCTCTCGTACAGCCCGTTGAGAGGCTATTGACATTAGACGAGAGGCCTGTGAGAGAACCGTGGGCCCAAGAAGAGGGAGTTCCGAACTCCACCCCCCTCAGCTGCGCTCCAAGCGACGTAGCTGACCTCGAACCCAGCACCACAAACGACTTCTCGATGGGGCGGCCGGAACCGGCCCCTCCTCAGACGGGGTACAGACCGAACAAGAGGAACAGACGGAGGATGTGGAGACACAGCCAAGCACAGATCAACCAGTCTCAGGCCCGCTTCCTCCTAAGCTCCCTACCATCCCTTCCAGCCCGTCAGAAGCGGGTCAAGGACAGGGACAACTTAAAAGTGGACACAGTCGTTATGATCATAGACCAGTCACTACCCCGAGCTGCGTGGCCGGCCGGCCGCGTAAGCAAAGTGATCACTGGTGCCGACGGAAAGGTCAGAGCGGCAGAAGTTATTGTCCAGGGGCGGACCTACACCCGACCCGTGGCGAGGCTGATAGAGTTGCCGAGGCTCCCTGACTCCCCTGATGACGACCATGACCCACTGACTTTGTAGATTGCCCTACTCCCCACAACAGACATTGAGCAGTTGACTGGACTATTAATCTGTCTTCCTTTAACTAATTAGGTGCAGACTAATTAGGAGGCGGCTGTTGTGAAGGGCCAGATTAAACTGAATATATATATGTATCGTTTGATATACTTTGTATATTACTTATATATATACACGGAATATCCCTTTACCTGCGTACAGACCAGAGTAATATTCGCTCTCCTATTGGACAGCGCCCCCAGGCGCCAACGCGCAAGCCCCCAACGGCAAGATCAAAGACAACTGCAGGCATGTCAGAACATGCCCAGAGTCTGCGTAGTAATACGAGACAAGGACTGAGGTTGGGACTAGATATTCACTTAAGTATAAATACGGCGCAGGTGTAAACAGCAGCACTTCGTTCATTCAGTTCGTCTAAAGCAGCAGTGTGACAAGTTCGGTAACATTGAAGTGAGCAACCGTGCGTTTAGAACATGTGCGAATAGGATAGTAAAAGTGTCAGAGTTTAGTGAAGTAACGTCAAGTTCGACCTAGTTTAATGTGAAGTATAGTGCACAGGAGAATCGGCGTCGGCGATTGCAGAACCATTCCTGGTTGGATTATATTGATTTGGGACGTGACTACCGGAGAAGAGCACCGTTGATTTCCACTGTCGTTTGGGATTTAACCTCGTGAGGATTACCACTCGGGCCTGCCTCGTGGAAGGGGCTGGCTAGCTGTCGTCAATGCTGTCGAGCATCTTGGATTACAACTATTGCTTTTGTCTGCTGATCAAGGGAGTACAAGCACCGAGTCCTGTACCTGGAGCCTCTTTATTCCTCGTTGACTCAGACGGAGTACCCGAACATTCCTCTACCCTCCCGGCTTTACACCCCGGAGGGAACCCATTGTCTCCAGTTGGTACCGGTGTTGCCCTATATAATTGCTACTATACAACAGGTGGCGTCAGATTAGACCCATCCTAGTATTCCTGCTATTCTTAGTGACTTATGCTCTTGACTGACTTTACGTATATTCTTCGCCATACAAGCGCGACCCTAATTCTCATTCTGTAACCTAACGTTGCCTAATAATAATAAATTACCCTCCAATAGTATTTCTGTCAATGCCGTGTTCTTGTGGGTGTTCACCATCTATATTTGATGTACTGTTTGGCCAGTAATTAAAGTACATAACTAGCAGTGGTTTAATCTATCACAATCTTTAATACAGTCAGGGTTTTGTAACCCCTCAGTTACCCGCTCCTTATTGCATAACGT
>NC_140170.1:2357954-2362518 GCF_963971535.1 Notolepis coatsorum | reverse complement strand
TGGCCTGGGGATAGAAGCTTCTTCTGAGTCTTTCTGTGCTCGCCTTAAGACTCCGGTATCGCTTGCCTGACCGCAGCAGTTCAAAGAGGCAGTTGTTCGGGTGGCTCGAGTCCTTAATAATTCTCTTAGCCTTCCCCTTGCACCGCTTGTAGTAAATGTTCTGGAGGGTGGGAAGCCCCCCTCCAATTGTGCGTTCGGCTGAACGTGTCACTCTTTGTAGTCTGCTACGGTCTTGTGCAGTGCTATTCCCAAACCAGGAGGTGATGTTGCCGGTCAGGATGCTCTCTATTGTACATGAGTAGAAGTTCCTAAGGATCTTCTGACTGACTTGGAACTTCCTTAGGCGCCTGAGGAAGTAGAGGCGTTGTGCCTTCTTCACTACACTGTCAATGTGTGTGGTCCATGTCAAGTCCTCGGATATGTGGGCTCCGAGGTACTTGAAACTGTTCACTCTCTCAACCGGTGCCCCGTCGATGCTGAGGGGGCTGTAGTCCTTGACCCCCGACCTCCTGAAGTCCACAATCATCTCTTTTGTTTTGCTGACGTTCAGGGAGAGGCAGTTCTCCTGACACCACTGTGACAGGTTCTCTACCTCTTCCAGGTAGGCCCTTTCGTCGTTGGCAGAGATCAGGCCCACCACTACTGTGTCATCAGCAAATTTGATGATGGTGTTGTTGTTCCGCTGTGCTACGCAGTCATGTGTGTACAGGGAGTAGAGGAGGGGGCTCAGAACACAGCCCTGGGGGGCCCCTATGTTGAGCGTGATGGATGAGGAGGTGCAGTTGCCGGCTCTTACCACCTGGGGTCTGCCCGTCAGGAAGTCCAAGACCCACTGGCACAGGTCATAGTTCAAGCCCAGGTCCCTGAGCTTGGCTATGAGTTTGGAGGGGACTATGGTATTGAATGCTGAGCTGTAGTCGATGAACAGCATTCTCACATAGTTCCCCTGCCTCTTGTCCAGATGTGATGCTGCTGTGTGCAGCACATGGGCTATGGCGTCCTCCGTGGACCTGTTGGGGCGATATGCAAATTGCAGAGGGTCCAGGTTGATGGGGAGGGAGGAACAGATGTAGCCCTTCACTAGCTTCTCAAAGCACTTCATGGCTATGGAGGTGAGGGCTACAGGGCGGTAGTCGTTGAGGCAAGCGGGCGTAGATTTTTTGGGTACAGGGATGATGGTGGACTTCTTCAGACAGGTGGGGATGACAGCCTGTTCCAAGGACAGGTTGAAGATGTCAGTGAATTGATTTGATTTGATTTTATTGATGGATTAAAAACACACAACAAGGATCCAAAGGATAACATGAGAAAGAGTAAAACCCTTATTTCCGTTAGGCCACAACAAAAAAACACGACAATAACACAACACTCATACATTTAAAACATTATAAGACTAACCTAACGCTAAAATTGTATACCCCACAATAACTAAAAACTGACAATAACACAAAACTCATACATTTAAAACATTAAAAGACTAACCTATTGCTAAAATTGTCTACCCCACAATAACTAAAAACTGATTGGAAACCCATTCAAACTATAGGGGGCTATTCTTCTATTCTGTCCATGAGCCACTTCCTGACGCTTCTCTTGAAGCTGTGGAGGCTCAAGCTCTGCTTGATGGGGAGAGGCAGCTTGTTCCAATCCTGGGCTCCAGAGAAAGTAAGGGAGCATTGGCCCAGTTTCGATCGGAAAGAAGCAGGCTTCAGGTTTGCTATGCTTGCTCTAGTTCTGTGGTTGTGGGATTCGTTGACCGGGGTGAAGTAGTTTTGGAGGTATCTAGGGGACCTTTGGTTTATAATATTGTGCACTATGTTCAGTCTGAGCTGGGTAACTCTGGCCTCTATAGGAAGCCAGTTTAGCTCCTGGAAGTGACTCCTCCCTATGTGGGTGCGAGGGCCAAGACCCATTACCACCCTTACTAGCTTATTTTGGGAAACCTGAAGCTTCTTTTTTATGTTCACTGACAGGCCCTCGAACCACGATACGCTACCATAGTCAAAGTGGCAGAGTACTAGACTATTTGCTAATAGCCTGAGGCTATCTCTGCCAAGGAGGTTGGCTTTCCTAGCTAGGTACCTGGTGCGGGCGTTGACTTTGCCCAGTACTTGGGAGGCCATAGCCTCCCCATCTAGGCTCCCGTCTATCATACAGCCTAGATACTTCGCTTTTTTTTGCTGTTTTAGGGTTACAGCTCCTAGCTGGATATTAAACTCCCGGGGCCAGTTGGTCGGCACAGACTTTTAGGACGCGGCCGGGGATGCCGTCCGGTCCTGCTGCCTTCCTGATATTCACTTTTTTAAAGATCCGTCTCACCTCATGCTCTGTTACCCTGAACACTGAGTCTCCATCAGCAGACCCCCCCCCCCCCATAGCCGTGGTTTGTAGGCTGGTGTTGTTATTCACAGCCTCAAACCTCGCATAGAAGGAATTGAGATCATTTGCTAAGGAGATGTCACTGTTCAGTTTGAGGGGGGTTCCTTTGTAGTCTGTCATTGTTCTGAGGCCCTGCCACATGCCTCTAGAGTCAGCCTGTTCAAACTGAAGTTCAACTTTATCCCTGTAACGCCGTTTTGCCTCTATTACTGCTCTCCTGACGTTGTATCTTGCCATCTTGTGTTCTTCCATGTTGCCTGTCACCAGCCCGGTGTTGTATGCTGATGTGCGCACTTTCAGAGCCTCACGGACGGATTTGTCTACCCAGGGCTTTTGATTTGGGTAGATTTTAATTTTGGTGGAGGGGATTGTTTCTTCTACCTGAGTACAGACATAGTCAATCACCGTTTCGGTGTATTCGTTAATATTGGCTGTGTTATCACGGAATACACTCCAGTCTGTGCTTTCCAGTACAGCTTGGAGTGACTCCTCTGACGTCACGGCCCAACGCTTAACCTCTCGCGAGACCACCGGCGTTCGCTTGAGACTTTGTTTGTACTTTGGCAAAAGAAATATTGCAGCGTGATCGCTTTTACCGAATGGACTAAGAGCCTGTGACTTGTACCCATTCTTAAATTGCGAGTATACATGGTCTAATATGTTCTCGCCTCTGGTGGGACAGGTCACATGCTGATAGAAATTCGGCAGCACCTTTTTAAGACGCGCGCTGTTAAAATCACCCAGAACCAAAATGGCGGCGTCAACATTAGCTGCCTGGAGTTTGTTTACCTCGTCGTGAAGTTTTGAAAGTGCGACCCCAGTGTTCGCGTGTGGTGGAATGTACACTCCGATGAGGATGATGGACGTTAACTCTCTTGGGAGGAAGAAGGGTCGACATTTTATCGTGATAAACTCCAGGTCTGGGGAGCAGTGGTTAGACAGTTCCTTTGTGTTGCCTAAATCGCACCACTCCTTGTTTATCATGAAGGCAATGCCGCCTCCTCTCGTCTTTAGTGACTCTTCTGCCGTCCGGTCCTTGCGGAGAACGAAGAAGTGGTCTGCCGGTTCTATTGCGTGATTCGGGACATCTGGACTCAGCCAAGTTTCTGTGAAACAGAGGACGTTACAATCCCGAATGTCCCTCTGGAATTGGATCCGTGCTCTGATGTCATCCAGTTTATTTCCTATCGATTGCACATTGGCCAACAATATGCTGGGCAATGTGGTTCTGTGTCGTTTGGACCTCAGTCTGTTTCGGACCCCCGCTCTCTTTCCACATCTTCGCGGCGGTTTCTCCTGGTCTTGGCCATGATAACAAAGGATCTCGGCGGGCCATTTCTGCTGTTCAGCGATCCGATCCAGAGAGCAATCCAAACGGTAAGTTTTCCTTAATCCAATGTCAATGATTGACTGACGGTCATACACATATAATGCACCAACAGTTGGTGCAAATAAAACTCCTAATACTATAAAAATTAACAAAAGAAAGCACAGTCTCGACGGAGCGATCAGAAAGGCAGCCATCAGAGCAGCGCCAGTTCGTCTACTGACTGTCTATTCTTCTTCTGATAGCAGGTGTTTAATCAAAGATCCCCGCTTTCTAGTAGGGATGTCCGATATTATCGGCCTACCAATATTATCGGCCGATATTGGCATACAAATTTGATATCGGAAAATATCGGTATCGGTTTTCAAAAAAATATTATATTTTTACATAATTTTTTTACATTTATTTAACCTTTATTTACCCAAGCAAGCAAGTAAGAACAAATTATTATTTTATTTATTGTCAAAGTATTCATAATGTTGTGTTAATTACACGACAAGTGATATGCAATGTTAATTACCTGAAATTATTCAGTTTTTTGGGGGGGGACGGGGGACCCTGCATATATTGGTATCGGTTGATATCGGTTAAATTAAGAGTTGGACAATATCGGTATATCAGTATCGGTAAAAAAGCCAATATCAAACATCCCTACTTTCTAGTCTTGCACAAGGACCAATCAACATGGGTATGGGCGGGTTCATTTTCCATCTATGGGGATTTGATTGGCTGTTTTTAAATAAAGTGCGGCCGCAGGATTAATAACGTTAGTTCGGCCAGAGAAACAAATATACTAATACAAATTTGTTGGACCTGCGAGATTTGTACTTTGTACTTTGTAGGTCTGCATTTTAAATG
>NC_140170.1:2260454-2352954 GCF_963971535.1 Notolepis coatsorum | reverse complement strand
AATGTCTGCCAAATATCTCCATAATGGGAGGGAGGGGGGGGGGGTCTTGGCTGGCGAGGGAAACCCGACCTGAGACACCTCCTCCTCCTCCTCCTCCTCCTCCTCCTCCTCCTAATCTTTCATCTCTCCATCACGCCTCCTACTGGAATCCACGCTCCACATGTTGTGACATCACAGCCTGGCCAGGCTCCCGCCCAGGTGGGGAAGAGGGGTTTGTTGTGAAACATATATGTTAGATCAGGCGACCTTTGTGATAAAGTATCTCTTAACCCCTTGTGTGGTGTTGGTGGTGTGTCTGTTCCTTGCCTAATTATCCTGATGGACCCGCGACATTGTTGGGATTTTAAAACGATAAACAATTCATGTAGAAACACAAAGCAATCGACAGCGTATGATATGGTTAATATTTGACATTTACTTCTGCTAGATCACATTTATCAATAAAGGTTTGTTGGAAAGAATCCATTATTATAATTATGAATCAATGAATGGAATAAATCGTGTTTATCTTGAAACATATAAATGAAACAAGGTGGAGGCAGACAGTGAAGGAACACAGTGAACCCTTTTGTTTAATTTCTTACCATATTTACTTGTTTTCACCTACGATTTACACACAGTGTCCAGTGGACCAGAACACCATGTAGGTATAAATGTGCAAAAACACACGTCTTCAATCAATATCTGAAATGAAAGAAGAAGAAGAAAAAAAAAGAACCTTCGTACTGTCTTGCACTCTTACACTCATTAATCTTCCTTGGTAAATGGCTGCTTTTTTATATAGCATTTTTATCCAAAGCGCTTTACAATTTGTTACTCACATTTTACCAATTCACTCACACATTCACTCACCGACGGCGGAGGCAACCATGCCGGGTGCCAACCTGCTCATCGGAAGCATTTAGGGGTTAAGTGTCTTGCTCAAGGACACATCGACACGCTGCCCGGGAGGAGCGGGAATCGAACCGGGAACCTCCGGATTGCCAGACGACTGCTCTACCTCCTGAGCCACTGTCGCCCCCTTGCCTATATACTACCTAGTATACTAACACGTCTCTACTATCATGCACAACACTCATTAATCTCCGTTGTATATACTACTACCTACTATACTAATATGTCTCTACTACTATGCACTCAACACTGCAGCACATAAGTTTCAACACTGTTTGTTGAACATTGTTACTCAGCTGAAAGAGTTGTTCCCTTCCTGCTGACTTGTCCTACAGAACGTATAAGTCACTTTGGATAAAAGCGTTCAGCTAAATTACTAAATGTAAATGTAAATGTAAATGTGAATGTGAATGTGAATGTGAATGTGAATGTGAATGTGAATGTAAATGTGAATGTGAATGTAAATGTGAAAGTAAATGTGAATGTAAATGTGAATGTAAATGTGAATGTAAATGTGAATGTAAATGTGAATGTAAATGTGAAAGTAAATGTGAATGTGAATGTAAATGTAAATGTAAATGTGAAAGTAAATGTGAATGTAAATGTGAATGTAAATGTGAAAGTAAATGTGAATGTGAATGTAAATGTGAATGTAAATGTGAATGTGAATGTGAATGTGAATGTAAATGTGAAAGTAAATGTGAATGTGAATGTAAATGTGAAAGTAAATGTGAATGTGAATGTAAATGTGAAAGTAAATGTGAATGTGAATGTAAATGTAAATGTGAAAGTAAATGTGAATGTGAATGTGAATGTAAATGTGAATGTAAATGTGAATGTGAATGTGAATGTGAATGGTGAATGTGAATGTAATTGTGAATGTGAATGTGAATGGGGGAGGGGCACATAGTGCACTTAATGAAAATATATTCACATAAAATAAGTCTCAGGTTAAAAAAGTGACACATCATTTCTCTTTTAGTAAACATTGAAAACGGGTCAGACAGACCAGAACACCACACAAGGGTTAACGGTACAGTCTTTGGTCTAAATCCGCTAAATACAATTATAGTGTACTTCATGTTCAAGTTCAAGTTCAAGTTTGTTTTTATTTGTCACGTATAAAGTACATTACAGTGAAATGCTTGGGTCTGTGAGAGCCTCCTGAGATTGTGCTTCATACAGTAAAAAAAAGTAAAAGAGGAATAAAGTCCCAACACTATACAAATATACAATATACTAAATAAAGTACAACCTAAGTACAATGACGTAAAAATGCAAACAATGAGGTGCAAAAATGCTAAAAGTAAAATCAAAAATGCTAAATGCAAGAATGAGGTATGGATGTAGTGCAAATCTCTTTTAATAAATAGATAAAATATAGTGTTAAAGTGTTTAAAGTGTCTCAAGTGAATGAGTGTTTGTTTAACCCTTTCCCTACCACAAGCCCAAAGGGTTAACCCTTTCACTGTGACAATACAGAAGGTTAACCCTTTCACTACAAAATTGTTAACCCTATCACTGCGACAATACAGAACGTTAACCCTTTCACTGCCACATGACAAAGGGTTAACCCTTTCACAACCACACTACAGACGGTTAACCCTTTCACTACCACACTACATAAGGTTAACCCGTTCACTGCCACACTACAGACGGTTAACCCTTTCACTACCACACTGCAAAATGTTAACCCTTTCACTGCCACATGACAAAGGGTTAACCCTTTCACAACCACACTACATACGGTTAACCCTTTCACTACCACACTACATAAGGTTAACCCTTTCACTACCACACTACAGACGTTTAACCCTTTCACTACCACACTACAGAAGGTTAACCCTTTCACTGCGACAATACAGAACGTTAACCCTTTCACTGCCACATGCCAAAGGGTTAACCCTTTCACAACCACACTACAGACGGTTAACCCTTTCACTACCACACTACAGAAGGTTAACCCTTTCACAACCACACTACAGACGGTTAACCCTTGCACTGCCACACTACAGAAGGTTAACCCTTTCACTACCACATTACAGAAGGTTAACCCTTTTACTGCCACACTGCAGAAGGTTAACCCTTTCACTACCACATGACAGAAGGTTAACCCTTTCACTGCGACAATACAGAAGGTTAACCCTTTCACTGCCACACGACAAATGGTTAACCCTTTCACTGCCACACTACAGAAGGTTAACCCTTTCACTACCACAGTACAGAAGGTTAACCCTTTCACTGCCACACTACAGAAGGTTAAAGTCACAGGTTCTCAGACGTTCTTCAGTTTGTGACCCGGTCTCGTGACAACATGGGGACCCTCCAGAAGGCCACGGCGCCACGTTTTTGTCCCGAACCCAAAGAATCACCCATTGTCTTGTCTGTTGTTTGTCTGCAGACGAGGGGCATTCCAGCCCTGAGTCACCGTCATCACTATCAGATCACAGGTGAACTGGAGCTCACGGGTCGAGAAGAGTACACTCCTGTTGTTGTTGTTGTTGTTGTTGTTGTTGTTGTCATATTAGTTTCTCCAAAAAAAGTAATATTTTGTTCCTGTGGCTTTTGTGAAATCGAGCGTGCACTGATCTGTGGTCAGGTCAAAGCAGGAGAGCGTGCACTGATCTGTGGTCAGCAGGAGAGCGTGCACTGATCTGTGGTCAGGTCAAAGCAGGAGAGGGTGCACTGATCTGTGGTCAGCAGGAGAGCGTGCACTGATCTGTGGTCAGGTCAAAGCAGGAGAGCGTGCACTGATCTCTGGTCAGCAGGATAGTCTGCACTGATCTGTGGTCAGGCTTGATTGATTGATTGAAAACTTAATTTAACAGATATTGCAGAATGGGTACAGTACAGTACGGCTCAATACACTTTATGTTTATATCAGGGTCCCCCATTTTCAATTCATAATGCATAGCTAGAACATGGGAGGCAGACACAGGGATCACACAATGCACTCTTGGTAGCTGGGGGGGAATAATGGTTGGATTATTGTTGTATAAACTTTGGTCCGCTCTCCATTTACCAGTTACCCTGTAATATATCACTGAGTGGGAAATACGTCAAATTTTATTTTTATTTTTATTTTTTTACAATGAACGCCGAAACAATACACAGTAAACTCTCGGTCGCAGTAATAAAAAGGCATTTTGAATAACGACAAAAAAGAGTTCTGAGTCATCGACACAAACCTAGACAGGAGCGGCAGCATAGGAACAAACCCCCCCCCCCACCTCCTCCCCTCCCTTGATTAGAAAGTTCATGTAAAAACAGATTAGAGCTCTGTGGAAACATGGCCGCCTCAGGGGACGTCCCTGGAATTCACCGTTTGTTTAGTGGAGGAGACAGAGAGAGAGAGCGCTGCTGGCTACGAAAGGTTCAGCTGCAGGTAGGACTCACCTGAGAGAGAGAGACTCACCTGGGAGACTGACCTGTGGCTGCCTGACTGCCAGGGGACCTGCCAGGGGGGGGGGGGGCTGACCGATGTCCAGGATCTACAGTAAGGGACAGATAGAGGCAACATTGTTACCGTAGAAGTCGATCAGGAAGTGTAATTAGTTACTTGTTACTGATTACTTCTTTCAAAAGTAATCAAAATTACTTTAGTGATTGCTTTTTATACAAATAATTTGTTACGTTACTAGTTACATTACTTTCTCTTACCCCCCCATATCTCCGAAAAATGTAACGTACAACCTGTTTAGCTTGTTAGCTGCCCAGATGTCAACTGTGGTGGAAACAAAGACTAACAAAGTCGGAAGTGTGGCCTTGAGATGAGCTTCCATCACCACATATTTCTCTCTGGAGGAGCCAGCAAATGTCTTTCTCTGTTGGCAGCTTGACGTTGTTCTGAATAGGTATTAATTAAGTAACGTGTTACTGTCCAACACTGCCGTAGAACCTCATGTTTCTGTGTGGTAGATGAGCATGAGCACGTTCTAGTGACTGGCTGGTCCTTAACACATTCAGGGCCATTGGGGGCCGTCTAATATCACGCTAGACGGCCAGCATTTCAAAATAGACTTGCATAGTTTGTGAGGCTGATTGTAGAGCTAAATCTATACTTTATAGTTGCTATCTGTCAATTCTCATTGTCAATTGAGACCATAAACCGTCCCTTCAAAATGGCTTAAAGAAATTACTTTTTCATCAATACGTTCTCATTTTATAGCCTCGTGAGTATAAGCGTTATATGGGATTTGGGCTGGTATATTTCCTGCAAAACGAGATACAGGGCGCTAAGCTAATAACATTAAATCTAACAGCGTTTCGGCCCTACAGAAGCTAGAGCTAAAACGCATATTGTCGGTATTGATGGTCCACCATGAATGCATGAAGGGGGGGGGGCGTGGGACATCGTTTCTGATTATTGATTACCAATAACCGCGTTAGCCTCAGTAGCCACATTCGCTGATCGGGTGGATGGCTATCATAACAAGGCCTGATCAGCATGTAATTTATGTGAAAAAGATCTTACCGTGGGCCGGTTGGATCCCCAAAAGGATTTCCCAGTTATCGATCGCCATCTGGTAGATCGATATGTCCATTGGCTGATGATATATTCCTTTACTGCATAGTGAATTCGGCGTTGCAAAAGGTATTCCAAGCTACAGGCTACACGTATAGAATCCAGCTAACTGGAAACTCCATTGAAAGTAAAAAAAAAAATAGTGCACCGTTCTGCCACAGGGCAAGTCAAGTCAAGTCAAGTCAAGAGTTTTAATTGTCACGGCATACAGGTATACAATGAAATGCGGGTGGTCTTGCCCGCAACGATGTGCAATACAGTGGTACATATAATAGAATCAAAAGAAGAAAACAACATTGTGCAGTAACAGGTAGCAGGTAACATGGAGTGACATCTCGGTATCTGTACATAGTTATTTACAGAGCATGTGGGACATGCTAGTTAGCTTTGGTAGTGCAATACACTGTTCCTGTTATTCTAATTTAAAGTGTCCTTTCCTTTGGCCATAAGTGTGCGTGTGCGACATGAGTGTGTGCCCGCTCATGTTAAAGTGTTAAGTGGCTGCTCGTGTGTGAGCGTGCACAGTGTGCGTGTCGTGTGTGTGTTCATGTGTGCTTGTGTGTGGACAGTTCAATGTTCTGAGCACTCAATGTTCATTGTTCATGGCTCTGATGGCCTGGGGGAAGAAGCTGAGCCTAAGCCGCTCTGTCCTAGTAGCTGGGGTTCGCAGGCGTCTGCCTGACCTCAGCAGCTGAAACAGGCTGTTATTGGGGTGGTGAGGGTCTTTCATTATCCTGCAGGCTCTGGATTTGCACCTCTTGTTGTATAGAACCTGCAGGGGGGGTAGTGCAATACCCGTGGTACGCTCGGCTGAGCGCACCACTCTCTGTAGGGCCTTCTTGTCCTGTGCCGTGCTGTTTCCATACCAGGCAGTGATGTTTCCGGTCAGGATGCTCTCTACAGCTCCTGAGTAGAAGGACTGGAGTATCTTCCCCGATACTCTGAACTTCCTTAACTGTCTCAGGTGGTAGAGACGCTGTTTCGCCTTCTTTACTACTGTTTCTATGTGTGTTGACCATGTCAGGTCCTCTGAGATGTGGACCCCCAGGTACTTGAAGCTGCTCACCCTGTCCACGGTAGCCCCGTTTATCATCAGTGGTGTGTGTGTCTCCTGCTGTCCTCTCCTATAATCCACGATCAGCTCCTTGGTTTTGCCAATGTTCAGGAGCAGGCTGTTGTCCTGGCACCAGCGTTCCAGTACCTCAACCTCCTCCCGGTAGGCCTTCTCGTCGTTGTCCGAGATCAGCCCCACCACCACTGTGTCATCTGCGAACTTCACTATGGAGTTGGAGCTGAACTTGGCCACACAGTCGTGTGTGTAGAGTGAGTACAGCAGGGGGCTCAGAACACAGCCCTGGGGGGACCCGATGCTCAGGGTGATGGTGTTGGAGGTCTGACCCCCCACCCTGACCGCCTGGGGTCTTTCGCTCAGAAAGTCCAGTACCCAGGCGCTCAGGGCGGAGCTCAGACCTAGCTCGATCAGCTTGTCCACCAGTCTGGTGGGGACTATGGTGTTGAACGCTGAGCTGTAGTCAATGAACAACAGTCTCACATAGCCCCCCTTCTGACGGTCAAGGTGCGAGAGGGTGCTGTGCAGTACCTGGGAGACCGCGTCATCGGTGGACCTGTTTGTCCTGTATGCAAATTGCATAGGGTCCATATCACTGGGGAGGGAGGCACAAATGTGGTCCTTGACCAGCCTCTCGAAACATTTCATGACCACAGAGGTGAGTGCCACCGGTCTGTAGTCATTTGGACATGCTGGGGAGGGTTTCTTCGGCACAGGGATGATGGTAGACATCTTGAAGCAGGCAGGGACCACTGACTCCGCCAGTGATTGATTAAATATGGCGGTGAACACAGGGGCCAGCTGGTTGGCACAGGTCTTGAGTATACGTCCTGTTATGCCATCTGGGCCAGCAGCCTTCCTGGTGTTCACCTGCATAAATGCTCTTCTCACACTGTGTTCCGACAACGAGAGAGCGTCCCCCCCCCCTCGCGGTTGCCCCCCCCCCTCCACAACAGCCGGCGCGCCAGTGACGTCACTAGCCGGAGAGCCAGCAGCGCCACTGTCTACACCAAACCGAGCGTAGAAGATGTTGAGCTTGTCCGCGAGGGAGGCGTCGTCGCTCCCCATTGAGGGGGCGCTGACTTTATAGTCAGTTATTGTCTTCAGTCCCTGCCATAATCCTCTTGTGTCGTTTTGTGCCATTTGTGTCTCCAGTTTATCAGCATATGTCCTCTTAGCAAGTTTGACAGCTTTGCGTAGAGTATAGACTGAAGCCTTATACTCCTCCATGTTTCCTGACTCTCTACCCAGGTTGTAGGCGGGCACACTGCATTATCGAGACAGCGCCCCTAAGAGGATCTGGCCGGTAATGCACTTTTCAGAATTCAAAGAGTAGGGTACTTCTGCAGTGCCGCTCGGTGACCTTGAGTAGGTTATTAAAATGGAATAAAAGCCAAAACAACCTTGCCACGGACATGTCCGTGGATGGCCCTCTAGCGTAGGATTCGAAACACGGACATCTCCGTGGTCGGGCGCCAATGTGTTAAGGTCGTTCTAGTGACCGGCTGGTCCTTCAGGTCGTTCTAGTGACTGGCTGGTCCTTAACACTTTCAGTGCCAGCCATAACGTTGATTAATGTCCTTGGATGCCAGCATCCACTTCAATGATAGCGTTAAAAACGCATAATCTATGTTCTAAATTATGGCTATGTGTCTAATCTGACCGTCGCTTATCAATGACTTGTTTGCAGTCAACATTGTCAAAACGGATTGTTTTTTAATCGGTTCATATCCTTTTTATAGCATTTTGAAAAGCTATCGTTCTCTCGAAAACTTCAGGAAAATAGAAAGATTCCGTCATAAACGGCATTTATTGGAATATTCTCGAATACACTAGACACGTTGTCATTTGTCGGCCTATTTATGAATCGTTTTCAAATAAACGCTAGATTATCGATAGTATATGTGTACTTATGAGAAATCTATTCTCTTATTTCCTCAACAGCACACACACACACACACATATACACATACGGGACATGCTGTTTTCTCAGTGAAAACAGCTCTGATTATCCTAAAACTGGTAACATACACTCCTTACCTTAGATCAGATGTTCTCCAAAAAGATTATTCCAATTCCTGATCGCCATTCCAAATATCGATCGCGTTTATTGATTGATTATTGGCTGCTGTAAATATATATTCCAGGCTGCTTTCCATCTCGCGATCACTTCCCTCTTGATCAGACGGCTCGCCAGCATAGTGGAGCCAGTAGGCTCCCCCTCCACACATCCACCAGTCTAATCGAATGGCCTGCAGTTACACAGGGATAGACGATAGGGGGCGGTATTTTCCCATCGGAGCTCCTAGAGGGGCTGCTGTACCAACGGGAGACTCGGTTGATGAAATATGAATTCAGATCGCTAATAAAAAAATCAAACGACAATTCGCGTCGGTGGCACTCAACGGGGGGCATGAAATAACGAGATAACACGTCTGTGGCACTCAAAGTGTTAACACATTGGGTGCCAACGACGTGAAATCTCGTTGTTGGCCGCCATGCTTTGTGTGCCAATGATGAGAAATCTTGTTATTTAATCGTTATTTCTTTTATTAGCGATATGTTGTTTGAAGTCTCGCTTTCAGTTTGATTGAGACTTCTGTTTGAGCCAGACTTCAGTTTGAGCGAGACTTCAGTTTGAGCCAGACTTCAGTTTGAGCCAGACTTCTGTTTGAGCCAGACTTCTGTTTGAGCCAGACTTCTGTTTGAGCCAGACTTCAGTTTGAGCGAGACTTCAGTTTGAGCGAGACTTCAGTTTGAGCGAGACTTCAGTTTGAGCCAGACTTCTGTTTGAGCCAGACTTCTGTTTGAGCCAGACTTCTGTTTGAGCCAGACTTCAGTTTGAGCGAGACTTCTGTTTGAGCCAGACTTCAGTTTGAGCCAGACTTCTGTTTGAGCCAGACTTCTGTTTGAGCCAGACTTCTGTTTGAGCCAGACTTCTGTTTGAGCCAGACTTCTGTTTTGGGTAAGAAATAGAAGAATATTCAGAACTTATCATAACAGTCATGAGCCAGTGGCAAAAAAGAAATCCTTTTAGTGAAACGATTTGATGCACAAACACCGTAGTTTTGTGGCTGCTGCTGAAGCTCTCGCTCAATACTGGACCAATTAATGAATTCATTCATTCATTAATTTAATCTTTATTTAATCTAGAAAGATCATTGATCAATGATGTCAAGAAATACAACACAAAAAAGAAAACAGTTTTCAAACAGAAAGTCAATCAATTAAACATTTGAAATAATTGAAAACAACTGCAGACTGTGGTGCAGTGGTTTGAACCTCCTAACCTGCGACCCCAAAAGTGGCCTTTTTAGTTTTCATTTTTGAGGACTGCATACTTTATCTGCAACCCAAAACAACATACTGTATACTTATAGCACATGCATGAGCCTGGTCTCTTTTGAAAGATGACATTCTGAAGTTTCTGATTCCAGAAAGAAAATTCAATTTGAGTGCTAACGTAATAGAGTTACATAGGTCTGAACTTGAGTTGTAGAAAAACTTGTTACTCAAGTTTTTCTGTAGTAGTTAGTAGTCCAGAGGTAGTATTTCCCCAGAAGGTGGTATATGGCTTACAAATCCATACAGACCCATAGCCTGAAGCCTTATGTAGTACATGTACAAATTTCATAAAGATCCATTCAGAAATGAGTGATTATAGTGATTTTGGTAAACTGTGTACAAAAGAAAAACTGAGTTTTCTTCATTCAGCTGTTTTTCTCTTCCTGTCTTCGCTCGTTTTTTTTTTTTTTTTTTTTTTCATACATCCCCACGTGGGGTATCATTGGAAAGCCACACCCATTGGCTACAACCCTCCACAATCATTTTCGAGATCGCCAAATGATTGACGGAACTAGAGCCCCAAGAGTCAGGAGTGGTATTTTGCGCAATACCGTGTACTTTGCCTCAAATACCGGCATGTAACTTGAGAACCGCTGAACGGATTTTGTCGGATTTTGTCGCTATCGACAGGCACACCCGAGCCACTAGGGGTCGCCAAAGTGCCGGTGGGCAAATCGTCCTAAAAACGTCCACTATGCGGGATGGCGAATGCTAAAACAGATTTTCCTAATTCAGTCAAACTCTAGGAACCTTGACCTCTTAACACGCACCGACCCACCGGTTCGGTTTGCCCGATTTGCCCGCCGGCGCCCGGCGCCACTTTGGCGACATCTAGCGGCTCGGTGTGCATATTTTTTTATACAATATATAGATCGAATTAAAGCCCTATTTGTTGTCTGTCGATTGCCATTTTCGAGTTACATGCCGATATGTGAGGCGTGCGCCAAAGTCTTTAGCAGAATTTTTTTTCTCTTCTAATACCACTCCCGACTCCCGACGGTCTAGCTCCGTCAATCATTTGATGATCTCAAAAATTATTGGGTACTTGTAACCAGTGATGCTACAGATTACTTGTAAAAGTAATCTGATTACTGATTACTGATGACTCCTTTAAAAAGTAATCTAGTTACTTTACTGATTACTCGATTATCAAAGTAACTTAGTTACTTTAAAAGTAACTAGGTTACTAAGTCGTCGCCGTCCCCCTGCTGCTGCCACAACATAACAACAGTTTTCTTTTAAAATAATGCTTTATTGAAAGTGCATAATGTCATAAATCATGATTGGCTGCTCAGACAGGTCATCATGAGACGTCATCAGCCATCAGGCCATATAAGGTCACAGCTGTCCACTGCTCAGGCACGCTTATTTTTGAATTCTTATAATATAAATGAACGAATCTTTCTCCCTAATATCCCAAAACGCTGAAGTCGAAGATAACAATCGGCTAGATCCGCAAGACCAGCGCGTATCCATCAGAAGATCGCTATCCCCCTTCAAAGTAAAAGCTTGTCCTCCTCTATCATTAGTGCCAAGTTACACACCTGTAATTAAACTCAAATTATGTCAATTAATAACCTGTTTGGCGATGGGCTGGGGGGCAGAGGTTGAGAACTTAATAACTTAATTTGGAGGTGAGATCGGGGGATGGGATGAGCTATGAGGGACGGGTTGATTCCAGGAGATTGGACGTGTCTATGCGCTGGCCACGCCATGTGGACACGGCTCTGACTGTGAGCGGCCCCCAGACCAGGTGTTGGGACTTCCTGAACACAGACATTAACCAGGCTCGTGAAGAGGCTGTCATCCCCCCCTCTCATTACGCCCCAAATACCTCCTTTCTGCCGGCCGGCTGAGGTTACCCAGACTCACCTATACGTCTTCTTCTTGTTGCTGTCGGGCCAAAACCTCATATCTCATCTCATCAAAAGGGTAGGCATTTTCAGGGGAATTATAGGACAAACAATCTCATTTGCGTTAAAGGTGCTGTATGTGGTATTTTCTTTGTTAAAATAAGTGTTGACTAGCTCTGCGGTAAACAGACATTTCCTGGTATCCCGTTCCCATTAATTATCCAATCAGGAGAGAGAACCCTACATATTTGTACTTATCACAAGAAATCTTGCGGAGCCAAATTTGCTCACTGCACTGGTAGATTATTTTACTTGTTTCAGCAGCGATGCTCATTCTCAACATTGACACACACACACACACGCACGCATGCACGCGCGCACGCACACACACACACACACACACACACACACACACACACACACACACACACACACACACACACACACACACACACACACACATACACACACACACACACACACCCGACTGAAAACATTATCTCACCACTAACGCAGGAGATGCTGGGTTCGAGCCCAGCTCTCGCCGTTGCTTCCGGCTTGGCTGGTCGTTCATACTAATACAATTGGCAGTATTAGGGGGTGGGAAAGCCGGTGGGTGGGGATCGGACGTTGTGGACAGCGACTCCTACAGGTCGGTTGGTGCGCCTGTACAGCAGAATCAGGAAGTATCGGGGGCAGCGTGAGCCTCCTACGTGTTACTCCTCGCCGCTGAGAGATCGCGCTGTTCAGGTGAAAAGATGCGACGGCTGCCTCCTCGTGTACCGGAGGGGACATGTGATGCAAGGCTTCTATCCTCACTACAGCCGACCAGTGGGAGGCATGGTCTAGCAACGTTCGAGACAGGGGAGGGGAGAATTGGATCATACGAAATTGGGATGGGAGAAAAATAGAAAATGGGGAGAAAAAGTAGATAAAATAAATAAATAATAATACACTTTATTTGTATAGCACCTTTCATACAGGAATTGCAGGCATAGAAAATACAGGCCTAAAATGAGCACAGAATTTACAAAAAAAAAGTGCTCAAAAGTGCAGCAAAACAGACAAGGCACAGAACACCAAATCACAAAATTTTTCACGTCAGGATCCAACATCCCAACAGGCCTCTTTGTTTTGTTTTTTTATCCACTTTTTCTCCCCATTTTCTATTTTTCTCCCATCCCAATTTCGTGTTTCCAATTCTCCCTCCCCTGTCTTGAACGTTGCTAGACTATGCCTCCCACTGGTCGGCTGTAGGGAGGATAGAAGCCTTGCATCACGTGTCCCCTCCGGTACACGAGGAGGCAGCCTGTCGCATCTTCTCACCGCAGCAGCTCGAACTCTCAGTGGCGAGGAGGAGTAACGCGCGGGAGGCTCACGCTGCCCCCGATACTTCCTGATTCTGCCGCACCGGCGTCACCCAACCGACCTGTAGGAGTCGCTGTCCACAACGTCCAATCCCCACCCACCGGCTCTCCCACCCTCTAACACTGCCAATTGTGTTAGTATGAATGACCTGCCAAGCCGGTAGCAACGCAGAGAGCTGGGCTCGATACCAGCGTCTCCTGCGTTAGTGGCGAGCGAGCGCCTTGTCCACTGCGCCACCCAGCTGCCTCCAACAGGCCTCTTTGTTGACGGCATGTGTATCTTCTCGTCACGTCTCTCTCTCAACGCCCCGACGCGACCCCCGCTGTAAGTCCGTCCGGTGCGTAGGGACACCCCTGTCGCTCCCCCCACCTCACCAAACCGTTTCCTTGTTTGTGAACCCGGTAGTACAGTTAAGCGGGGGCCGCCTGTGTGTGATGTATGGCTGAGGGCCGTCAGCCGCTATCTCCTCGTCCTCATTTTTTATCTCTTATCTCCCGGAGCCTCCGTGCTACCGGCGCGCTGAGGAAAGTGACAGTTGTTTCACCGTGGGGGCCCCTGGCAGGAAACAGGGGGAGGGTCTGTGCAGCACAGCTGTCTCTCTCTGGGGTGATCTACCGTCCCGTGCCCCCAGACGGGGCCCCCGCCGCTTGACGGATGGGGACAGCTCAGTAATTTACCTGTTGTCTGGGATCATCAGAGCTAGT
The DNA here is from genome assembly GCF_963971535.1 of Notolepis coatsorum. Lineage (NCBI taxonomy): Eukaryota > Metazoa > Chordata > Actinopteri > Aulopiformes > Paralepididae > Notolepis > Notolepis coatsorum. Next base: position 2,339,196 of record NC_140170.1, on the reverse strand, counting down.
GAAGACATAATTAGCTTTCTAGCTTTCAAAGACCTGGAGGACGGCGTCGGTGGGGAAACTATAACCACAAAACATTTAACTTTTATTTTTTTTAGTTTTTTCATTCATGAAAAGGGGGATTCGCTTTTCAAAACAACATCCCTTTCGCTGATTTGTGTAGAAATGTATTTCTTGTGGGGGAGAACTCTGAAGTGTATCAACACAGCCGCCGCGCCCCTCTGTCAACACGTCCGACACAGAGATCGGCATTTTACCCACAATGTGCAGCTATTATGAAAGTGATGACGGGATACAATAAAGAGCTTAATTGATCCACGCTGTTCATTTTACTTCAAGGTCACCAGGTGCAGCTGGCGAAGGACGGCCCTGCTCCTCTCTGACGGGACGAGTCTGCTGGCCTCCATGACATCACCTGACCAGTCTGCTGGCCTCCATGACATCACCTGACCAGTCTGCTGGCCTCCATGATACATCACATGATAGTCTGCTGGCCTCCATGACATCACCTGACCAGTCTGCTGGCCTCCATGACATCACCTGACCAGTCTGCTGGCCTCCATGATACATCACATGATAGTCTGCTGGCCTCCATGACATCACCTGATAGTCTGCTGGCCTCCATGACATCACCTGATAGTCTGCCGGCCTCCATGACATCACTTGATAGTCTGCTGGCCTCCATGATACATCACCTGATAGTCTGCCGGCCTCCATGACATCACTTGATAGTCTGCTGGCCTCCATGATACATCACCTGATAGTCTGCTGGCCTCCATGACATCACCTGATAGTCTGCTGGCCTCCATGATACATCACCTGACCAGTCTGCTGGCCTCCATGACATCACCTGACCAGTCTGCTGGCCTCCATGACATCACCTGACGAGTCTGCTGGCCTCCATGACATCACCTGATAGTCTGCTGGCCTCCATGACATCACCTGATAGTCTGCTGGCCTCCATGACATCACCTGATAGTCTGCTGGCCTCCATGATACATCACCTGATAGTCTGCTGGCCTCCATGACATCACCTGACGAGTCTGCTGGCCTCCATGACATCACCTGATAGTCTGCTGGCCTCCATGACATCACCTGATAGTCTGCTGGCCTCCATGACATCACCTGACGAGTCTGCTGGCCTCCATGACATCACCTGATAGTCTGCTGGCCTCCATGACATCACCTGACGAGTCTGCTGGCCTCCATGACATCACCTGACCAGTCTGCTGGCCTCCATCACATCACCTGATAGTCTGCTGGCCTCCATGACATCACCTGACCAGTCTGCTGGCCTCCATGACATCACCTGACCAGTCTGCTGGCCTCCATGACATCACCTGACATGACCATGACCATGACATACACAACATACAGATATACAGATATATATCATGACATTTATGACATACATGACATACAGTACTGTTACATTTGTGACAGTGAAAGATATGCAAATATACAGTACTGTTAAACAGAGATCCTAACAGAAAATATATGCATACAAGGGGGAGGAACCTGTACATTAGGAGGGGGTGGGTGGTTGGGGGGGGGTTTGGACATTTACGGGGGCCAGTTTCAAATCGCAACCTCCCCCATAGATGCTCTTTGAGAGCGGTTTCGAAGGAGGGTAGGGATTCACATTTTTTTTTACGGCTGTGGGTAGGTCATTCCACGTTGTTGTGGCATAATTACGAAACGAGTTTAGTCCCTTGTTTGAGCCAAATCTGGGTTGAACATGATTTGTGTGGAACTCCCTCTGGTGTGTTGTGGTTGTGGAATTCACTGACCTTTTTGGGAAGTACCTCGAATTGAATTGAGTTTGGGTAAAATCAATGTAAAACTAAGGAAAAGGCAGATTTCTACAACAGGGCTCCTTTAAATATATCTAGGCTACATAGCTTTGATTGCATAAAACATAGAGAGAGAGTATACAGTGATAACCAGCAGCCTCAGAGCTGGTGATGGAATATCTCTTGGCAGGCAGTTAGTGCCGAACTCCTGACAGCTTGTGCTCACACACAGACACATCTGTAATCCCACACACAACTCAGCACGCCGTGTCCTGCTCGCCGTTAAAGGGATACGCCGCCGCCCTACTGTACCCGCCTTTGTGGTCTGATCCTGAATTTGTGGTCATTTCAACTTACAAATGTGCAGGGGTGTAAAAAGTAACCAGAAATTATACTTAAGTGAAAGTATGGGTATATACCGTCTCAAAATCTTACTCAAGCAAAAGTCAGAGTATCTGGCTAAAAACACACTTGAGTAAAAGTCTAAGTTTCTACTTTTAAATCTACTTAAGTACTAAACTTACTTTAGTAACTCTTTTTTCTGACTGTCTATTATTCTTATTTTTTTTTTATTGATCTTTTTTCCCCTCCTTTTTCCTCCGATTTTCTCCCATCCCAATGTTAGTCATTATGCCAATTCCCAATCCCCTTCCTGGTCGCTGCGCACTTACCCCCCACAGTCGGTCTGGGAGAGTGGAGGCTATCACGTGCTTCCTCCGACACACGTCCAGCCAATCAACCGCTTCTTTTCACCTGGCAGCGCGGACTCTCACTGAGAGGGTGTAACGTGTGGAAGGATCACACTACCCCCCTTAGATCCTATCCGCGCTGAGCAGGCGCCCCGACCGAACTGTAGGAGTCGCTGTTTACAACAACCCGGACCCACCCCGCCAGCTTTCCCACCCTCTAATACTGCCAATTGTATTAGTGTGGATTTGATTGGCTGTTTTTAAAATAAAGCGCGGCCGCAGGATTAATAACGTTAGCGTTAGTTCGGCCAGATAAACAAATATACTAATTAAAATGGTTGGACCTGCGAGATTTGTACTTTGTACTTTGTAGGTCTGCATTAGGAGTAAAACGTATGTTTTTTTCTTCTCTGAAATGTAATTGAGTAAAAGTACAAGTATACAAACCTAATAATACTTGAGTAAAGTACAAATACCCAAAAACAGTACTTAAGTATTGTAACAAAGTACAATTACTCAAGTATTTTACACCCCTGCAAATGTGTAACCACAGTGATCCCACTGGGAAGTCCGTCTCTTCTTCCAGTGGCCCTGGGGTTTCCTCCGCCACGGCCTGCTTCAACTTCACACAGTTACACACGTTCACACCAGGAGCTGCCCGGTACAACCACAGTCTGACCCCGTTGACCACTAGGAGCTTCCCAGTACAACCACAGTCTGACACTGTTGGACCACTAGGAGCTGCCAGTACAACCACAGTCTGACACTGTTGGACCACTAGGAGCTCCCCAGTACAACCACAGTCTGACACTGTTGGACCACTAGGAGCTGCCCAGTACAACCACAGTCTGACACTGTTGGACCACTAGGAGCTGCCCAGTACAACCACAGTCTGACACTGTTGGACCACTAGGAGCTGCCCAGTACAACCACAGTCTGACGCTGTTGACCACTAGGAGCTGCCCAGTACAACCACAGTCTGACCCCGTTGACCACTAGGAGCTGCCCAGTACAACCACAGTCTGACACTGTTCACCACTAGTAGCTGCCCGGTACAACCACAGTCTGACACTGTTGACCACTAGGAGCTGCCCGGTACAACCACAGTCTGACACTGTTGACCACTAGGAGCTGCCCGGTACAACCACAGTCTGACGCTGTTGACCACTAGGAGCTGCCCAGTACAACCACAGTCTGACACTGGTGACCACTAGGAGCTGCCCAGTACAACCACAGTCTGACACTGGTGACCACTAGGAGCTGCCCAGTACAACCACAGTCTGACACTGTTGACCACTAGGAGCTGCCCAGTGCAACCACAGTCTGACACTGTTGACCACTAGGAGCTGCCCAGTACAACCACAGTCTGACACTGTTGACCACTAGGAGCTGCCCAGTACATCCACAGTCTGACGCTGTTGACCACTAGGAGCTGCCCGGTACAACCACAGTCTGACACTGTTGACCACTAGGAGCTGCCCGGTACAACCACAGTCTGACACTGTTGACCACTAGGAGCTGCCCAGTACAACCACAGTCTGACACTGTTGACCACTAGGAGCTGTCCAGTACAACCACAGTCTGACACTGTTGACCACTAGGAGCTGCCCAGTACAACCACAGTCTGACCCTGTTGACCACTAGGAGCTGCCCAGTACAACCACAGTCTGACACTGTTGACCCCTAGGAGCTGCCCAGTACAACCACAGTCTGACCATGTTGACCACTAGGAGCTGCCCAGTACAACCACAGTCTGACACTGTTGACCACTAGGAGCTGCCCAGTACAACCACAGTCTGACACTGTTGACCACTAGGAGCTGCCCAGTACAACCACAGACACTGTTGACCACTAGGAGCTGCCCAGTACAACCACAGTCTGACACTGTTGACCACTAGGAGCTGCCCAGTACAACCACAGTCTGACACTGTTGACCTCTAGGAGCTGCCCAGTACAACCACAGTCTGACACTGTTGACCACTAGGAGCTGCCCAGTACAACCACAGTCTGACACTGTTGACCTCTAGGAGCTGGCCGGTACAACCACAGTCTGACAATGTTGGACCACTAGGAGCTGCCCAGTACAACCACAGTCTGACACTGTTGACCACTAGGAGCTGCCCAGTACAACCACAGTCTGACCCTGTTGACCACTAGGTGCTGCCCAGTACAACCAGTCTGACACTGTTGACCACTAGGAGCTGCCCACTGTTGACCTCTAGGAGCTGCCCAGTACAACCACAGTCTGACACTGTTGACCACTAGGAGCTGCCCAGTACAACCACTGTCTGACACTGTTGGCCACTAGGAGCTGCCCGGTACAACCACAGTCTGACACTGTTGACCACTAGGAGCTGCCCGGTACAACCACAGTCTGACACTGTTGACCACTAGGAGCTGCCCAGTACAACCACAGTCTGACACTGTTGACCACTAGGAGCTGCCCAGTACAACAACTGTCTGACACTGTTGGCCACTAGGAGCTGCCCAGTACAACCACAGTCTGACACTGTTGACCACTAGGAGCTGCCCAGTACAACCACAGTCTGACACTGTTGGCCACTAGGAGCTGCCCGGTACAACCACAGTCTGACACTGTTGGCCACTAGGAGCTGCCCAGTGCAACCACTCAGCCTAAGAGCTGTCTAGTACAGCCTCCCTCGGAAATACAGATTGCTTCAGAAACTGCGTCCGTGTCCCTTTCTGATAGACAGTGCTCAATGAGGGTGAACTTGATTATTTTTTCTTTGGAGATAATTGCCGTCTTCGGCAGATTCTTTCCACGACGTCATTGCCTCAGCGCAGCTCTCTGTCTCTCTCGTGAAGAACCGTCATATTACAATAAATACGATTCGATTGTTCAATTGTTCTAATTGCTTTCGTAGAATTTTAGACAAATGTGTTGGGACATAACCCCCCCCCCCTTTTTAGAATGAACCCAGGGGTGAATGAAGATACGATGATAAAGAGTTGCATTGGTTCTTCTCGCAGGAAGTGTTTGTCTGCGTAGATCTTGTTTGAATGGCAGATTTACGGGGTTGAACTGGAGGGGTTTATCTGCTGCTGTGCGTGTTGGATCCTATAGTACCTGTAGGTTCTCCTCACGGTGCCTCTCGGAGATGCGCGGCACGCGGACGGACGCCTCGAGGGGCTGGAAACTTTTTCGGTGGTAAAAGCATGAAACCAGTCAAACAGGCTCTGAGCAGACGGGACAGAAAGACTCTCTCTCTGACTCCCTTCCTCTCCCTCTCCGCTACTTATTGGGTAATACTCTGGGTAATGATGAACTCTTATTGGGTAATACTCTGGGTAATGATGAACTCTGGATTATGATGAACTCTGGGTAATGATGAACTCTGGGTAATAGTCTGGGTAATGATGAACTCTGGGTAATAGTCTGGGTAATGATGAACTCTGGGTAATACTCTGGGTAATGTTCTATCTATCTATGTACCTATCCTACCTGTACCCCCCCCCCCCCCATGCTGCTATGACACTTGAATTTTAGGGAGGTGTAGTTGTCTCGTTTAAAACAAATAAAGCATGAACATTGGCATGGTGTACCTTTCTGTGTGTATTCATCCACAATCTATAGCTCAATATGAAAAGATTTGCAATTAATTGTAAAGGTAGCAAAATAACAATGCAGTGGCGGCTCGCCACCGGGGGCGCTAGGGCGCCGACCCACCTGTTAAATCAGAGAAGAAGAAAAAAAAACTTTTTTGTTTTTTGTTTTATAGCCCTATAAATAATATAAACATGTTTAAAATGAATAATATTTACTCATTTTAAGTATGTTTGTGTTTCCAATGCACAATATAACGTTAATATATAAAATAAAAAATACTTGTTTTCCTGAACAGGAAGTGACTCACTCCTACTCATTTCTCCTGCCGCATTTCTCCTCTAGCCGTATTTCTCGGCCCGGGCTAGACGCAATAGCGCTCTGAGTGAGCGTCACTGTTTGATCGCTGTATCCGTCGCAGCCAATCAGTGCGTAACGCGTTGTGCGTTGAAATATGACTATTATGTTGGAAATCGGGCGCGATTTGAAGCGGTCTAGGCAGCAGCGTCAAGAATTTCCGTAGCCGCATTTCGCGGAGACGCTCTCTGATTGGCCGACGCCAGTATTTTTTTCCGTAGCAGCATTTCGCGGAGACGCTCTCTGATTGGCCGACGCCACTTTTCTATGTTCCAATTTTAGGTTTTCTAGCTTGGTAGAGATAGTTGTGTTGTTGTGAGATGCAGCTATTTGTCTTAGAGCGTGACTGCAAGTTCTTTCGACGGTTAAGCTTAGGCACTCTTTCAAAGTTGGTTAAGGTTAGAGTTTGTCTTAGAGCATGGCGATAGAACGCCAGGTAGTTTGCAGTCTGTTCGACGCGGAAATGGACAAAGAAATCAAGTACTGTCTTGTTGTGTGGTGCTAACAGCTGAGCTAACACTTGGCTAACAAGCTATATGGCGGATGCAGTCTGGACAGTGGTCTGGATATACATCATCAACAGCGGATTATACACTTTATCAAGCCCACCACGTTTCAATTAAACAAAGTGAGTTTATGCTGTTGCTGTTGTGTTGTTGTTAGCTCACACAGTACTTGTTGGCTAACAAGAAGCTATATATGGATGCAGTGTGGAGGGACAATCGGACAATGGACATCAACAACACAGTCTGGACAATGGACGGAGTGGATATACTTTATCAAGCCCTTCTGCCTGCTGTCAATTTAACAACAAGGTAGATTTGCTCTCTCTCTCTCTCTCTCTCTCTCTCTCTCTCTCTCTCTCTCTCTCTCTCTCTCTCTAACGTGATTCTCTCTCTCTCTCTCTCTCTAACGTGATTCTCTCTCTCTCTCAGCCACTCAGCTAACGCTTCTCCAGCCAAACAGCAAAATGTCAATATGGCTGAACGTCTCTCTCGCGCACAAGAGTCCAGGTCCGGCTCTGGCAGAGAACGCACCTTTACCTGCAACACGGTTTGTCTCTATCAGGTCCGGCTCTGGCAGAGAACACACCTTTACCTGCAACACGGTTTGTCTCTATCAGGTCCGGCTCTGGCAGAGAACACACCTTTACCTGCAACACGGTTTGTCTCTATCAGGTCCGGCTCTGGCAGAGAACACACCTTTACCTGCAACACGGTTTGTCTCTATCAGGTCCGGCTCTGGCAGAGAACACACCTTTACCTGCAACACGGTTTGTCTCTATCAGGTCCGGCTCTGGCAGAGCACACACCTTTACCTGTAACACGGTTTGTCTCTATCAGGTCCGGCTCTGGCAGAGCACACACCTTTACCTGCAACACGGTTTGTCTCTATCAGGTCCGGCTCTGGCAGAGAACACACCTTTACCTGCAACACGGTTTGTCTCTATCAGGTCCGGCTCTGGCAGAGAACGCACCTTTACCTGCAACACGGTTTGTCTCTATCAGGTCCGGCTCTGGCAGAGAACACACCTTTACCTGCAACACGGTTTGTCTCTATCAGGTCCGGCTCTGGCAGAGAACACACCTTTACCTGCAACACGGTTTGTCTCTATCAGTGATTATGATACTTCTCTCTCTCTCTCTCTCTCTCTCTCTCTCTCTCTCTCTCTCTCTCTCTCTCTCTCTCTCTCTCTCTCTCTCTCTCTCTAACGTGATTCTTCTCTAACGTGATTCTCTCTCTCTCTCTCTCTCTAACGTGATTCTCTCTCTCTCTCAGCCACTCAGCTAACGCTTCTCTCTCTCTCTCTCTCTCTCTCTCTCTCTCTCTCTCTCTCTCTCTCTCTCTCTCTCTCTGCGTGTGTTTGGAGACGGAGCGAGTTTGTTTCTAACTTTTATATTTATATATTGTGTTTCAAGTTGTGAATTAGACTGTACTTTATTTGACTGGTTGTGTGTAGCTTGGTCAGCTGAAGGCTGCCAGTGACATGCCAATGCGTGGTACATATGTTTGCAAAATGTTTGGTATAGCGCCCTCTAGCGCCCTCCCATGGAAAGAATGTAGCAGCCGCCACTGTAACAATGTGTATGTTTTCGTTCACTGAGGAACTACACAATGGCTGTGACGTGTATTAGCTGACAGCACTGAACGGCGGGCGTTCTACTGGTAAGTGTAGTTCTTTTTTAACGACAAATTAAACAACCTTATAACTAACTTTATCTCAACCAAAAATCCTTAAACTATAATGTTAGTGATAGAAGAGAACTCATTTTGTGCAAAAATGGAAAGCTTGCCAATGTTCATAATTCTGAATGTTCATAATTATTACAATAGCTGATAATACATTTTCCCAATGATAAATACTTATACGGGTGGACCGCGGGGGAAACTAATGTGACGTCAGACTACACCTCTTGTCTTGACACTTGACTTGATATGTAGAATTATTATTATTTTTTTTTTTATCCACTTTTTCTCCTCTTTGAACGTTGCTCGCATATGCCCCCCACTGGCCGGTTGTAGGGAGGATAGAAGCCTTGCATCACGTGTCCCCTCCGATACACGAGGAGGCAGCCTGTCGCATCTTTTCACTTGCCAGCGCGGACTCTCATTGGCGAGGTGTAACACGTGGGAGGCTCACACTACCCCCACCCTCTCCTGTCTCTGCTGTGCAGGCGCCCTGACCGACCTGTAGGAGTCGCTGTCCACAACGTCCAGATTACCACCCATCGACTTCCACCCGCTAACTAATTGAGTTAGTATGACGACTAGCCGGAGGCAACGCCCGAACCCGGTGTCTCATGCGTTGGTGGCGAGCGCAATGTCCGCTGCGCCACCCAGCCGCCTACTAGAATTATTATTATTATTATTATAAGTATTGCGTGAAGTTTGTCTGCAGCTGTTGAACCTATTTATCCATAAATATGACACACTGATTGCACACCCAGGTGTTCTCAGTCGTGTCAGGAGACATTATCCTCGTGGCGACGGGGAGTCACGCAAACACAAGTGAAATGCACGGCTGTCAGTTGAAGAGTGTGGATCTCAGGTGTCGTCCGTGTGTGCAGGCTTTTACCTGGACTGTTGACTGACAAAGTTTACCTGCCAGGAAGCTCAAGTAAGTGCTATCAATCTCTCTGCTCTCAGGGCGGCGTTGCATGCAAAATAGATCTTATTGTGTCCAGGGCTGCATGGTGACTGGTGGTGAGCAGTGGCTAAGACCCCCTGGAACGTACCCCGGGCTGATCTGGGATCAGATCCTACCAGAACCTTCTCTCCTGTGTCTCCCCTACTCTGTCTCCCTCTCAGCCTTCCTACTGTCTTGATAAAGAACCTTCTCTCCTGTGTCTCCTATACTCTGTCTCCCTCTCAGCCTTCCTACTGTCTCAATAAAGAACCTTCTCTCCTGTGTCTCCCCTGCTCTGTCTCCCTCTCAGCCTTCTTACTGTCTCAATAAAGAACCTTCTCTCCTGTCTCCCCTACTCTGTCTCCCTCTCAGCCTTCCTACTGTCTCAATAAAGAAACTTCTCTCCTGTGTCTCCCCTACTCTGTCTCCCTCTCAGCCTTCCTACTGTCTCAATCAAGAACCTTCTCTCCTGTGTCTCCTCTACTCTTTCTCCCTCTCAGCCTTCCTACGGTCTCAATAAAGAACCTTCTCTCCTGTGTCTCCTCTACTCTGTCTCCCTCTCAGCCTTCCTACTGTCTCAATAAAGAACCTTCTCTCCTGTGTCTCCCCTACTCTGTCTCCCTCTCAGCCTTCCTACTGTCTCAATAAAGAACCTTCTCTCCTGTGTCTCCCCTACTCTTTCTCCGTCTCAGCCTTCCTACTGTCTCAATAAAGAACCTTCTCTCCTGTGTCTTTCCTACTCTGTCTCCCTCTCAGCCTTCCTACTGTCTCAATAAAGAACCTTCTCTCCTGTGTCTCCTCTACTCTGTCTCCCTCTCAGCCTTCCTACGGTCTCAATAAAGAACCTTCTCTCCTGTGTCTCCCCTACTCTGTCTCCCTCTCAGCCTTCCTACTGTCTGAATAAAGAACATTCTCTCCTGTGTCTCCCCTACTCTGTCTCCCTCTCAGCCTTCCTACTGTCTGAATAAAGAACATTCTCTCCTGTATCTCCCCTACTCTGTCTCCCTCTCAGCTTTCCTACTGTCTCAATAAAGAACGTTCTCTCCTGTGTCTCCCCTACTCTGTCTCCCTCTCAGCTTTCCTACTTTCTCAATAAATAACCATCTCTCCTGTGTCTCCCCTACTCTGTCTCCCTCTCAGCCTTCCTACTGTCTCAATAAAGAACCTTCTCTCATGTGTCTCCCCTACTCTGTCTCCCTCTCAGAGTTCCTACTGTCTCAATAAAGAACCTTCTCTCCTGTGTCTCCTCTACTCTGTCTCCCTCTCAGAGTTCCTACTGTCTCAATAAAGAACCTTCTCTCCTGTGTCTCCCCTACTCTGTCTCCCTCTCAGCCTTCCTACTGTCTCAATAAAGAACCTTCTCTCCTGTGTCTCCTCTACTCTGTCCCCTTCTCAGCCTTCCTACTGTCTCAATAAAGAACCTTCTCTCCTGTGTCTCCTCTACTCTGTCCCCTTCTCAGCCTTCCTACTGTCTCAATAAAGAACCTTCTCTCCTGTGTCTCCTCTACTCTGTCTCCCTCTCAGACTTCCTACTGTCTCAATAAAGAACCTTCTCTCCTGTGTCTCTCCTACTCTGTCTCCCTCTCAGCCTTCCTACTGTCTCAATAAAGAACCTTCTCTCCTGTGTCTCCCCTACTCTGTCCCCTTCTCAGCCTTCCTACTGTCTCAATAAAGAACCTTCCCTCCTGTGTCTCCCCTACTCTGTCTCCCTCTCAGCCTTCCTACTGTCTCAATAAAGAACCTTCTCTCCTGTGTCTCCCCTACTCTGTCCCCTTCTCAGCCTTCCTACTGTCTCAATAAAGAACCTTCTCTCCTGTGTCTCCTCTACTCTGTCCCCTTCTCAGCCTTCCTACTGTCTCAATAAAGAACATGTTCTCCTGTGTCTCTCCTACTCTGTCTCCCTCTCAGCCTTCCTATGGTCTTAATTAAGAACCTTCTATTCTATTCTATTTAATAAACAAACTATTCTTCTATTCTGTGGACAGCCGTAAGGCATAAGCATTATGCTTCAGCCTGTAGCTTTTCAGTCACTGACAAAATCAAAGACCGTTGACAGTCTGGAATGATGTCCATATTGTATTGTGTGATGACTAGGGATGGGTACCTTTCACATTTGAACCGATACCAGTAGCAGTACCTGTGAATCGATATCAGTACCCAAAGGTACCTTTTTTCTGTACTTTAGTCTCTAAAAATTGTATCTACCTACCTCAGTTGTAAAAAAAAAAAAAAAAAAATCCAAACTTCAAATAATTTATTATCATTATAATTTATTTTGAACAATTAGTTAATATAGAGCGGCTGGGTGGCGCAGCGGACATTGCACTCGTCACCAACGCAAGAGACACCGGGTTTGAATCCGGCTGTCGGCGTTGCCTCCGGCTTGGGCCGGCCGTCATACTAAAAAACTCAATTGGCAGAGTTAGCGGGTGGGTAGTCGAAGGGTGGTAGTCTGGTCGTTGTGAACAGGTTGGTTGGGGATGCCTGCACAGCAAAGTCAGGAAAAATGGCGTGGGCAGTGTGAGCCTCCCACACGTTACTCCTCGCCAAATGAGAGTCCGCGTTGGCAGGTGAAAAGATGTGACAGGCTGCCTCCTCGTGTATCGGAGGGGACATGTGATGCAAGGCTTCTATCCTTCCTACAACCGGCCAGTGGGGGGCATATGCGAGCAACGATCAGGACAGGGGAGGGAGAATTGGCACAAGAGGTAAATTGGGATGGGGAGAAAAATCACAGAAAAAGGAGGAGAAAAAAGTAGATCAAAAAATTAAAAACAATTAGTTAATATACTGTATATATAATATAATATTGCAGCGAGCGTTGTCTGCATCTAGCTTTGTAAAGTGTAACAACCGTTTTCGGCTTGCCATTGCCCCGACTGCTTTGTTGTTGAATCAAATCAAATCCTAGGTAAGCGTGTATTGTGCGTGTGAACGTTGACGTGAACGTGCGGCGCACTTCATAGGTTTCAGACAACAACAGACAACACACAGCAGCACAGACAACAGACAACGCACAGACAACAGACATTAAGATACGATTAACCTTACATATATTTGTTGAGTAGTTTATGTTTTACTTTCTAGTTTGAGACCATGCACTTGATGTTTGTGAGCATTGCGTGTTTCTAGAGTTTCAAGTTTCAAGTTTCAAGTTTCTTTAATAGTTGTCATACAGAAGTACAGAATACTTTTATACAAAATGCTTCTTACTGTTACGCTCCAGAGACTGTGCTAGACAAGATAAGTATGAAATAAAATAGTATAGCATGTAAAACAGAAGTAAAAATAGAGGTCACAGTGTTCAGTATAGACATATGTACAATGTTCGATGCAGAATAGAAGTAACTGAGTTACCATACAATATACAATATACTATGCAATGTACTAATATACAATACTATATAGTGCAAAGCAGAAATGGGATGAGGTACAATTTAGGTACAATTTACAGTAAGGTGTACGAGTTGTAGTGCAAATCCTTTATCAATAAATATAAAGTGTGTTTAGGTGATCTAAAGTGTGGAGAGTGGGTGCTGCAGTGTGTTTTTTGTTTAAAGTGAGTGTGTGCGTGTGGATGTGTGTGCTGTGTGCATTTGATGGTTGTTGCATAGTGTTTATTGTTCGTTGAGCAGCCTGATGGCCTGGGGATAGAAGCTTCTTCTGAGTCTTTCTGTGCTCGCCTTGAGACTCCGGTATCGCTTGCCTGACCGCAGCAGTTCAAAGAGGCAGTTGTTTGGGTGGCTGGAGTCCTTGATGATTCTCTTAGCCTTACCCCTGCACCGCTTGTTGTAAATGTTCTGGAGGGTGGGAAGCCCCCCTCCAATTGTGCGTTCGGCTGAACGTGTCACTCTCTGTAGTCTGCTTCGGTCTTGTGCAGTGCTATTCCCAAACCAGGAGGTGATGTTGCCAGTCAGGATGCTCTCTATTGTACATGAGTAGAAGTTCTTAAGGATCTTCTGACTGACTTGGAACTTCCTTAGATACGCTAAACATGTAGATACTGTATCTGTATCATATATACAGTATATATCCTTATCTACAAGCACTCTGCACATAACTATATTACTGACAGAGAGGTGCCCTTGGCTAGACATGTAGATACTGTATGTATCATATATATCCTTATCTACAAGCACTCTCTGCACATAGCTATATTACTGACAGAGAGGTGCCCTTGGCTAGGAGTGGTTTTATATTACTGACAGAGTTTTTGATTGATTGAATACTTTATTTTGACACAAATCGTAGGACAAAAACATTTTAAAAGACAAATAACAGTGTCAACAACGCTGGTCAAAAATGGATAAAACACAATAAAGCCAAGGCTTGTTTCCATTGTGGTCCATACATGGAACATAAAAAGGCACAGAAACACAAATGGACATGTACACTAGACAGGATACATCCTAAAAATGTGTATAAAAACACCTAACCTGACAACTCATACAGTTAACTAATGTTAAAAGAAAATCCGCAAACCCTTAAAAGCAACTCATGATAAAAGAAATAAAAGCCAAGTTATGATAAAAGAGATAAAAAACATTTTAAGACCAATTTGATGCTGAGCCATGTTTTTAGGGCGGATTTAAATCCGAGAGGGGAGTTCAGGAGTTTTATGAATGTTGGCAGGGCATTCCACATTACCGTAGCCGAGTAAAAAAAAATGCATCTTTCCCCATGCATGTCCTGACTCTCGGCGGGACCAGGTCCGTGGGGCTTCCTCTTGTGGCGTGTTTGTGGACATCTCCTACTTTATTAAAATAATTTACTAGGTACTTGGGGACCGTTTCTTTCAGTACTTTAAAAACCTGTAGCATTTTAAGCTGGTGTACCCTTTCCTCAACCCTAAGCCATCCCACACTGCTAAAGTGGGCTGGCGTTAGGTGAGTCCTAAAGTGAAGGTTGTGCAGGAGTCTCACTAGTTTGTTTTGGGAGGTCTGGAGCTTTGTCTTCATTTGTTTGGAGATGTTGCTGTACCATGAAGTGCAAGCATAGTCAAAGTGACATTGGATGAGAGAGGTGCCCTTGGCTAGAGATGTAGATACTGTATGTATCATATATATATCCTTATCTACAAGCACTCTCTGCACATAACTATATTACTGCCAGAGAGGTGAGCTTGGCTAGGAGTGGTTGTTAACTTACTGTAGCTAGGAGCATTTGGAAAGAGAACAGGGCCGTCCTGCCCACTAGGCATATCACTGCGATTGGGGCCCCCAACCAATTTGTATTTATTTATTTTATTTAATTAGAGGAATATTCTTATCTCCATATGACTGCCAAATTAGCAGTGGAATTATTTAATGAAAGTGTGAACATGTGAATCACTACCCACCTTCAAAACCACTCTCAAAGAGCACCTACGGGAGACTGCAATTCGAAACTGGCCCCTGTAAATGTCCTAACGCAACCACCTCAAATGTACAGTTTCCCCACCTACCCAACCCCCCCCCCCCCCACCCAACCACCTCCAATGTACAGTTTCCCCACCTACCCAACCCCCCCCCCCCCCCCCCACCCAACCACCTCCAATGTACAGTTTCCCCACCTACCCAACCACCTCCAATGTACAGTTTCCCCACCTACCCAACCACCTCCAATGTACAGTTTCCCCACCTACCCAACCCCCCACCCCACCTACCCAACCACCTCCAATGTACAGTTTCTTCCCCCTCAATACTATCTTTTTAGACTCTTTTTGTATACTCATAAACAGTACTGAATATTTGTAGAAATGGTAGGTCATACATGTTTAGATGTAACAGTGCTGTCTATATCTGTATGTCATGTATGTCATATACAGTATGTTATGATGAATTGAAAATGGGGGACCCTGATGTAAACAAGACGCAAGTCTTTCTCTGGTCTGCATCCCCTTAACAATTGTGTGTATTGAGCCGTACTGTATTGTACCCATTCTGCAATCTGTTCATACAAATTTCAATCAATCAATCAATCAATCAATCAATCAGCCCTCTTACTTATTTGATCGGTCAGCCAATCAGAGGGCCCCTCGAAACGTCAATCAATCTTATGTAAAAATTATTTCAGCCAAACAGCAAAATGTCAATATGGCTGAACGTCTCTCTCGCGCACAAGAGTCCAGGTCCGGCTCTGGCAGAGAACGCACCTTTACCTGCAACACGGTTTGTCTCTATCAGGTCCGGCTCTGGCAGAGAACACACCTTTACCTGCAACACGGTTTGTCTCTATCAGGTCCGGCTCTGGCAGAGAACACACCTTTACCTGCAACACGGTTTGTCTCTATCAGGTCCGGCTCTGGCAGAGAACACACCTTTACCTGCAACACGGTTTGTCTCTATCAGGTCCGGCTCTGGCAGAGAACACACCTTTACCTGCAACACGGTTTGTCTCTATCAGGTCCGGCTCTGGCAGAGCACACACCTTTACCTGTAACACGGTTTGTCTCTATCAGGTCCGGCTCTGGCAGAGCACACACCTTTACCTGCAACACGGTTTGTCTCTATCAGGTCCGGCTCTGGCAGAGAACACACCTTTACCTGCAACACGGTTTGTCTCTATCAGGTCCGGCTCTGGCAGAGAACGCACCTTTACCTGCAACACGGTTTGTCTCTATCAGGTCCGGCTCTGGCAGAGAACACACCTTTACCTGCAACACGGTTTGTCTCTATCAGGTCCGGCTCTGGCAGAGAACACACCTTTACCTGCAACACGGTTTGTCTCTATCAGGTCCGGCTCTGGCAGAGAACGCACCTTTACCTGCAACACGGTTTGTCTCTATCAGGTCCGGCTCTGGCAGAGAACACACCCTTTTTTTTTTTTACTTTGACCAGTCGGCTGGTTCTTTTAGCGTTTATCGCTTTTTTCTGGTCAAGCATGACCGACAGAAACAGGTTGAATGGGGTCTAGAACGGGGGAAAGACACTCTGAGAAAATACGCCGAGTCCGGGAGTCGAACTCAGTACCCCAGATCCGTGACGCGCACGGTTGTCCCCGACGCCGAAATAGCGTTCGAGGTACGCGGTGAGCTACTGGAGCTCCCTAGAGAACACACCTTTACCCTGCAACACGGTTTGTCTCTATCAGGTCCGGCTCTGGCAGAGAACACACCTTTACCTGCAACACGGTTTGTCTCTATCAGGTCCGGCTCTGGCAGAGAACGCACCTTTACCTGCAACACGGTTTGTCTCTATCAGTGATTATGATGCTTCTCTCTCTCTCTCTCTCTCTCTCTCTCTCTCTCTCTCTCTCTCTCTCTCTCTCTCTCTCTCTCTCTCTCTCTCTCTCTCTCTCTCTCTCTCTCTCTCTCTCTCTCTCTCTCTCTCTCTTTGAACTGCATTTCATAAAAAATGGAAATTCCTAACATTGGGTTATTTGGACAGAGTTGCAGTTCAGACGATATACGCTTTAGGGTCACTGGGGGGGGGGGGGGGGGGGGGGGGGGATTTGCCAGGTTGTCTTTGAGGTGTGTGTGTGTGTGTGTGTGTGTGTGTGTGTGTGTGTGTGTGTGTGTGTGTGTGTGTGTGTTTATGTGTGTGTGTGTGTGTGTGTGTGTGTGTGTGTGTGTGTGTGTGTGTGTGTGTGTGTGTGTATGTGCGTGCATGCATGCGTGTGTGTGTGTGTGTGCGTGTGTGTATGTGCGTTTGAGCGTGCGTGCATGCATGTGTGTGTGTATGTGCGCGTGTGTGTGTGCGCGCGTGCATGCGTGTGTGTGTGTGTGTGTGTGTGTGTGTGTGTGTGTGTGTGTGTGCGTGAGTGTGTGTGTGTGTGTGTGTGTGTGCGTGCGTGGGGAGCAGACAGGTAATGTGTGAGTGATGACAGGGATACACACAGCTGCTCGCTGGTGGCTTGACGCTGCAGCTTTGAGGGGATATCGTATCCAGCGTCAGATACCGTGTCTGATCCTCTTCAAAGGGGTTCCGTGTTAAAGTCTTGGTATCCCGTGTCATCAGACACACAAACCTCTAAACGTCAAATCACATCCGTCCAGAGACAGATGAAAACGTTTCCTCGACTTTAAAAGGTCATCTTCTCCCCCATTAGCTGTTTTGTACGTTAATTTAATCGTATAAAGATAAGATGAAGATAAAGATAAGATATCCCCTTCTATTCCCAGGCCATCAGGATGCTCAATGACAATGACAACTATCTACACTCACTGCACACACATCCACATGTACACACTCACTTTAAACAAACACTCACCTTGCCACTCACTTTAACACACTTTAGACACTTTAACACACTTTATATTTATCTATTATTAAAGAGATTTGCACTACATTCATACCTCATTTGCACCCTACCCTAAAGTGACTCGTTAAATGTCTCTTTATATTCTCTTATGTGTTACACAAACACTGTCAGTCGATCACTGAAACTGTCCGTGAGTATACCTACCTGTTTAGTCTTATCGCTCCTTGCCACGGAGGATAGGTTTGTTGGCGATGTTTTGAATCGCCGTGCCACTTTGATTTCCGATTGAATTCCGTTGTTAAAAGATTATTCTTATCCTATGTATATGCAGCACCGTCGTTGGACGGAATGACTATTTAGCGTGTTTTGGAGACTTTCTCCCCTTTGTTTTCCCTGATTATTGTGATGAGTACCTATGTATTGTGAATCATATTAGCATGTTTTGGAGACGGAGATTTCTCCCCTTTTGTTTATCACCACCGTGGGCCTGTTCATTCAGCTACTCTAATTAAACACGTATTGCTTTATTCGAAAACCAACATCTGTCTCTCATCGTATCTGCTCTGCACTGCACCTGTCCTGGGTCCAACACACCTACCAAACCGTAACAGGCAGTGTGATCAAAGGTGCAGATGAGGGTCTGTATGCCCTATGAGTTATATTACACATTACAATAAAAATGGGTAAAATAAACACTATAATCTAAATAAGTAAAGTATAGAGTAAAGTATACACAGGTGCAGTATGCATAAAGTACCCTAACTGGTGTGATATGCATCATTCGTTATGCGTTGTAGTCCGTGCAGTTTAGGTGAGAGTCAGACACACTTAGTGAACAGAGATTCCTAGTAGTTCCAGAGTTCTGCTGCCGTTAGTTCTCCAGCTGCTGGCAGCGGTCCCTGCCCACTGTTATGGACAAAGACCTGGTTGAGGCGGTGAGTGGTATGTCAGGGGGGTATGAGTCTGTGGCTGAACGTGCTTCTCATCTTGACTAGCTTCTCATAGAGGGGGTGGGAGGGGTTCTCATCTTGACTAGCTCCTCATAGAGGGGGTGGGAGGGGTTCTCATCTTGACTAGCTCCTCATAGAGGGGGTGGGAGGGGTTCTCATCCTGACTAGCTCCTCATAGAGGGGTGGGAGGGGTTCTCATCTTGGCTAGCTCCTCATAGAGGGGGTGGGAGGGGTTCTCATCTTGACTAGCTCCTCATAGAGGGGGTGGGAGGGGTTCTCATCTTGACTAGCTCCTCATAGAGCAGGTGGGAGGGGTTCTCATCTTGACTAGCTCCGCATAGAGGGGGTGGGAGGGGTTCTCATCTTGGCTAGCTCCCCATAGAGGGTGTGGGAGGGGTTCTCATCTCAGCTAGCTCCCCATAGAGGGGGTGGGAGGGGTTCTCATCTTGACTAGCTCCTCATAGAGGGGGTGGGAGGGGTTCTCATCCTGGCTAGCTCCACATAGAGGGGGTGGGAGGGGTTCTCATCTTGGCTAGCTCCTCATAGAGGGGGTGGGAGGGGTTCTCATCTTGGCTAGCTCCTCATAGAGGGGGTGGGAGGGGTTCTCATCCTGGCTAGCTCCACATAGAGGGGGTGGGAGGGGTTCTCATCTTGGCTAGCTCGTGGGAGGGGTTCTCATCTTGGCTAGCTCCTCATAGAGGGGGTGGGAGGGGTTCTCATCTTGACTAGCTCCTCATAGAGGGGGTGGGAGGGGTTCTCATCTTGACTAGCTCCTCATAGAGCGGGTGGGAGGGGTTCTCATCTTGACTAGCTCCGCATAGAGGGGGTGGGAGGGGTTCTCATCTTGGCTAGCTCCCCATAGAGGGTGTGGGAGGGGTTCTCATCTCAGCTAGCTCCCCATAGAGGGGGTGGGAGGGGTTCTCATCTTGACTAGCTCCTCATAGAGGGGGTGGGAGGGGTTCTCATCTCAGCTAGCTCCCCATAGAGGGGGTGGGAGGGGTTCTCATCTTGGCTAGCTCCTCATAGAGGGGGTAGGAGGGGTTCTCATCTTGACTAGCTCCTCATAGAGGGGGTGGGAGGGGTTCTCATCTTGACTAGCTCCTCATAGAGCGGGTGGGAGGGGTTCTCATCTTGACTAGCTCCTCATAGAGGGGGTGGGAGGGGTTCTCATTTTGGCTAGCTCCTCATAGAGGGAGTGGGAGGGGTTCTCATCTTGGCTAGCTCTTCATAGAGGGGGTGGGAGGGGTTCTCATCTTGACTAGCTCCTCATAGAGGGGGTGGGAGGTGTTCTCCAGGATTGATTGTGATGACAATACCAGCACCGGTAGGGACCGTGATCTACACCGTACCCCGAAGTCACAGATACAGTTTGGAGCATCTGCATTTTGACTGCAGGTTATTATTAGACAGATGGAAATATGGTTGAAAGATAAATGAATCACCTTTGTGTGACCCTAATTAAAGAGCGATAACAGGAGCGATAGCAGCGACGGGAGCGAGACAACCCAGGTCAAGTATATCTGTCATTGCTTTAATATTCACATGTCATTAGTTATGATGTTGACACCTTAAGCCGCGCTCATGCACTGTAAAAAAAAAAGAAAAAAAAGATAGAGATTTAAAGGTTCAATTAAAGACTTTGAATATAGTAAAAGTAATTTAGTTTCGACTGCTCAACGTGAGAGTACGTCACTCATTCCACACTGACTGCAGAACGACTTGGATTACAAAGAGTTCATATTGATTAATGTCGTCCATTTGATCTGAATCCAGGTGTCTCGTGAACGAGAGCTTTTTATATCTCGAGGGAACAACTTGAAACGACTCGATGTGCCATTTAGTGGCTTAACCTTAAGCGGCATGTTGATACAACTGAAAACGGCAGCGTACTTAACCCCTTAAATTACAAACCTGAGTGGAATCAACACGCTGAGAGGATAATACTCTGTCAGAAGGGACTCCTTGTTGAAGGTAATCAGAGAGATCTTCACAAAGTTTATGTTGTTTAATCGACTGAAGACTCATAACAATCTAGCGTGACATCATTTCGGAGATAAAATTAAATAAAAATCGTCACAATACAGTACATGCGATTTTTATTCAATCAGATCAGAGTGAAAATGTAACAGTAAAGTGCAATAGTAATATACAATGTACAGGTAATTAAACTGGAGATAAAATATATAAATGAGTAGGCCTACTACTGAGTAATAGTGCTAATCAGATGTATGTAGAGTTGTAGTATTAATGGGACTGGCCAGACACTCTATGTCAGAATGTAGAGCTATTTAACACTTATTTTAATAAAGAAAAATACCACTTACAAACCATTAACCACAGCTGAATCATGAAAAGCCCTGTATGACCTCGTTCTCATTCTCATGAGTTGGAACAACAACAGTTTTTTACAGTGTGTTGAAGAAGCACTAATGTTGGCTTCTGAAGCTCCCAGCCTGTCTAACAGCTTGTCTCTCGCTGGTGCCCTGTAGTCACCATCCCTGTAGCACCATTCCTGTAGCACCATCCCTGTAGCACCATCCCTGTAGCACCATCCCTGTAGCACCATCCCTGTAGCACCATCCCTGTAGCACCATCCCTGTAGCCACCATCCCTGTAGCACCATCCCTGTAGCACCATCCCTGTAGCACCATCCCTGTAGCCACCATCCCTGTAGCACCATCCCTGTAGCACCATCCCTGTAGCACCATCCCTGTAGCACCATCCCTGTAGCACCATCCCTGTAGCACCATCCCTGTAGCCTGTAGCACCAGCCCTGTAGCACCATCCCTGTAGCACCATCCCTGTAGCCACCATCCCTGTAGCACCATCCCTGTAGCACCATCCCTGTAGCACCATCCCTGTAGCACCATCCCTGTAGCACCATCCCTGTAGCACCATCCCTGTAACCACCATCCCTGTAGCACCATCCCTGTAGCCACCATCCCTGTAGCACCATCCCTGTAGCACCATCCCTGTAGCACCATCCCTGTAGCACCATCCCTGTAGCCACCATCCCTGTAGCACCATCCCTGTAGCACCATCCCTGTAGCCACCATCCCTGTAGCACCATCCCTGTAGCACCATCCCTGTAGCACCATCCCTGTAGCCACCATCCCTGTAGCCCCCATCCCTGTAGCACCATCCCTGTAGCCTGTAGCACCATCCCTGTAGCACCATCCCTGTAGCACCATCCCTGTAGCACCATCCCTGTAGCCTGTAGCACCAGCCCTGTAGCACCATCCCTGTAGCACCATCCCTGTAGCCACCATCCCTGTAGCACCATCCCTGTAGCACCATCCCTGTAGCACCAGCCCTGTAGCCACCATCCCTGTAGCACCATCCCTGTAGCACCATCCCTGTAGCACCATCCCTGTAGCCACCATCCCTGTAGCACCATCCCTGTAGCACCATCCCTGTAGCACCATCCCTGTAGCACCATCCCTGTAACCACCATCCCTGTAGCACCATCCCTGTAGCCACCATCCCTGTAGCACCATCCCTGTAGCACCATCCCTGTAGCACCATCCCTGTAGCACCAGCCCTGTAGCCACCATCCCTGTAGCACCATCCCTGTAGCACCATCCCTGTAGCACCATCCCTGTAGCACCATCCCTGTAGCACCAGCCCTGTAGCCTCCATCCCTGTAGCACCATCCCTGTAGCCACCATCCCTGTAGCACCATCCCTGTAGCCCCCATCCCTGTAGCACCATCCCTGTAGCCTGTAGCACCATCCCTGTAGCACCATCCCTGTAGCACCATCCCTGTAGCCTGTAGCACCATCCCTGTAGCCAGCTAGGGGGCGACAGTGGCTCGGGAGGTAGAGCGGTCGTCTGGCAATCCGGAGGTTCCCGGTTCGATTCCCCCCCCCCCCCCCCCCCCCCCCCCCCCGGGCAGCTTGTCGATGTGTCCTTGAGCAAGACACTTAACCCCTAATTGCTCCCGGTGTGCAGGTTGGCACCTTGCATGGTCGCCTCCGCCGTCGGTGTGCGAGTGAATGGGTCAAATGTGAGGGAACAAATTGTAAAGCGCTTTGGATAAAAGCTGCTATATAAATGCAGCCGTTTACCATTTATTTACCATTTAGCACCATCCCTGTAGCCACTTGGGAAGTACAGTGAAGAAAAAAAGGCTTTTCGATGCACATTTTTACGTTTCTCATTTCTAACCGAGGTCTGACGACTGAACAGGAGGAGCTTACGAGGTGCAACGAGTCAGAACTGGACTGTGTCAGTAATTGAACCTTGCGGGGCATGTTGTAGTAGTGTGGATTAGGTTAATCTGGGTACGGGCTGTTGATTACAGTATATGGTGTACAGTATACAGTGAGTGTGTTTGTGTTTGTAGTTGTGCTGTCGCCTGCATCGTGTCGGGCTGCAACACACAGTCATGTCTTCTTGTTTTGGCAAAGATTGTGGTTCGGTTTTAACTTGCAAGTATCAGTAGATGAGCTCTCTCTCTCTTTCCCCCCTCTCTCTCTCTCTCTCTCTCTCTCTCTCTCTCTATCCCTCTCTCTCTCTATCCCTCTCTCTCTCTATCCCTCTCTCTCTCTCTGTCTCTCTCTCCCTCTCTCTCTGTCTCTCTCTGTCTCTCTCTCTCCCTCTCTCTCTGGTGTGTCTGTATGTGTTTCTCTGTGTGTGTGTGTGTGTGTGTGTGTGCGTGCGTGCAAGTGTGTCTGTGTGTGTGTGTGTGTGTGTGTGAAGGGGCCCCTCAGAGTGAGCCTGCAGATGGCAGCCATGTTCCTGAACCACATGACAACTCAGTAATACTGTGGCTTCAGGCCAGCGTTCATCACAGCGTTCCTCACAGCGTTCATCTCAGGGTTCCTCACAGCGTTCATCACAGCGTTCCTCACAGCGTTCATCTCAGGGTTCCTCACAGCGTTCATCACAGCGTTCATCACAGTGTTCATAATGTATAACATCCTCCCGGATCATCCACCTCTAAGGACAACAGGAGGCTCTGCTCTAAAGGAAGTCAGTGATTTCAAATACCTGGGCTCGTGGGTCAACTCGTCCGAGCAAGACCTTAAAGTGAGGAAGGCGCTTGCGTGGAGGGCTCTGAACGGCATGACCAGTGTGTGGAAATCCAACCTCCCCCATCAAATCAAGCTCAACTTCTTCCATGCAACAGTTGAGTCTGTCCTTTTGTATGGCAGTGAATGCTGGACCTTGAAGCCCACCCTGCAGAAGTCCTTGGATGGGTGCTACACCAGAATGATGCGTGTGGTGCTCAACATCAACAGGGATGAGCATGTCACTAATGCAAACTTGTATGGGGGGGTGCTAAAGGTGTTCCTCCTCTCAGGGTTCCTCCTCTCAGGTTCCTCCTCTCAGGTTCCACTCAGGGTTCCTCCTCTCAGGTTCCTCTCAGGGTTCTCCCTCTCAGGTTCCTCTCAGGTTCCTCCTCTCAGGGTTCCTCCTCTCAGGTTCCTCTCAGGGTTCCTCCTCTCAGGGTTCCTCCTCTCAGGTTCCTCTCAGGTTCCTCTCAGGGTTCCTCCTCTCAGGGTTCCTCCTCTCAGGGTTCCTCCTCTCAGGGTTCTTCCTCTCAGGGTTCCTCCTCTCAGGGTTCCTCCTCTCAGGGTTCCTCTCAGGTTCCTCTCAGGGTTCTTCCTCTCAGGGTTCCTCTCAGGGTTCCTCCTCTCAGGTTCCTCTCAGGGTTCCTCTCAGGGTTCCTCTCAGGTTCCTTTCAGGGTTCCTCCTCTCAGGGTTCCTCCTCTCAGGTTCCTCTCAGCGTTCCTCCTCTCAGGGTTCCTCCTCTCAGGGTTCCTCCTCTCAGGTTCCTCTCAGGGTTCCTCCTCTCAGGTTCCTCTCAGGGTTCCTCTCAGGTTCCTTTCAGGGTTCCTCCTCTCAGGGTTCCTCCTCTCAGGTTCCTCTCAGGGTTCCTCCTCTCAGGTTCCTCTCAGGGTTCCTCCTCTCAGGGTTCCTCTCAGGGTTCCTCCTCTCAGGTTCCTCTCAGGGTTCCTCCTCTCAGGGTTCCTCTCAGGGTTCCTCCTCTCAGGTTCCTCTCAGGGTTCCTCCTCTCAGGGTTCCTACTCTCAGGTTCCTCTCAGGGTTCCTCCTCTCAGGTTCCTCCCAGGGTTCCTCTCAGGGTTCCTCCTCTCAGGTTCCTCTCAGGGTTCCTCCTCTCAGGGTTCCTTCTCTCAGGGTTCCTCTCAGGGTTCCTCCTCTCAGGTTCCTCTCAGGTTCCTCTCAGGGTTCCTCCTCTCAGGGTTCCTCCTCTCAGGGTTCCTCCTCTCAGGGTTCCTCCTCTCAGGTTCCTCTCAGGGTTCCTCCTCTCATGTTCCTCTCAGGGTTCCTACTCTCAGGTTCCTCTCAGCGTTCCTCCTCTCAGGGTTCCTCCTCTCAGGTTCCTCTCAGGGTTCCTCCTCTCAGGTTCCTCTCAGGGTTCCTACTCTCAGGTTCCTCTCAGGGTTCCTCCTCTCAGGGTTCCTACTCTCAGGTTCCTCTCAGGGTTCCTCCTCTCAGGGTTCCTCTCAGGGTTCCTCCTCTCAGGGTTCCTCCTCTCAGGTTCCTCTCAGGGTTCCTCTCAGCGTTCCTCCTCTCAGGGTTCCTCTCAGGGTTCCTCCTCTCAGGGTTCCTCCTCTCAGGTTCCTCTCAGGTTCCTCTCAGGTTCCTCTCAGGGTTCCTCCTCTCAGGTTCCTCTCAGGGTTCCTCCTCTCAGGGTTCTGATGTATTGTATGTGTGATTATAGCTGATGCATTTGTTTATTTATTTGTTTATTGTTATTTGCACTTACAAACATACATTCTGGAATAAAAGAAGTAAAAAAAGAACAGTTAAAATGTGCAGGAAAGGTAAAAAAAAAACAAAGGCTTATAAGCACCCCCCCCCCCCTCTTAAACCTATATAGAATGACTATACAACCCCCCCCCCCCCCCCCCCCCCGCACACATTATGTGCAAACACACACATGTGCATATCCCTCTCTCATACACACAGATACATACAATACAGCATTATACAACAATTATAATGTTGAAAAAAAGACTACTCACAAATACACAAGGATACTAAAGACTACAGGATCTGTAGTTTTTTTTAAGCTTACTTTTAAATTTATTTAAATGTATGGTACGTGTGAATATAGCGGATGTACTGTACGTGTGAATATAGATGTATTGTACGTGTGAATATAGATGTATTGTAAGTGTGAATATAGCGGATGTACTGTACGTGTGAATATAGATGTATTGTACGTGTGAATATAGATGTATTGTAAGTGTGAATATAGCGGATGTACTGTACGTGTGAATATAGATGTATTGTACGTGTGAATATAGATGTATTGTAAGTGTGAATATAGCGGATGTACTGTACGTGTGAATATAGATGTATTGTAGGTGTGAATATAGATGTATTGTACGTGTGAATATAGATGTACTGTAGGTGTGAATATAGATGTATTGTAAGTGTGAATATAGATGTATTGTGTGTGAATATAGATGTATTGTACATGTGAATATAGATGTATTGTGTGTGAATATAGATGTATTGTACATGTGAATATAGATGTATTGTGTGTGAATATAGATGTACTGTACATGTGAATATAGATGTATTGTGTGTGAATATAGATGTAATGTACGTGTGAATATAGATGTATTGTGTGTGAATATAGATGTATTGTACATGTGAATATAGATGTATTGTGTGTGAATATAGATGTATTGTACATGTGAATATAGATGTATTGTGTGTGAATATAGATGTATTGTACATGTGAATATAGATGTATTGTACATGTGAATATAGATGTATTGTATGTGTGAATATAGATGTATTGTATGTGTGAATATAGATGTATTGTACATGTGAATATAGATGTATTGTACATGTGAATATAGATGTATTGTACGTGTGAATATAGATGTATTGTACGTGTGAATATAGCTGATGTATTGTACATGTGAATATAGATGTATTGTACGTGTGAATATAGATGTATTGTACATGTGAATATAGATGTACTGTACGTGTGAATATAGATGTATTGTACGTGTGAATATAGATGTATTGTACGTGTGAATATAGATGTATTGTGTGTGAATATAGATGTATTGTACATGTGAATATAGATGTATTGTATGTGTGAATATAGCTGATGTATTGTACATGTGAATATAGACGTATTGTACGTGTGAATATAGATACATTGTACATCAAGTTTCAAGTTTCTTTAATAGTTGTCATACAGAAGTACAGAATACTTTCATACAAAATGCTTCTTGCTGTTACGCTCCAGAGACTGTCCTAGACAAGATAGTATCAAATAACATAGTATAGCATGTAATTTAGAAGAAGAAAATGAGGTCACAGTGTTCGGTATAGACATATGTACAATGTTCTGAGTTACCATATAATATACAATACTATGCAGTGTACTAATGTACAGTACTATATAGTGCAAAGCAGAAATGGGATGAGGTACAATTTAGGTACAATTTACAGTAAGGTGTACGAGTTGTAGTGCAATCCTTCATCAATAAATATAAAGTGTGGGGAGTGGGTGCTACAGTGTGTTTGTTTAAAGTGGGTGTGTGCTATAAAGTGTGTGGAGTGGGTGCTACAGTGTGTTTGTTTAAAGTGAGTGTGTGCGTGTTGATGTGTGTGCTATGTGCGTTTGGTGGTTGTTGTTGTGTAGTGTTCATTGTTCGTTTAGCAGCCTGATGGCCTGGGGATAGAAGCTTCTTCTGAGTCTTTCTGTGCTCGCCTTGAGACTCCGGTATCGCTTGCCTGACCGCAGCAGTTCAAAGAGGCAGTTGTTCGGGTGACTGGAGTCTTTAATGATTCTCTTAGCCTTGCCCTTGCAACGCTTGTTGTAAATGTTCTGGAGGGTGGGGAGCCCCCCTCCAATTGTGCGTTCGGCTGAACGTGTCACTCTTTGTAGTCTGCTTCGGTCTTGTGCAGTGCTATTCCCAAACCAGGAGGTGATGTTGCCGGTCAAGATGCTCTCTATTGTACATGAGTAGAAGTTCTTAAGGATCTTCTGACTGACTTGGAACTTCCTTAGGCGCCTGAGGAAGTAGAGGCGTTGTCGTGCCTTCTTCACAACACTGTCAATGTGTGTGGTCCATGTCAAGTCCTCGGATATGTAGGCTCCGAGGTACTTAAAGCTGTTGACTCTCTCAACCGGTGCCCCGTCGATGCTGAGGGGGCTGTAGTCCTTGACCCCCGACCTCCTGAAGTCCACAATCATCTCCTTTGTTTTGCTGACGTTCAGGGAGAGGCTGTTTTCCTGGCACCATCCCGCCAGGACCTTGACCTCTTCCAGGTAGGCCTTCTCGTCGTTGGCAGAGATCAGGCCCACCACCACTGTGTCGTCAGCAAATTTGATGATTGTATTGCTACTCCGCTGAGCCACACAGTCGTGTGTGTACAGGGAGTAGAGGAGGGGACTCAGAACACAGCCCTGGGGGACCCCTATGTTGAGGGTGATGGATGAGGAGGTGCAGTTGCCTGCTCTCACCACCTGGGGTCTGCCAGTCAGGAAGTCCAAGACCCACTGGCAGAGGTCATAGTTCAAGCCCAGGTCCCTGAGCTTGGCTATGAGTATGGAGGGGACTATGGTATTGAATGCCGAGCTGTAGTCGATGAATAGCATTCTCACATAGTTCCCCTGCCTCTTGTCCAGGTGTGATGCTGCTGTGTGCAGCACATGGGCTATGGCGTCCTCCGTGGACCTGTTGGGGCGGTATGCAAATTGCAGGGGGTCCATGTTGATGGGGAGGGAGGAGCAGATGTAGCCCTTTACTAGCTTCTCAAAGCACTTCATGGCTATGGAGGTGAGAGCTACAGGGCGGTAGTCGTTGAGGCAAGCAGGCTTGGATTTTTTGGGTACAGGGATAATAGTGGACTTCTTCAGGCAGGTGGGGATGACAGCCTGTTCTAAGGACAGGTTAAATATGTCAGTGAATACTGGGGCCAGTTGGTCGGCACAGACTTTTAGGACGCGGCCGGGGATGCCGTCCGGACCTGCTGCCTTCCTGATATTCACTTTTTTAAAGGTCCGCCTCACCTCATGCTCTGTTACCCTGAACACTGCGCCTCCATCAGCAGCCGACCCCCCCCCCCCATTGCCGTGGCTTGTGAGCTGGTGTTGTTATTACCAGCATCAAACCTCGCATAGAAGGTATTGAGGTCATTTGCTAAGGAGATGTCACTGTTCAGTTTGAGGGAGGCGCCTTTGTAGTCTGTCATCGTTTTGAGCCCCTGCCACATAGCTCTAGAGTCAGCTTGTTCAAACTGGAGTTCAATTTTATCCCTGTAGCGCCGTTTGGCCTCTGACACTGTCCTCCTTACGTTGTATCGCGCCACCTTGTGGTCATTCATGTTGCCTGCCACTAGGCCGTCGTTGTATGCTTTGGTGCGCTCTCTCAGAGCTTCACGGACGGATTTGTCTACCCAGGGTTTTTGATTTGGGTAAACTCTCATTTTGGTAGTGGGGATTGTTTCTTCCACCAAAGTACAAACATAGTCCAGCACTGTCTCCGTGTAGACATTAATGTTATCTGTGTCGCGGAACACATTCCAGTCTGTGCAGTCAAACGCAGACTGGAGCGTCTCCTCTGACGTCAAATCCCATTTCTGCACCTCTCGCGAGACTACAGGAGTACTTTTGATTCTCTGTTTGTACATTGGTGAAAGAAAAATGGACGCGTGATCTGATTTACCAAAGCCACTATCAGAATGAGCCTTGTAGCCACCTTTAAATTGCGTGTAACAGTGATCTAGGATGTTACCGCCTCTGGGCCCCGTTCCCCGTACCTGGATAACTGAGTTAGCCGGATAACTTTCGGTCAAGTCTGACTTAAGCCGGACCTTCCTGTTCCCCGAAGCTGGATTGTCTAAATCACCATGACAACAGATCAAAAAGTTTGAGCCTGGTCGAGAGCAGGGTTTAAGTTCAAGTTAGCCGGATGAACCATCGCCACGCCCCCGCAAAGAAATGACAGCCCGTTTCCTGAAATTATTCCCACAGTCTACGATCTGCATTATACCATTCTGAATTACGTTTTTGTGCTCCATTCTTCCAGAGGGGGCTTTTGAAATGTAAAATAGACCCAAAATGCTGATACTAAATTCACTTTGTCCTAAATAATGCACGTTATATACCGTGGCGCTCGCTCGGTGCGATGTACACATTATGTGGTTATTTTAATTGTAACTGGGATTAAGATGTCTGATGAGATGCGCTGTTTGACGGATTTGAGAAATTGAATGAGCCGTTGACGTCACATTAATGAATGAGAATAAAGAGATAAAACTTCATTCAAAATAAAGAATATTCTAAACACGGGTCTCTCGTTCATTAATGTATAAACAATGAATTTATCCCATCTGGCACAGTGGCGCAGCGGTAGTGCTCAATCCTGGCAACCCGGCGACCGGTGTTCGAAACCCCGTGTTTCCAATATAATTTTTTGGAATATAATATTAATGATTATACGCCAAAGTAGCCTAGTTTTAAGTTAAAATATTATAAATCTACATGCATTGAGGATGTCATTCTTTATATAGCTCTCAACGTGCACCAAATTGAATTATTCCTACATCGCAAAAAGAAGGAAAAGACTAGGTTTCGAACCCCGGTTGTCTGCGTGAAAGTCAAAAGAAGAACCCGTTACACCACAGTGGAGATAAGTAAAAGATCGACCATACATCAATCAATGGGCAAGAGAGCCGTATCGTTATTCTGTATAACAGTTTAACTAATTATTTTCGCTAGCAAGATCTCATTTGATTATTCAATCCAGCAGGCAAGTTTAAAGAAATATAATCTGATTGATTGAGGTAATGAGGGACTTAAAATTAGCCTATAGATAACGCATTTAACTTGTCGGCGAGGCGATTGAGCCGTACTGCAATATGTTAATAAAGTTTTAAATCAATTAATCAATCAATGCCGCTAGAGAATCAGGATCTCTGCTATCGATACGTGCTGGCTTTTCAACTGGAGCGGCCGCGCGCACTTATCCTGGGTCTCAAGTCTGGTTTGAGTTAACGAGACTGAATCCACCTTTGAGGAACAGGAAAATCCCGGCTTCAAACATCGGGTTAACTGAATCTGGATAATGACATCTTGATCGACTTAGTTGAACCAGGTATGGGGAATAGGGCCCTGGTGTTGCAAGTCACATGCTGATAGAAGTCAGGTAATACCTTTCTCAGATTGGCGCTATTGAAATCACCCAGCACTAAAATGGCGGCGTTAACGTTCGCCGCTTGTATTCTATTTACCTCGTCGTGGAGTCTGGAGAGCGCGACGTTGTTACTGGCTTGCGGTGGAATATACACTCCTACAAGGATGATCGCCGTTAACTCCCTCGGGAGGAAGAAAGGACGACACTTGATGGTTATATATTCCAGGTCTGGGCAGCAGTGGTTGGATAATTCCTTCACGTTAGTTGGATCGCTCCAATTGTTGTTAAACATGAAGGCAATACCTCCTCCACGTTGTTTACCGGACTCTGCTGTACAAATATAGATGTGAATATAGATGTATTGTACATGTGAATGAATGAATGAATGAATGAATGAATGAATGAATGAATGAATGAATGAATGAATGAATGAATGAATGAATGAATGAATGAATGAAAAGTTTATTTCTTGGACATGTTATTCTTCTTATTTCTTCAAACAACTCACAGTGTCTTGATCCGTCAGACCAAACAATCTTAACAACAAATTTAAAAAAAAATCCTTAAAGGAAAAAAACATTTAAAAAAGAACAAAGAAAAAAACAGGATTTATAAACAAAAAAGCAATGTGTTTGGTTAGCAGACATGTCCAAAAAAAGGAGTAGAGGGAAGCTTAGCTTATTGATCCCTACCCCCTTACATGTGAATATAGATGTACTGTACGTGTGAATATATATGTATTGTACATGTGAATATAGATGTATTGTACGTGTAACGTTCTGGGTTCTCTAGGTGAACGTCGGGTGCCGTTCGTCGGGGGGAGGTACTGTAACGTTCTGGGTTCTCGGGTCTGTTGCTCTCCGACTCCGAGAGGAGGAGGTATGTGGAGCAGAAGCGTTGCTTCCGGTGTGGGCGGACCGGTCACCGCTTCGGCAGTTGTCGGGCTGAGTCGGGAAACGGGAGGGCTCGCTAGGCTCCGGAGAGGCTTTAGCAGGTGGGCTCCTTTCTCCTTTCACCCGGGATTTGCGCACATTTTTTGAGGTTACTGTGGGTTGTGGGGAGACTTTCAAAAGAACCAGGGCATTGGTGGATTCGGGGGCAGCGGGGAATTTGATTCATGTGGGGTTGGCCGAACAGTGGGGTTTAGCCTTAGAGACATTGCAGGTACCTATTCCGGTCCAGGCGTTGGATGGACAGCCACTGGGTGATGGGATCATTACCCAGAGGATGGCGCGATTACACATCCAAGTGGCCGGTGGGGGGTGGGAATGGGTACAGTTTTATGTCATCAGATCTCCACAGTGTGTTGTTGTTTTGGGTCATCCGTGGTTAGCCGAACGTAATCCTGTCATTAATTGGGCAACGGGTGAACTTTCGGTGGGGAGCGGCGTTGAGTCGTCCCCCGGCGAGGGTTTACCCACCCCTTCTTCTTTTTTGTCTCCCTCTTCTCTCTCCAGGATAGTGGTGAGCGTTGCAGATTCTGTCATACCTCCTAATCCTGATTTAATGGGTGTGCCCGAGATCTATTGGGACCTTGCGGACGTTTTTAGTAAAGCGCGTGCTAAAGCACTACCGCCTCATAGGTCATACGACTGCCCCATTGATCTTCTACCCGGCGCCTCTCCACCCCGTGGGCGTATGTTCTCCCTCTCTCGCCCTGAGACTGTGTCTATGAATTGCTTGCGGGGCATATCCGCCCGTCCACATCCCCTGCCGGCGCTGGCTTCTTTTTCGTTGCTAAAAAGGATGGGGGTCAGCGGCCGTGCATTGATTATAGGGGATTGAACAACGTTTCCGTTAAAAAATGTTATCCCCTACCTCTCATGGACACCGCCTTTGAGTGCTTACAGGGGGCACAGGTCTTCTCTAAACTTGATTTACGTAATGCATACAATCTGGTCAGGATTAGAGAAGGGGACGAGTGGAAGACTGCGTTTAATACTCCTAATGGGCATTATGAGTATTTAGTCATGCCCTTTGGTTTGGCTAATGCTCCAGCAGTCTTCCAAGCCCTGGTTAACGACGTGCTGCGGGACTTAATTGGGGTGTCAGTTTTTGTTTACCTAGATGACATCCTGATTTTTTCTCGCGATATGGTGCAACACCAACTGCATGTTCGTGAGGTGCTTCGCCGTCTCCTTGAGCATCAGCTATTTGTTAAGGCAGAGAAGTGTGTGTTTCACGCTGACACCGTTTCCTTCCTGGGCTTTGTGTTGACCAAGGGTGATCTTCGCATGGATCCAGCCAAGGTGAGTGCAGTCTTGGATTGGCCACGGCCTTCATCGCTCAAGGAGCTGCAACGTTTTTTGGGCTTTGCAAATTTTTACAGGCGTTTTATTTGCAATTTTAGCGCCTTAGCCAATCCGTTAACAGCTCTCACTAAGTCCTCTCTCCCTGGCTTTGAATGGTCACCTAGGGCAGAGTCTGCCTTCTGCGACCTCAAACGTCGATTTACCTCCGCCCCTGTACTGATCCGCCACGATGCAGAGGCTCAGTCTATTGTGGAGGTGGATGCCTCTGACATCGTGGTGAGGGGGTGATCTCTCAGAAATGTTTAAAGGACGGTAAAGTGCATCCTTGCGCTTTTTTTTCTCGCCGGCTGTCTTCGGCCGAGCGTAACTACGACGTGGGTAATCGGGAATTATTGGCAATCAAATTGGCACTACAGGAGTGGAGACATTGGTTGGAGGGGGCGGCACATCCCTTCATTGTTTGGACTGATCATAAGAACTTGGCTTACAGGTGGGCGTTATTCTTCACTCGATTTCGATTTACCATCTCCTATCGACCCGGTTCCAAAAACGTTAAGCCTGACGCATTGTCGCGCCAATTTGATCCTCCGGGTCGAGAGAGGAGCCCCCATCCCATTATTCCACAGGCCTTGATTTTGGCACTTGTGTCTTGGGGCATAGATAAGGTGGTAAGATCGGCTTTGGCACGCATAATACCCTCCTCTCCTCCTCTACCGGTATGTCTCCATTTCAGTGTCAATATGGTTTTCAACCTCCTCTGTTTCCCGAGCAGGAGCAGGAGGCGGGGGTGCCTTCGGTCCAGGCACATGTGGCTTGCTGTCGCCGGACGTGGAATCGGGTTCGAACGGCGCTGCAGAAGGCTTCGATTAAGGCCCAGCATCAGGCTAACCGCAAGCGCCGTCCGGCTCGGTTTGGCTCTCCACCCGTGATCTCCCTCTCCGGTTGGAGTCCAGGAAGCTGGCTCCTCGCTTCATAGGACCCTTTAGAGTGGTTCGTCGGGTGAACCCTGTGGCTTACAGGTTGCGGCTTCCGAGTTCGATGAGGGTTCATCCGACGTTTCATGTGTCCCTGTTGAAGCCGTTCCTCTCATCGCCCTTGTCCCCGCCTCTGCCCGCGGTTCATCCGCCTCGGTTGATCGGGGGTCAGCCGGCCTACACGGTGCGGAGGATCCTGGGTTGTAGACGGAGGGGTAGGGGGTTTCAGTTTTTGGTGGATTGGGAGGGGTACGGGGTAGAAGAGCGTTCTTGGGTGCCTCAAAGGGATATTTTGGATCCCAGCCTGATCGTGGATTTCCGGCGGCTGCATCCCGAGGCCCCTAGGTGAACGTCGGGTGCCGTTCGTCGGGGGGAGGTACTGTAACGTTCTGGGTTCTCGGGTCTGGTTGACCTGAGATCCCGGCTACCATCCTGTTACCTGTCACTTTCCTCTCCCTTGATTGTATTATTGGTTGTCACCTGGTATTGGCTGTCACTCTGTGGAACGTGTGGAATGTCTGGTATGTTGCCCTCAAATAACTCCTGTCTTCTCTGTTCCTCGTCAGCTCTTCACACAATCTCCAGAACCAGTATGCGGCGGTACCAAGAGACAAGTGCTGCAGTAACTAGCATTCTATCTTTTTGTTCTCTGTTGATCAGTACTCCTATTTACCTATATTCCTAATAAAGAGGATACCCAAATTGTGAAGAACGAACCTACTCTCCGTCTCCTTATTGCCAACCACTATTGGAACTCTACACTCTTACCTGGTGCCATCGTAACAGTACGTGTGAATATAGATGTATTGTACGTGTGAATATAGATGTACTGTACGTGTGAATATAGATGTATTGTACATGTGAATATAGATGTATTGTACGTGTGAATATAGATGTATTGTACATGTGAATATAGCTGATGTATTGTACGTCTGTATATTATTCAATTAAATTCAAACCTTTATTTATTCTCGAAAAGGACAATTGAGGTCACCCTCATTTCCAATGTCGTCGAGACATTTCAATGCATAAATTGTTTACAATACTTCATAGTGGGACAGGATACAGGTGCCACCAGGGGCGCTGGTGGTCACGTTGGGCAGGGAGACACAGGTGAAGAAGGATGGGTTCAGAGCACGGTGCCGAGGGAGGGGCTTCCTCTTCATCGTTTTCCACAGAGGGAGGAGGACGCACGGAACGGGAGCTCCGGAGATTCAGCACGCGAGAGATAAACTCAGTTACAAAGCGGGTTATTATAGAAGTATGCGATAGTTTAGCGTTTGGTTAATGCGGAAGAGACATTGTGAATGAACCAGCAGACGAGCGACTGCCGAAGACCAGGTGGTAGATATTGTCCACCTTGCGTTAGCTGCGTATAGGCGTCATGACAGGGGGTTCACCACGACCCACAGCTTAGCTTCAGTTATAGGCTAGCACCACAGTTTAGCCCGCGTGTCGGCCACCTCTTCAGCCCAGCAGTGGATGTCACTACACTGCACGCTCCTCCAGCCCCTCCAAGCCGTTACCCCAGCAGTCACCTGCCCAGCGTCTACCCCGCCCGCTGCCTGTTATCGCGGGATCTCCCGACGGCCATCTTACCACACGGACGGTTGGTGGTGAGAGCAGGCCCGCCATCTTGGATAAGTACAGCGGTGCTCCGAGTGCTGAAACTTTATCGGTAGACATTTCCACTGTGTGGCGCAGGCTCTCTAAGGGCGAAGATAAACGGTGCTTTGAACTAACGCTGGCAGCAGTGTCTAGGGGCGCCCGACCATTTATTGTTTTGGGGAAAAGCCGGCTGTAGATAAGACTTTTATTTGCTAACGTGGGCCCACTGTCAATTTCTTTTGAGTGTACTAATAACGTGTGGTTCTTTATAAAAATTCCCATTGAACTCCTTTACTCCCTATCCTGTTCCCCACCTACAGCGAAGCGGAGCAGTAGATAACCCTTAAAGGGAAGAGGTCATTACTGTGTCTGTAATATAGAGCGAGAGCACTAGGTGCCTAGTGTGGAAGTAGCCTTGATAGGTATGCGATAACGTGTAACGTGTATAAGCTTCAGTAAAGGAGACGTAAATGGGAGCACTGTGTGTGTCTTTAATGTGCATTTTGCATTTAACCCTTTTCTCTCCGGGTAATGCTCATTATTGTTTAACCCTTTCCCCACCCCCTGCCTATAGTTCATGGTGAAAGGTCTCCACTCATCATTAAGGAAGAGTACTGCTTTGGGGAGCGAATATATCATCCATCTTACTGCCATCGGGTGTGGGAGGGCTCAGGAAGTATTGGGGGAAGTGTGGGTGTGTGGGGAGTTACTGCTGATCGCCCTGGAGGGCAAGAAGGACCAGAGTACCATTCCTAGGTCAGTGAATCCTAGGCCCCATCCACTCCTGCTGCTCGACCTCCACTTCAACATTCCTGGCCTACAGTCGGGGACCCAGCTGGACTCAGCTCTGCTGCGTTCTCGCTACCAGGTGGCCGTGTACAACCACTCCCATAAAGCAGGGATAATCCACCCTGCTACAAATGCATAAAGTGCAGACATAAGAATAGGTATAAAAGACAATAAAAGTAGTGCAATGTAGAACGTGCAGACATACGAATAGGCATAAAATAAGTACAATAAGTACAATGTTGCTCGAAGGTCCAGGAAAGGCCCAGCCGAAGCCATAGGCGCCATAGGCTCCAACCGCCCCCCCAGATGCCTAAATTCTTATCCCAACCCATGTTTGCTTCCGCGTTCGCCTTTTGCGCTCTGATTGGCCACTGACGTTTCAGGTCGCGCCTATCGTGTGACGGCAAGTTCTTTCGCCGGTTAAGCTTAGGCACTCTTTCAAAGTTGGTTAAGGTTAGAGTGTGAATCGTAGGCGTTAGGTAGTTTGCTGCTGGTTGAGGCGGAAATGGTCGCGTCGCGTGATTGGGCGCACATGTCACATGACCAGAAACGTCAGTGGCCAATCAGATCGCAAACATGCAAACATGGGTTGGGATAAGAATAGACACCCCCCAGACCTCCCCCAGAGCCAAACACCAGCCTCCTGCCTGATCATCCCAGAGGTCCCAGTTCCATCCCAGACCACCCACAATGCCACATGCCCCCCCCCCCCCCCCCCCCGCATCCAACCACCACCATGTCCATCCGCCTGAACATCCAGAATCGCTCCCCCCCCCCCCGGGCACAGACCTGCAGGTTAACCTTCTGTAGTGTGGTAGTGAAAGGTTAACCTTCTGTAGTGTGGTAGTGAAAGGTTAACCTTCTGTAATGTGGTAGTGAAAGGGTTATATTTAAATATAAAATATGATTCACCAGTAACAACGTTCTACCAGCGCCCGGGGCGGCAGCAGCTCAGGAGGTAGAGCGGTCATCTGGTGAAGGTTCCTGGTTCGATTCCCGCTCCTCCCGGGCTGTGTGTCGAAGTGTCAAGACCTCTAATTGCTCCCGATGAGCAGGTTGGCACCTTGCATGGGGTTTTAAGCTAGGCTATAGCTGATCCGTAACCGTTTCCATTCATTTGTGCTAAGCTAGCTCGCGTAGCTTCCTACTGAAATTGGCACGTCCGTCTTCTCGTCTGACTCTGGAGAAGACGGTAATGTCGGCGTGTGCCTTTAACGTGGTAGACGTCTGGGAGCCGGATGGGCACGTGGTGACCTCTGACCTCTGACCTCACATGTCTTACAGTATGAAAATGGAACCGTCTGTGTTTATCTTCAAATAGCAGCATCCTGTCTTTTACAATGAATTAAGCCAACGTCAACAGAGCGTTGACTTCTAAATAAACTCTGCCTCGGCGGCAGACTACTGGTTGCAATTTGGGGGCGACAGCTGCGGGGCGTCGAAGTATAACATGGTTCTGGAACATCTCCCCCTGTGGATTATCAATGATTATTAAAGCCATGTTACATTTAGTCATTTAGCTGAACGCTTTTATCCAAAGCGACTTACAAGTTGTGTACAACAAGTCAGCTGCAAGGGAAGGGTACAACTCTGGTCGGTAACATTGTTCGTGTCAAGCTTGAGTGCATAGTAGTATAGACACATTAGCATAGTTTAACGGTTGTGACATCGTCACCTTAAACGTCGATGCCCCGAGGGAGTTTCGAACCCGGGTCTCCCACGCCGCGGGCAACAGCACAGACCGCTATACCAAGAGGTGAACTCACTGCTTTGCAACGTGTCTATCTGTCTTTTTGAGGATGAGAGTGAGTTTAACTAATCACCCCAGCCCTTCGTGACTACGCTTCGCGGTACCATCCATTACACTCACCCTCCTTAACCTCTTCCGCCCGTGCGGTCCGGCGCCGGACCGCAAATGACATCACGTCATAAATCAAGCTCTCCAGACTGTCTGATATAATTTTTTTTTTTTTCAAACGTATTCAAGAATAAACATCATAAACATGTCACAACAGCAGTTATAATATATACTTTCATCAATACGTTTGTTTACCAATAGGTTAAAGTGTTATTAGTGCGATTTTAGTTTTTTTAAATGTGTTGTTGTTATCGCGGAAATCGGCCATTTTGAATTACCGGCCGTCTGTGAATGTAGTCATTTTGAGTAATTTTGAGAAGAGGACATCCAGAGCTTTCAATCAGCGTTGGCATTTTTCAAAACTACACTTCCCAAAGGCCTCTAGCTTTCTACAAGCAAATTACTTCTTGATTATAATTTGTTATTTGTCTTATTACTCTGTATTATATACCACAAAACTGAACGTTATTGGCATATATTGGAGCGCAGTTAGTTTGTCTTCCCTATTTTGAGCATTTAGCAACCATCCGATTTAAAATCAGTTTCAAAATGGCGGCGCTCTTGCAAGAATAAAAAACCTACTGTACATACAGTAGATTTCATTATCTGTTCTTCATGCACGCCTGGTGATACTAAATCCAAATTGAACTCGGCCATTTGAAAGAGAAGATTTGGCCCAATCCATAAATGTGCGAATTGGCTATAATAAAGTCATTTATAGGCCTGCTATTCTATATTCTATAATAATATTTCAAATTGCATTGGTCCGGATGGGAGAATTCAGTACTGTATCTACAAAACCTTCTGTTTAATCATCTTCCCTTTATTCATTTCCTTAGATGTTGTACATGTGATCTCAAGTAGGTACTGAACGAGCTCAGTTGCAGTTTTTCATGTCTGGTCATTGTCAAAAATGCAAAGATAAATCATAATTCATATTGTCCTTGGTTGCATCACAATTTAAGCAAGCCTAGTAATAGACACAATATTTCTGACACTGGGAATACATTCACTGAGGTCCATAGATGTCCCTAGTGAAAGATAGTTCGGTAATCAGCCAATCTCATCTCGTCATCTCCTTCATGACTCTCCCTGTTCTGCGTTGTGTTTGTTTTCAATACTTCACCTTGGCTGTCACCCACTTTATCAACCCCTGTTAGTACATCCGTTAGTTATAAGAAACAACACTGCAACGTGATCTCTTTCCTTAGATCCTCATGTTTATTTTCATAAACATAGCCTCTGTACCAGATGGAAACACTGTTCTGTAATGTCCTTGAACAGTCTTTGAAGGAAAACTAAATTCATTATTCTCCACCGTCTCTTCTCTCATTAATCCAATGGGTCTGGGCCTCGTCGTAGCCATGGATGATGTGATGATGTGGCATATTCCCCTCCCCCACCCGGCGAGGGTGAGGAGGGATCTCACAGTCTCTGATCAGCGTGTCTGCTCGATTGTGCATCGGGTCTCAATCTAACTTATCCCAGAAGGACCCATAACATTCTCCCCATAGCAACGGGCTCGCCCCCTCTTCTCGTTACTACGTGATACGCTGCCATGGCAACTGCTCCTCACCTTTAGCACACTAAACGTCCGTTCTATCGATGTCAAACTCTCCCCATAGCTCTCTGACCAAACCTGCCTGCTCTCAGTGCTTCAAGTTTCAAGTTTCTTTAATAGTTGTCATACAGAAGTACAGAATACTTTCATACAAAATGCTTCTTACTGTTACGCTCCAGAGACTGTGCTAGACAAGATAGTATCAAATAACATAGTACATAGTAGTACATAGTAGTGCTTATCAGTGTTTATGTTAACAAGCTGCCGAACGACCTTGGAGCCATGGGCTCTGCCGTCTTAATCTGCTGCTAACACACACTGACTGCCGGCTACTTTTAAGATCTATAGATCCGTCTGAGTAGATGCTGTCACCCACCGATATATACATTATATACACATTGAAAAACATAGATTCCTTCACTAGATACCAAGAATATGCAAATGGACCTTGTAGAAGTGGAGCAATATTCCATTTAATTAGGTATGTATTCTAGGCGGATTTTCAGAAAATAGGGCTCCGGGCTTAAACTCACTGCACTCCACCCAAGGCATCCGGGTCACGCACCATTGCAATGGTTGTGACATCGTCACCTTAAACTTCGATGCCCCGAGGGAGTTTCGAACCCGGGTCTCCCACACCGCGGGCAACAGCACAGACCGCTATACCAAGAGGTGAACTCACTGCTTTGCAACGTGTCTATCTGTCTTTTTGAGGATGAGAGTGAGTTTGACCCATAGCACCGCTACTCACCCCAGCCCTTCGTGACTGCGCTTCACGGTACCATCCGTTACATTATATATATATATTCCTTTTCATAAATGTGATATATCAACATTCTCCAAAATAAAACATAATTGAATTACAATCAAATACAGAGTTGGTGATAGTGTGGATAAGATGAGATAAGATCTAATCAGTGGTCAGCAACACTGCGTTCACACTGCAGGGCAGAAATTGCCTGAATCTGATTATTTCTTTGCTCATAATGTGACTCAGATCAGTTTTATTCACGACAGTGCGAACGGCACAAATCACATGGAATCGGATCTTTTCAATTCTGATTTGGGCCACTTTCATAATAATGTGGTCCTAAATCAGATACATACTGTACAGGACAGGTCTGATCTTTTGCAACGTGACCTCAGTCTGAACAGTCATGTCAGAATTCATGTGACTTCTACGTCACTCTAGATTGACATTCACCAAAAAAATGTACGTCCATTTGTGCATGCGGGTCAGTTCAGGAGTGGGATCAGTTCACACTGGAATCTGATACTGGCCACATTTTTAAATGTGACACAGCCAAAACAGAACAAGAAAATCAGATCTGAGCAATAAATCAGAATTGTGCACTAAGGCCATGAGTAGCAAGAATGTCAAAACAAAACAAAACAGAACCCTGTATAAGGATCTATAGGGAGGTGTATTTCCCCCATTGCCCATTTCTAAATCATCTAGTTTAAAACAAATAAAGCATGACCATTTGCATGGTGTACCTTTCTGTGTGTATTCACCCACAATCTATAGCTCAACATGAAAATATTCGCAATTAAGCGTAAAAAAAAATATCGCCAAATTTTATTTCAACCAAAAATGCTTAAACAATAATGTTACTGATAGAAGGGAACTAATTTTGTGCTAAAATGGAAAGCTTTCCAATGTTCATGAGGCAGAATTGTTACAATAGCCGATAATCCATTTTCCCAATGATATGATATGATAATATGATACATTTATTTATATTGCGGAAGCCGGACTGGAATTTCTCCAGAATGTTGTTTTGGTGGAGGTAGGGGAGCAGTTGAGTGAGGACAGCTTTTTCCAGTAGGACAGGAATGGTAATTTGGATATTGGTCTATATAGTTTCTGAGGAGGGTGGGGTCTAAGGTGGGTTTTATTGATAAATCCCTATATGGGTGGACCTCGCGGGCGGTCCAAAGTGACGTCAGACTACACCTCCCTATTGGCGCAATAGAGAGTGAATTCCAGCACGGTGGCGAGCAGCCCCGTGTCAGACGGGTCATCATGGCTGGCTAGCTGCCCCCACAGAACACAGGGCTGTGAGACGGGTCATCATGGCTGGCTAGCTGCAAGAACACAGAGCTGTGAGACGGGTCATCATGGCTGGCTAGCTGCCCCCACAGAACACAGGGCTGTGAGACGGGTCATCATGGCTGGCTAGCTGCAAGAACACAGAGCTGTGAGACGGGTCATCATGGCTGGCTAGCTGCCACCACAGAACACAGGGCTGTGAGACGGGTCATCATGGCTGGCTAGCTGCCACCACAGAACACAGGGCTGTGAGACGGGTCATCATGGCTGGCTAGCTGCCACCACAGAACACATGGCTGTGAGACGGGTCATCATGGCTGGCTAGCTGCAAGAACACAGAGCTGTGAGACGGGTCATCATGGCTGGCTAGCTGCCCCCACAGAACACAGGGCTGTGAGACGGGTCATCATGGCTGGCTAGCTGCCACCACAGAACACAGAGCTGTGAGACGGGTCATCATGGCTGGCTAGCTGCCACCACAGAACACAGAGCTGTGAGACGGGTCATCATGGCTGGCTAGCTGCCACCACAGAACACAGGGCTGTGAGACGGGTCATCATGGCTGGCTAGCTGCCACCACAGAACACAGAGCTGTGAGACGGGTCATCATGGCTGGCTAGCTGCCCCCACAGAACACAGGGCTGTGAGACGGGTCATCATGGCTGGCTAGCTGCCACCACAGAACACAGGGCTGTGAGACGGGTCATCATGGCTGGCTAGCTGCCACCACAGAACACAGGGCTGTGAGACGGGTCATCATGGCTGGCTAGCTGCCACCACAGAACACAGGGCTGTGAGACGGGTCATCATGGCTGGCTAGCTGCCCCCACAGAACACAGAGCTGTGAGACGGGTCATCATGGCTGGCTAGCTGCCCCCACAGAACACAGAGCTGTGAGACGGGTCATCATGGCTGGCTAGCTGCCACCACAGAACACAGGGCTGTGAGACGGGTCATCATGGCTGGCTAGCTGCCACCACAGAACACAGGGCTGTGAGACGAGCAGCCAGAGCCGTCAACAGGCATCTAAAGAGGCTCTAAAGAGGCAGAGCGGCTTAGCCAGGCCTCCTTTCTTCCACAGAGACCCGTCACTGACTGAGGCACGGTCCCCCAGGACCCCGTCCCTTTGACCTAATCCCCATTCTGACCAGCTGTGGAGGGGGAGAGAGAGAGAGAGAGAAGTCACCTTTCGTTTTTTAGTATTTTTTTTATCACATTTGAATGCAAACAAGGGTGGAAGGGAGAGGAGGGGGGGGGTCGCCCCGCGTGTCAGGACGAAGGGCCCGACGCCCCCCCCCCCCCCCCCCCCCCGTGAAAGGGAGCCCCTGTAGC
The DNA here is from genome assembly GCF_963971535.1 of Notolepis coatsorum. Lineage (NCBI taxonomy): Eukaryota > Metazoa > Chordata > Actinopteri > Aulopiformes > Paralepididae > Notolepis > Notolepis coatsorum. The sequence goes on along the minus strand of NC_140170.1, from coordinate 2,295,970 downwards.
CAAGGACAAAAAATGTGACGGGAAGCTTTATCATTGCTCACCAGCTAGACAATCGGAAAATTATTGCCCCTTTCAAGGCGTATTGTACGGTTCTCGGGGGCCTAACCCAACACACCCGGCTGTTTAGCATCCCCGCCGCTGTGAGATTGCTGCTGATGGCCACATTATTGGGGCCCTCGCTGGCGGCGTTTAACACTGGGGGCCACGGCTATTTAAGAGGATTAATCCTAACCGGCCAGCGGTCGACAGGGGCCTATACGTTCATAAAGGAATCCTTTAGCCATGGATCACAGAAACACACAGACTCCCTCTGGACTAAAATATATATATATAACCTTCTGACTGACTGAGCTCTAATCTAAACTCCTCTATAACTCTCCGAGGGGAAATGTGGGAAGAATAATAATGTACCGTAGAAAATGGCTTGATTTACACGCTTTTGATTTATGCTATTGATTTATTTAGCGCTAAATGTGTGAATCTCAACCTTTTTTGCCGTTTTAATCTCTTGATTCATGGGTTGATAAGGATGAGGAGCCTTCTGGGTAACGGACGGTACGGACGTAAACGTGCAGCACTTCCTGTTCCTGGAATCCGACCTGATAAAGCCACACTTTGTTGTTTTGTTTATTAATTTCTTATTTTGTGCATTCTGTGATGAACATGGAATAAAGATAATAATAATAATAATAATAATAATAATAATAATAATAATAATAATAATAATAATAATAATAATAATAATAATAATAATAATAATAATAATAATAATAATAATAATAATAATAATAATAGTAACAATAGTAACAATAATAATTATAACATTTATTTCCACCTTTCATACAAGAATTGCAGCCCAAGGTGCTTCACGACAGAAATGGAGACATACAATTAAATTAACATAAAACTGACTGCAATGCAATAAAAATAGCAAAGAAATTGCTCTAATTTACAATGAAATAGCTCTCATTTACAGAAGAATAATCAGTGTGGATGTAATGAGGTTAAGGTGAAGAGCAGAAGAGGTATGTTTATAGCTAACTTTATAAACATTCAGCGATCTCCTCCTGAAGCGAGTCAGTCCACCAGTACGTTTCTCTCTCTTCTCCCCCTCATGGTCCAGATAAGAAAGAAAGTCCTGTGTTTTTATTTAATTTTATTTACTTGACCTTTATCTCTCGCTCCTAACCCCCCTCGCGCCTCCCTTCGCTCCGTCGCGCGCCCTATTATAATCGAGCGGCTTGATTTATGTTTTGACGTGGCGCGCGGCCAACGTCTCGGTGACCTAATAAACGTTGCATCCAGCATAGACACCGCCTGGCACGCAGGGGGGTCTGTGCGCGGAGGGGTCTGTGTGGCAATGCACGCCGCGCGCCCGGGCAGTGTCGTATGTTCGGTGCAACGTTTTTAGGTCACCCACGAGACCGTACAGGGCTTGTATTTTGGTTTTGCACTTCTCGTTCTTTGTTATGCTATTGCTATGCTATTGTTATGCAAAGACAAGGTGATAGGTGAATACCGGTACTTGGCGCACGGAAGTCTGCTCAGAAAAGTGGTGGAACGGCGTGGTACCGCGTGGCATGAGCACTGCACCTCTGGGGTCGGGCAGGCTGACATGCGATGCGAGATCCTCACAATAGTTTTTTTCCCCCGTCCGTCTCAATTATAAAGGAAAGCATCAGTTTGTTATTCAGACAGTGACTTCTTCTTCTGCCAAATCCGTGATCGCCGAGGCTGCGCGCGGTGAGGTCATTAGCTAATTGAGAGTTAATTAGTGTCCAGATGTGAGGCGCGCGGGCGGTGAGTTGTGGGGGATGCGGTGGGTGGGCAGATAATGACCGCGCGCTGCTGGAACCAATGGACGGCAGCAATATGAAACCGCTCTCGTTTCTTTTAGTAAAGCCTCGATCCGGGATTTTCTCGGGTATAATAATAATAATAATAATAATAATAATAATAATAATAATAATAATAATAATAATAATAATAATAATAATAATAATAATAATAATAATAATAATAATAATAAACTGTATTTGTATAGCACCTTTCATACAAGAATTGCAGCTCAAAGTGCTGCATAGCAGTAAAAAGAAAAAGACAAATAAAATGAGCACACAATTGGCAGATCAATGCTTAATAAAGTGCAGACATAAAACAAGCATAAAATAGACCGCAGCAAAATAGACAAGGTCAAGGTAAGGCACATAGAGCATTAAATCACGTCAGGATCTAACTTCCCAATAGGCCTCTTTATTTACAGTTTGATTCTATGGCAATTTTAAAATAGACAGTAATACAAATAGTCGAATAGAATAGACAGAGTAAAATAGTGCAATAGTGCAGTGCAATACAATAGTTAGTCAAATAGAAGAGAGAGAGTAAAATGATGCAATAGGGCAGTGCAATAAAATAGTTCTCATAATTTACTACAGTACAATAAATCAATAAAATAAAAGGGTTTAATAAGATACATTCTTGCAGAGTTTGATTTGTGAAGCAGAACGCCATGTCTGTTCCATCATTCCACTGAGCTACATTTAAAGGTGCACTATGCAGTTTTCTTTCAGTTCCATCAGTTCAGTGAGCTACATTTAAAGCTGCACTATGCAGTTTTCATTCAGTTCCATCATTCCACTGAGCTATATTTAAAGGTGCACTATGCAGTTTTCTTTCAGTTCCATCAGTTCAGTGAGCTACATTTAAAGCTGCACTATGCAGTTTTCTTTCAGTTCCATCATTCCACTGAGCTATATTTAAAGGTGCACTATGCAGTTTTCTTTCAGTTCCATCATTCCACTGAGCTACATTTAAAGGTGCACTATGCAGTTTTCTTTCAGTTCCATCAGTTCAGTGAGCTACATTTAAAGCTGCACTATGCAGTTTTCTTTCAGTTCCATCATTCCACTGAGCTATATTTAAAGGTGCACTATGCAGTTTTCTTTCAGTTCCATCAGTTCAGTGAGCTACATTTAAAGCTGCACTATGCAGTTTTCTTTCAGTTCCATCATTCCACTGAGCTATATTTAAAGGTGCACTATGCAGTTTTCTTTCAGTTCCATCATTCCACTGAGCTATATTTAAAGGTGCACTATGCAGTTTTCATTCAGTTCCATCATTCCACTGAGCTATATTTAAAGGTGCACTATGCAGTTTTCTTTCAGTTCCATCATTCCACTGAGCTATATTTAAAGGTGCACTATGCAGTTTTCTTTCAGTTCCATCATTCCACTGAGCTATATTTAAAGGTGCACTATGCAGTTTTCATTCAGTTCCATCATTCCACTGAGCTATATTTAAAGGTGCACTATGCAGTTTGTAGTTTGGGTAGAGAACCGTGTTTACGCTTGCAGAGCCCTGATACGTCGTGAACAGACTCACACAGCTGGGCGACAACAAGCCTCCTTTGCAGAGATAATGAAATTCACAATTTACATTTCTCACAGAAATATAGAGAGACAGCTAGGAGGACAGCTGGAGGGACAGACAGAGGACAGATAGATAGACAGATACATTGATCAATTATAATTATAGGCTCCTAAAGACACAAGAGAGCCAGTGGTCTACCACGCCGCTCTACCGCTTGACACATGTTTGTGGGAAAGAAGCGAGCGTTAATGACTATCTCGTCCGTCCAAATAGAGACCAAACAAAACTGGAAAGATCCGAAAACGCTGATTGCTCCAAACCCACATGTTGTGTTTGGTGCGCAAGTCCTCCGGCTACCAAGCGCTGTGACAAGCCTGTGGTGACTGTAAATTATAAATTACTTTAATAATAAGTCTGTATGGTTTTACACCGCAGGCAGAGGAGACTAAACAAACTAGCATGTGTTTCCGTGTGTGTGTTCCAACACGCGTGTAGAAAACATACATGTACAGACGTGGCTTCGTGGCCCTGTGTCTGGTGCCTGTAGCTACAGTAAGTATCTGGTGTCTGTATCTACAGGAAGTGTCTGTATCTACAGGAAGTGTCTGTATCTACAGGAAGTGTCTGTATCTACAGGAAGTGTATGTATCTACAGGAAGTGTCTGTATCTACAGGAAGTGTCTGGTGTCTGTATCTACAGGAAGTGTCTGGTGTCTGTATCTACAGGAAGTGTCTGTATCTACAGGAAGTGTCTGGTGTCTGTATCTACAGGAAGTGTCTGGTGTCTGTATCTACAGGAAGTGTCTGTATCTACAGGAAGTGTCTGTATCTACAGGAAGTGTCTGGTGTCTGTATCTACAGGAAGTGTCTGGTGTCTGTATCTACAGGAAGTGTCTGTATCTACAGGAAGTGTCTGTATCTACAGGAAGTGTCTGTATCTACAGGAAGTGTCTGGTGTCTGTATCTACAGGAAGTGTCTGGTGTCTGTATCTACAGGAAGTGTCTGTATCTACAGGAAGTGTCTGTATCTACAGGAAGTGTCTGTATCTACAGGAAGTGTCTGGTGTCTGTATCTACAGGAAGTGTCTGGTGTCTGTATCTACAGGAAGTGTCTGGTGTCTGTATCTACAGGAAGTGTCTGTATCTACAGGAAGTGTCTGGTGTCTGTATCTACAGGAAGTGTCTGTATCTACAGGAAGTGTCTGGTGTCTGTATCTACAGGAAGTGTCTGGTGTCTGTATCTACAGGAAGTGTCTGGTGTCTGTATCTACAGGAAGTGTCTGGTGTCTGTATCTGTATCTACTGTATCTCTGAATATAAAGATATGAGAAGAATAAGCAGTGTATCAAATATAATTAACTCAGAATATAAAACTAAAAGAAAAATAAACACAGGTGCAGATGAGGGTCTGTATGACCTGTTGGTTATATTATACGTATACAATAGATATATGAATATTATACGTTACAATGAATATTGTTAACATTTTCTGAACACATTCATGATTAAAAGATGAGACACGTCTGCAGGCGCCATGTGTGAAACGGAGAGAGGGAGAGAGGAGAGAGAGAAAGAGAGAGGGAGAGAGAGAGAGAGAGAGAGGATAGAGAGACAGAGAGAGACAGAGAGAGAGAGATAATCCCACAGGAAAGACCAATTGGTATCCGGTTCTTGTTTTCTTGGTTGTACAGTCATGTAATATTGTATTGTATTGTCATGTAAAAAAAGAAGTCTGTTTTGAATTGTACAAAACACACACACACACACACACACACACACACACACACACACACTCGTGCATGCACACACTCACACACACACACACACACACACACACACACACACACACACACACACACACACACACACACACACACACACACACACACACACACACACACACACACACACACACACACACACACACACACACACACACACACACACACACACACACACACACACACACACACACACACACACACACACACACACACACACACTCGTGCATGCACACACTCACACACACACACACACACACACACACACACACACACACACACACACACACACACACACACACACACACACACACACACACACACACACACACTCACACAGGACCTGAAATTCCCAAATTCCAATTGCATTCTATTACTATCGGAACCAATCTTACTGGGTTTTCCTACTGGATTTTCCTATTGGATTGGTGAAGCTGGTTTTGTTAGCCTGGAGGCAGGTCTTTGTGTCGTCTACCTGCCCCTCAGTAACCGGAGATCAGAAAAAACTGCAATTCACGGGCAGGTTGTGATCGCACAAGTATCCTCTGACAGGCCGCGCCACATTTGATTTCAAAGAGGTAGCCGTAACAATGGCTCCTAGTAATGATAGTATAGCTTTCCCCTCTGGGAGAGTTAGTGAACACAATCTCACCACACCATCTCCCTCTGCCTTCTTAAAGCCCCAGACAAACCACTCTGACATATCACACAAACGCTTCCTTTATTACCTGCCAGGGACTGTTTGTGCTGAATGGCTGGTCTGGCTGGCTAGGAACCTAGGGACCTGCCGGGACGACGCAGAAGTCGAATGAATAGACGGGGACCTTTTTCTCCAAGTGAATCACGGGGTAATTTCCTTCGGTGCATCCAAGATGCGCTGCCTTCTAGAATATCACGTTGTCATGAGCGCTGTTTTGTGTGCAGACGCAGACGGTCGCAGGCAGGACGGGGCTTGTTAATAGTGTCTCTGGTGCAGGAGACTCAGGGGGGTGGAAGGGGGGGGGGGGGGGGGGGGGAAGGAACCCAACCTGAGCATGACCTAAGAGCAAAATTAAATGATGGCCGCTTTTATACTGCCATCATTCAAAGCATACTCACGTCGTCAATCATCGTATCAATCTGGTACGGTTCTGCACAAAAACACTCCATCCACAAACGTCAGCGCATCATCAGCAAGGCCTCCAAAATTATAGGTTGTTGTTGTGACCTTCCCTCCCTGGACTCCATCTTTACCTTCCCGCACAACCACCCGTGCCAGAAAAATTGCAAAGGACCCCTCTCACACCCCCTGTTTCAGCCCCTGCCCTCAGGTAGGCGCTTCAAGTCCATCCTTGCAAAAACCACACGCTTCAAGGACAGCTTCTTTCCAACCGCCATTCGGACCCTGGACTCCCTTGGCCCCCCTCTCCCCCTCCCCTCCTTACACTAACCAAGCTCCTGACCAAATGGACTAGACTCTTTCGTGTGTTATGTTGTGTTGTGTCATTTTGTGCTGTATTTATGTATTTATTGCTGGGAAGGGGGGGGGGGGGTAAATAGAATAGAATAGAATAGAATAGAATAGAAATACAGTACTTTTATTATCCAGAGGGAAATTTTACACAGCAAATCGCTCAACATTAAACATTTAGACAGAACAGGTCACGAATAAGAATAACAAAACAAATCGAATTGCCTAAGATAAGAGTAGAATAAAATAGAATAAAAATGGAATAAAATATACAGTAAATAAATACAGTAAAAATATACTGAGGTCTACAGTAGGTGTAATGTTGCACAGTGCTGTTTTAAAAGTAAGAGTCCAGGAAGATGGTAACTGTCACTCTGTGCTCAGTGATGCAGTGAGGCACAGTGATGCATTGTATAGTCTGATGGCTGTTGGAATGAAGGACTTCCTGTGCCGTTCAGTGCTGCATTTAGGTAGTGTGAGCCTAGCACTGAACATGCTCCTCCTGTCAGCCAAGTCTGTATATAGTGGGTGGGTGGGGTTTTCCCTGATGGCCTGGAGCTTAGCAAGGCTCCTCCTCTCCGCCACCCTCGCTAGGGAGTCCAGCTCCACCCCAACCACGCTACTGGCCTTCCTGACCAGCTTATCCAGCCTGTTTGTGTCCCCTGCTCTCAGTCCGCTGCCCCAGCAGGTCACAGCATACAAGAAGGCACCCGCCACCACCGACTCATAGAACATCCTCAACATCCTTGTACAGACATTGAAGGATCTCAGCCTTCTGAGGAAGTAGAGTCGGCTCTGGCCCTTCTTGTACAGTGCCTCTGCGTGTTTTGACCTGTTCAGTTTGTTGTCGATGTGCACACCGAGGTATTTGTACTCCTCAACCATGTCCACATCGACTCCCCTGATGGAAACGGGGGTCACAGGTGCACTCCTCCTCCTCCCCAGCTCCACCACCAGTTCCTTGGTCTTCGCCACATTTAGCTGCAGGTGGTTTTTATCGCACCATGTGACAAAGTCCACTACCAGTTCCCGGTATTCCCTCTCGTCACCGTCCTTTATACATCCCACTATCGCAGAGTCATCAGAAAACTTCTGAAGGTGGCAGGACGATAGTGGAAGTCGTTGGTGTAGACGGTGAAGAGGAAGGGAGAGAGGACTGTCCCCTGCGGGGCCCCGGTGTTGCTGACCAGTCTGTCTGACACACAGCTCCGTAGGCGCACGTACTGTGGTCTGCCCGTCAGATAGTCCACAACCCAGGACACCAGGGGGGCCTCTACCTGCATCGCCTCCAACTTCTCACCTAGCAGCCCAGGCCTTATGGTATCAAAAGCACTGGAGAAGTCAAAGAACATGACTCTCACAGTGCTCCCCGGCTTGTCTAGGTGAGTGTAGGCTCGGTTCAGCAGGTAGATGACAGCATCCTCTACCCCCAATGTAAATGTATCCATGTTCCTGTTGTATCTATAACCAGAGCTTCAAACACTTTGTACCGAACACAAAAAATACCACCAACCTGGTTGTGTGGCAATAAAGGTATCTTGTATCTTGTATCTTGGTTGCCACTGGAATGTTAGAGTGACGCGAGTCACATCACCGCCAGGATGTCGATTTTTAATAACGGGATGGCTATTCTATCCGTTCAATTTCTACGTTTGCTCGGGCATTCCAGCAGAATGGTACATTTACTCCTAGGGAAGCACGGCCGCCGTCTCCACAACGACGCGGCCCAGGCAACAAGGGGTAGACTTCATATATATGTTTGGATCGTAGAATTTGAATTGATAGAAAGTTCATTCCCATTCAAATCTACATCTTCGGACCCACTCCTATCCGAGCTCCGGGAGGGTCATCATCTAAGAGAAGTCGCCTATTCTCGGTCCTCGCTCCACAATGGTGGAACCAACTTCCCACCACAGTCAGGACAGCTGAAACACAACCAATCTTTCACCGTCTACTAAAAACACACTTCTTCAATCAATATCTGAAATGAAGGAGAAAAACAACACACATAATAAAAAAAAACGAACCTTCTTACTGTCTTCTACTATCATGCACTCTTCCACTAAATAATCTTCCTTGTCTATAATACTACCTACTATACTAATATGTCTCTACTACTATGCACTCAACACTGCAGCGCCCAAGTTTCAACATTATTTGATGGACATTGTTACTCAGCTGAAAGTTGTACCATTCCTGCTGACTTGTTGTACAGAACCTGTAAGTCGCTTTGGATGAAAGCGTTCAGCTAAATAACTAAATGTAAATGTAGATGGCCACTTTAAGATAAGATAAGATATTCCTTTATTGATCCCCTTGGGGACATTTGGGCATCATAGCAGCGTGGAGGAGGGGGGAGGGGAGGTACAGGTATGGGCAGGATAATAGTCGAAAGACATAAATATAGGCAATAAAATAAAATCTTTTTTTTAAATAGTGTAAACAATCAAATTAACTCTGGATATAAAAATTTGAGAATAAAAAACAGTGTAAAGTAAACAATATAATTAACTCTGAATATAGAAATATGAGGAAAATAAACAGTGTAAACAATATAATTAACTCTGGATATAAAAATATTAGAATAAATAAACAGTGTAAACAATATAATTAACTCTGGATATAAAAATATGAGAATAAATAAACAGTGTAAACAATATAATGAACTCTGAATATAGAAATATGAGGAAAGTAAACAGTGTAAACAATATAATTAACTCTGAATATAGAAATATGAGGAAAATAAACAGTGTAAACAATATAATGAACTCTGAATATAGAAATATGAGGAAAATAAACAGTGTAACAATATATATAATAATAATAATAATAATAATAATAATAATAATAATAATAATAATAATAATAATAATAATAATAATAATAATAATAATAATAATAATAATAATAATAATAATAATAATAATAATAATAATAATAATAATAATAATAATAATAATAATAATAATAATAATAATAATAATAATAATAATAATAATAATAATAATAATAATAATAATAATAATAATAATAATAATAATAATAATAATAATAATAATAATAATAATAATAATAATAATAATAATAATAATAATAATAATAATAATAATAATAATAATAATAATAATAATAATAATAACTTTATATAGCGCCTTTCAAGGGACCCAAGGTCGCTTTACATGGGGGGGATAACAAAGTAACAGACAGTGGACAGACACAACATATACATATATATATATATATAAAGTGAGAGATTAGGGGTTAAAGGCCAAGTTGAAGAGGTGGGTTTTGAGCAGTTTTTGGAATGAGTCCAGAGTTGGGGCGGTGCGGAGTTCTGCGGGGAGGGAGTTCCAGAGGGTGGGAGCTGCCACACTGAAAGTTCTGTCCCCGAAGGTCCGCAGTCTGGTTCGGGGGATGGAGAGCTGACCAGTGTCTGTGGATCGTAGGGACCGTGACTGAGTGTAGGGGTGGAGGAGGTCAGTGAGGTACTGAGGTGCCGGAGCGTGGAGGGATTTGTAGGTGAGCAGGAGGGTTTTGTAGGTGATGCAGGATTTGATGGGGAGCCAGTGGAGGTGGATGAGGGTCAGGGTGATGTGCTGCCAGGGTTTGGTGCGGGTTAGAACCCTGGCAGCTGAATTTTTTACATACTGGAGCCTGTCCAGGGTTTTGCTTGGGACCCCGGACAGGACCCCGTTGCAGTAGTCCAGGCGGGAGGTTACAAAGGCATGGATGAGGGTCTCAGCTGTGGAATCTAAAAGTGATGGTCGGAGTCTGGATATGTTTCTGAGGTGGAAGAAGGCGGATTTGGTGACGGAACTGACATGGGCTCTGTAGGAAAGGGTGGAGTCCAGGATAACACCCAGGTTGCGGACCTTTGGGGATGGGCAGATGGAGCAGCCGTCTATGTTGAGGGTGAGATCCCCAACCTTCCCGAGCAGGGCCTTGGGTGCCACAACCATGAGCTCAGTTTTATTGTTGTTGAGTTTGAGAAGATTAGATGACATACTATATATAACTCCAGTAAATTGACTATGTTTCCTATGGTCTTTTGGAGCCTCACAGGGTCCTTTGGGAACTACTGTTGTCATTCTTCTTCTGCCCCCCCGTCCCCGTCCCCCCCCACACACACACAAGAGAGTGCCGCAGTATGGTGTGACTGTCTGGTACAACTGTAGGCTATTTCCGTTCAGAGAAAACCAAAGATTTCCAGAGAGCTCAGGATTCGCTCCAAGACTATTGGATAGCCACTTGAGCAAACCTTTCAGAGCTCTTACAACAACAGCGTGTTGAGACTGGCCAATAAGATCCCATCTGACTCCAGCCACGTTCTACATAGCGAGCACCAACTCATGCACTCAGGAAGCTGTTTGAGGCTCGGCTCCCCACTGCAAAGAAAGATGATTTAAAAAAAAGTTAAAATGTATTTTTTCCTTCTTCCATTAAGTCCACAGGGTTTCTCAACAGGGGTGTTACCACCCCCCAGGGGGCTTTCAGAGAGTGTTGGTGCCACCCGCCAGGAGGATTTCAGAGAGTGTTGGTGCCACCTGCCAGGGGGGCGTTCAGAGAGTGTTGGTACCATCCCCCAGGGGGCGCTCAGAGAGTGTTGGTACCACCCCCCAGGGGGCGTTCAGAGAGTGTTGGTACCACCCCCCAGGGGGCCTTCAGAGAGTGTTGGTACCACCCCCCAGGGGGCGTTCAGAGAGTGTTGGTACCACCCCCCAGGGGGCCTTCAGAGAGTGTTGGTACCACCCCCCAGGGGGCCTTCAGAGAGTGTTGGTACCACCCCCCAGGGGGCCTTCAGAGAGTGTTGGTACCACCCCCCAGGGGGCGTTCAGAGAGTGTTGGTACCCCCCCCAGGGGGCATCCAGAGAGTGTTGGTACCATCCCCCAGGGGGCGTTCAGAGAGTGTTGGTACCACCCCCCAGGGGGCGTTCAGAGAGTGTTGGTACCATCCCCCAGGGGGCCTTCAGAGAGTGTTGGTACCCCCCCCCAGGGGGCATCCAGAGAGTGTTGGTACCACCTGCCAGGGGGCGTTCAGAGAGTGTTGGTACCACCCCCCAGGGGGCCTTCAGAGAGTGTTGGTACCACCCCCCAGGGGGCCTTCAGAGAGTGTTGGTACCACCCCCCAGGGGGCCTTCAGAGAGTGTTGGTACCACCCCCCAGGGGGCCTTCAGAGAGTGTTGGTACCACCCCCCAGGTGGCCTTCAGAGAGTGTTGGTACCACCCCCCAGGGGGCGTTCAGAGAGTGTTGGTACCACCCCCCAGGGGGCCTTCAGAGAGTGTTGGTACCACCCCCCAGGGGGCCTTCAGAGAGTGTTGGTACCACCCCCCAGGGGGCCTTCAGAGAGTGTTGGTACCACCCCCCAGGGGGCCTTCAGAGAGTGTTGGTACCACCCCCCAGGGGGCCTTCAGAGAGTGTTGGTACCATCCCCCAGGGGGCATCCAGAGAGTGTTGGTACCACCCCCCAGGGGGCCTTCAGAGAGTGTTGGTACCACCCCCCAGGGGGCGCTCAGAGAGTGTTGGTACCACCCCCCAGGGGGCCTTCAGAGAGTGTTGGTACCACCCCCCAGGGGGCCTTCAGAGAGTGTTGGTACCACCCCCCCAGGGGGCCTTCAGAGAGTGTTGGTACCACCCCCCCAGGGGCCCTTCAGAGAGTGTTGGTACCACCCCCCAGGGGGCGCTCAGAGAGTGTTGGTACCACCCCCCAGGGGGCCTTCAGAGAGTGTTGGTACCACCCCCCAGGGGGCGCTCTGAGAGTGTTGGTACCACCCCCCAGGGGGCGCTCAGAGAGTGTTGGTACCACCCCCCAGGGGGCCTTCAGAGAGTGTTGGTACCACCCCCCAGGGGGCCTTCAGAGAGTGTTGGTACCACTACCACCCCCCAGGGGGCCTTCAGAGAGTGTTGGTACCACCCCCCAGGGGGCGCTCAGAGAGTGTTGGTACCACCCCCCAGGGGGCCTTCAGAGAGTGTTGGTACCACCCCCCAGGGGGCGCTCAGAGAGTGTTGGTACCACCCCCCAGGGGGCCTTCAGAGAGTGTTGGTACCACCCCCCAGGGGGCCTTCAGAGAGTGTTGGTACCACCCCCCAGGGGGCCTTCAGAGAGTGTTGGTACCACCCCCCAGGGGGCGCTCAGAGAGTGTTGGTACCACCCCCCAGGGGGCCTTCAGAGAGTGTTCAATTTATGTTTGGAAATATATTGCCGAAATGGGACAGTGGAACACAAAATGGCACCTAGATACCCCTATTTTTGATAACAACTTCTTACTGTTATGAGAGAAACCAGCTACATTTCCCAATTGGCAAAGACAAGGTATTCACAAACTATCTGACATATACAGTGAATACGGTCTCAGATTCTTTCAAGAGCTCAAACAAATCTATAATGTCCCTAGTACATCCTTCTTTTTTTATTTACAGTTACGCACTGCAATGCGCACTTATGGTGTCCCATGGAATCAACCTTTACCAGTTCACCCTTTAATGAATATAGTGAGTGGCATAAATGTAAAAAAAAAATTTGTTTCTGGGTTATATAATAAAATACAAGGAAAACTAAACAGAACTACAGGTAATACCACTGTCTGGAACATAGATTTAAAGAATTACAACGCCTGCAATCTGTTAATAAAATGTTCATTCAATCAATCAATCAATCTGCACGGTGATTTATTGAATGAACATTTTATTAACAGATTGCAGAATGGGTACAATACAGTACAGCTCAATACACACAATTGTTAAGGGGATGCAGACCAGAGAAAGACTTTCGTCTTGTTTACATCAGGGTCCCCCATTTTCAATTCATAATGAATTGTAAGTAAGGGTGCAACTTGCTCCGTGCAATCCATTCTTTGTGGAGTGTCATTAGTACAGTTGGTTGTTTTCAGCGTTTTATGCGTATCTGTGTTAGGCCTACTGGACATTTTCGTTGACATAAGTCGATTTCAATTATTTATTTGTTTATTAAGTTTTTAAGTTATTAAGTAAAAGTATTTTAGTTTGTTTATATTATATTATATATAAAATATTAAACACTTTTTAATTTATTAAATAAAAAAAAAATAGCCGTTATTTATTTCCATATTATTATTATTATTTTTCAAACCTATAGGAAGCCACTGCAGAGTGGCTGACGAGCCGCATGCGGCCGACCCCTGCTCTAGAGTAGACCAGGGGTTCCCAACCTTTTTTCCCCCAGGGACCCCCAAACATCTCTGATGAAATTCCTGGACCCCCCTCCTAATAAAATACCATAAAATACTTTTTTTTTGTCATTTTAATACTTTTTTTTGTCATTTTAATAACAAACTGCTTATACACAGGCATATGCATCATAATTAGACCCACTATGCTTCTTTGACTTGTGGCTTCAATCAACAAATCTCATCTTGCACCATATGTATTTCAAAATGTTGGCCAATATTCAAATCCTGTATTCATCCTCTCAAATCAGGCCCTAATGGTGAACGGTTTGCATTTATGTTGAATGAAGTAAGAATCCACTGCAGTAAAAATATCCTCACCTCGAGTGGTGGTAGTAAGGTTGACTGACATGAGAATGTCCTGCTTCAGATCCTCATTTTCGATATATTGCACATAAACGATGAGCACAGCCTCGTCTGCGACAGTTGTAGTTTCATCAAGTTGTATGGCAAATGGACCCTTTCTAAGCTTTTCTGACAGCTGCTGCTCGCAATCACTTGACATCTTATCAATTCGGTCTTTCACTACATTGTTCGAGAGTGGTACTGATTTTAGTTTATCCGCCACCTGTGGGCCGCACAGTTTCTAAACCATTTTGATGCAGGCTGGTTTGATGAGCTGCTCACCAATATTGTGCGGTTTCTTTGCTTTTGCAATTAAAAGCGAACACTCAAAGGAGGCTTCGGTAGCCTTCTGTAAATCACTGCCACCCCTGCTCCACGCTACTCTAACATCAACGGGCTTGTTCGCCTTGAGAGACTGTTCTTTCCTCCGAAAAAAGTCTGGATCCTTCCCAACGGTTTCTGGGTGCTTAGACGCCTGATGTCTCTTCAGCTTGCTGGGCTTCAGGCTCGAGTTTGCCAACTTTTCTCCACAAATCACACACTCAGGTCGTTTGTCTGGTCCCTCAGTGAAGCCCATGGTGATGTAATTTTCGCGATTGCTGTAGGTCCTAACTTTTTTTGCAGATGAGCTGCCGTCATCTCCTTTTCGTTTGTCACACATTTTCGCCTCTGACTGCAGACGAGCAGAGAAAGTTAACTAGCGTGCTAGGCTAGCTACGGAAAGTGATAGTCAACTGATTCGCGTTTTAGCGGCTACCCAGTAGCCTACTGTTAACGTTCAAAAATCATGTCTAGATGTTTATTTATTTATCTTTATTTTTTATTGTAGTGGAGAGACTATTCATGCTTCTGATGATAAAAATATGCTAATTAAATATTTCTATGAAAGAAAAAAAAAGAAAAATCAAATCATCTGTGGTCTGGCGGACCCCCTGGTTCCTGGTTGGGAATCACTGCTCTAGACGATATGTGGCTACACGTGGCTACATGGCTACACGGATCCACTGAAACGGATCTTCAATCATCACTTTAAAATGCGTTTTCTAAAATTTTCTTTTCCGAATATGCCGCTTACGTGTGGATGAAAGGTCCAAACGTAGACGACAATGTGCGTTTTGCAAAATATCCGTACACGTGTGGACAGGGCCTTAGTCTAGTGATGAGAGCACTCACCCACGACCACAATCATTGTTGGTTCAACTCCCGGTCGTTTGTTTTGAACTTTCGCCGATACAAAACGGAAATATATTATTTATGGCTATAAAAAATGTCCATGTTTTCTGAGGAGACCGTGTTGCCACTAGGGATACATCCTCTCTCGCCTCTTCCAGGTCTGTTGGGTTTGTATTTGTGATCTCTTTTCAGACGAACAGTAGGACTATCAGTCCTCCTTTTCCTGCTCCTCCTCACTCTAAATGGTAAATGGCTGCATTTATATATCTCTTTTATCCAAAGCACTTTACACTTTACTTTGTTCCTCACATTCACCCGTTCACTCACACATTCACACACAGACGGCAGAGGCGACGATGCGAGGTGCCGACCTGCTCATCGGGAGCAGTTAGGGGTTAAGTGTCTTGCTCAAGGACACTTCGACACGCTGCCCGGGAGGAGCGGGAATCGAACTCGGGAAACCTTCTGATGGGGCGGCTTTGGCTCAGGGGTAGAGCGGGTCGTCCAATGATCGAAGGGTTGGTGGTTCGAATCCCGCTCAAGCCCATGTCCATCCCATTGCCGTTGTGTCCTTGGGCAAGACACTTAACCTACTTGCCTCGTATGAATGTGTATGCATGTGAATGAATGTTGGTGGTGGTCGGAGGGGCCATAGGCGATGATTATTCGCCACCTGTCTCAAACCCTGCCCCTTTTCTTGATCCTCCAATCACAGCTGTCGCTTACCTCTGACTTCCTCATACAAACTTTGTTTGTACGAGGAAGTCAGAGGTAAGCGACAGCTGTGATTGGAGGATCAAGAAAAGAGGGCAGGGTTTTGAGACAGGTCCATTGTAGCTTACCACCACCGGTATGACTGTGTATGAACCAATAATGGACTCTGAAAGCGCTCTGGGGTCACTGGGGTGTCACGAAGAGCGCTATATAAATCCAATCCATTATTATTATTATTATTATTATTACCAGACGACCGCTCTACCTCCTGAACCACTGTCACCGCGATTCTTCCAGGTCTGTTGGGTTTGTATCTGATGTCTCAGACAGCAGTAGGACTATCACTCCTCTCTCACTCTCTCTGCTCCTCACTCTTCCAGGTCTGTTGGGTTTGTATCTGATGTCTCAGAGAGCAGTAGGACTATCACTCCTCTCTCACTCTCTCCTCCTCACTCTTCCAGGTCTGTTGGGTTTGTATCTGATGTCTCAGAGAGCAGTAGGACTATCACTCCTCTCTCACTCTCTGCTCCTCCTCACTCTTCCAGGTCTGTTGGGTTTGTATCTGATGTCTCAGAGAGCAGTAGGACTATCACTCCTCTCTCACTCTCTCCTCCTCACTCTTCCAGGTCTGTTGGGTTTGTATCTGATGTCTCAGAGAGCAGTAGGACTATCACTCCTCTCTCACTCTCTCCTCCTCACTCTTCCAGGTCTGTTGGGTTTGTATCTGATGTCTCAGAGAGCAGTAGGACTGAAGAAAAGAAAGAAAGATGGAAAATGAATGATGTTGTTGTCAATTGTAAATGTGCAAATTACTTTTCCTGCAATAAATAAATTTATAAAAAAAAATTAAAAATAGAAGAAAGGGGGCGGTCGGGTGGCGTAGCGGAGATTGTGCTCGTCACCAATGCAAGAGGCTGTGGTCTCGACTCCCGGAGTCAGCATTGCTTGCGGCTTGGGCCGATCGTCATACTAACTCGTTTGGCCGAGTTAGGGGGAGGGAAGCCGTGGGTGGTAATCTGGCGTTGTGGACAGCGACACCTACAGGTCAGGTCTGGGCACCTGCTCAGCGAAAGGCAGGAAGTGGTGACGGCAGCGTGACCTCCCACGCATTACACTTCACCAATGAGAGTCCTCGCTGCCAGGTGAAAAGAGAGCCACTGGCTGTCTCCGCATGTGTCGGAGGAAGCATGTGGTAGACTTCAGAGCTCCCTAGACCGACCAGTAGGGGGAACATGCACACAACGACCAGGTAGGGGAGGGGGGGAATTGGCATAACGACTAAATTGGGGGGAAAAGCACAGAAAGTCCGGCGGAGAAAGAGGATTAAAAAATATATAATAATTTTTAAAAAGAAGAAGAAAGTTCAACATTCTCGTGTTATTCATCTGATGTTCGTCTCGTCTTGTGTCTTCAATAAAGAGAGCTGCTCTATGAACAAGAGACCAACTTTGTTTGTGGCCCTGATGTACAATAAACAGAATTTGACCAAAAAAAAAAAAAAGCAGTAGGACTATCACTCCTCTCTCACTCTCTGCCTCCTCCTCCTCACTCTTCCAGGTCTGTTGGGTTTGTATCTGATGTCTCAGAGAGCAGTAGGACTATCACTCCTCTCTCTCTCTCTCTCTCTCCTCTCTCTCTCTCTCTCTCTCTCTCTCTCTCTCTCTCTCTCTCTCTCTCTCTGCTCCTCACTCTTCCAGGTCTGTTGGGTTTGTATCTGATGTCTCAGAGAGCAGTAGGACTATCACGGTCCTCTCTCTCTCTCTCTCTCTCTCTCTCTCTCTCTCTCTCTCGTCTTCTTCTCTCACTCTCTCTCGTCTCTCTTCTCTCGTCTCTCTCTCTCTCTCGTCTCTCTCTCTATCTCTCTCTCTCTCTCTCTCTCTCTCTCTCTCTGCTCCTCACTCTTCCAGGTCTGTTGGGTTTGTACCTGATGTCTCAGAGAGCAGTAGGACTATCACTCCTCTCTCTCTCTCTCTCTCTCTCTCTCTCGTCTCTCTCTCTCCTTCTCTCTCTCTCTCTTCTCTCTCTCTCTCTCTCTTCTCTCTCTCTCTCTCTCTCTCTCGTCCTCTCTCTCTCTCTCTCTCTCTCTCTCTCTCTCTCTCTCTCTCTGCTCTCCTCACTCTTCCAGGTCTGTCGCTGGTTTGTATCTGATGTCTCAGAGAGCAGTAGGACTATCACTCCTCTCTCACTCTCTCCTCCTCACTCTTCCAGGTCTGTTAGGTTTGTATCTGATGTCTCTAGAGAGCAGTAGGACTATCACTCCTCTCTCACTCTCTCCTCCTCACTCTTCCAGGTCTGTTGGGTTTGTATCTGATGTCTCAGAGAGCAGTAGGACTATCACTCCTCTCTCACTCTCTGCTCCTCCTCACTCTTCCAGGTCTGTTAGGTTTGTATCTGATGTCTCAGAGAGCAGTAGGACTATCACTCCTCTCTCACTCTCTGCTCCTCACTCTTCCAGGTCTGTTGGGTTTGTATCTGATGTCTCAGAGAGCAGTAGGACTATCACTCCTCTCTCACTCTCTGCTCCTCCTCACTCTTCCAGGTCTGTTAGATTTGTATCTGATGTCTCAGACAGCAGTAGGACTATCTGTACAACTGTACAAGCAAAACTGTACATTGGAATATTGACAAAACCATACTTGGTCATTTACTGTACATTGGAGGGGGTTGGGTTAGGACATTTACAGGGGCCAGTTTCGAATTGCAGTCTCCCGTAGGTGTTCTTTGAGAGTGTTTTTGAAAGTGGGCAGTGATTCACATTCCTTTACAGCTTTGGGTAGGGCGTTCCACATTGATGTGGCATAATTGCGAAACATGTTTAGTCCCTTGTTTGAGCCGAATCTGGGTTTAACATGATTTGTGGAGCTCCCTCTGGTGTTGTGATCGTGGTATTCACTGACCTTTGGGAAGTATTTTGACATGTACATGGGTACCTTGGTCATGTAGTGTATCTTGTAAACCAGGCCCATTGCAAGTTGCTGTACTCTGTCGTCTACTCTAAGCCATCCTAGGTTGTCAAAGTGGGCAGGGGTGAGGTGGGTTCTAGGAGTAAGGTCAAGCAGTAGTCTGACCAGTTTGTTTTGAGATGTTTGTAATTTTGTTTTTAGCGCCTTTGAGGTGCTTTGGTACCATGAGGTGCAAGCATAGTCGTAGTACCCTTGAATGAGTGCTCCTGCCAGAGTCTTCAGGGTATTCTTGTTTACCAGTGAGGAGATCCGGTACAAGAATCGAGTTCGTTGGTTGACTTTTTTTATTACATTGGATGCCATTTTGTCACAGGAAAGATTTGCCTCTAGGATGGAACCCAGGTAGGTAATTCCTTCTTTCCTTGTGACAATATTGTCACCCACTGTAACTGAGAAGTCGTCGGTCATGCTGAGTTTGTTATTTGAACCGAAGAGAATGGACTCTGTTTTGCCCATGTGTAATGATAGTTTGTTATCAGCGAGCCATATGCAGATTTTGCCTAGTTCCGAGCTGAGGGTTTTTTCAACCTGTAACTTGTTCTTGTCAGAGACCACCAGGGCTGAGTCGTCCGCAAACAGGAACAAGTTGCAGTCACAAGCTGACGACATGTCATTTGCATAAATTAGGAACAGTAGCGGTCCTAGTATGCTTCCTTGTGGAACACCACAGCTCACTGTGAGGGGGGGGGGGATAGGGTACCGTTTACCTCCACCATCTGTTCTCTCCCCTCCAGGTAGGATTGCATCCAGTTCACTGATAGACTATCAAAACCAATTGCTTTTAGCTTGTCAATCAGAATGGTGTGATTGACAGTGTTGAAGGCCTTTTGTAGGTCCAGCATGACCATGCCGCAGTATTTGCCTGCGTCCACCTCTTGTTTGATGTGGTCGTTTAAATAGAGAAGGCATGTGTCAGTGGAGTGGGATGTTCTGAAGCCAGATTGGAATTCGTAGATTAGATTTTCTTCCGCAAGGTACTTTTCGACCTGTTCGTATACAATTGTTTCCATGACTTTCGAGATGGAGATAAGGATAGAAACAGGGCGGTAGTTGCCTGGGTCTAATTTACTGCCCTTTTTGTGCAGGGGTGTTACTCTCGCAATTTTGAAGTCCTTGGGGACGTGTCCCTGTTTTATGGAAAGGTTTATTATGTGTGTGATGACGGGTGATGGCGGCTGCTGAGTCTCTGAGGAATTTGGAGGGGATGTTGTCATGGCCAGTGGCCTTGTTCGGTTGGAGGGCGCTCAGTTTTTTGAGTACCTCATCTGTTGTTACCATTTCCAATTTGAAGTCGTCTTTGTGGACCCCTAGGTTCTTGTAGTATGCTACTATGTGTTCTACCCCATAATGCCCTGAGTGGGAGGGTAGTTTGTTTACCAGTGTTGTGGCTATGTTTGTGAAGAAAATGTTTAAGTAATTGGCTACATCCAGCTTGTCTGTGATGAGCGTGTTGTCCGTCTTTATGTTTATGTTTGAGAATCTGGTTTTAAGTTTTTTACTGCAGCCTAGTTGATTATTGAGTAATTTCCAAAGTTCACGTGGTTTGTTTTTGTTTTCCTCGGTTTTGTCATTGATGCATTTTTTTTTGCTGTTTTGATCATGGGGTTTACGTCATTTCTTAGTCTGTTTCTTTCCAGTTTGAGTTCAGTCACGTGGGCTTGGAGTTCACTGCTCGTGCTTTTGGTAAGCTTTGACTGACTTTTACGAAACTCAGAGCATTTTTTGTCTCTGGTTTTCATAGCGGTCAGTATTTCAGTGTGCATCTACGGCTCAGCGCGTTTTTTTACCCTGGTGGTTCTTAGGGGGCCCATGTTGTTTAGTATTGTTGTGAATTTGGTTTTGAAACCAAGCCATGTTTCTTCAACCAGTGTACCATTGAGTTCATATGACCAGTCCAGGCTCTCCAGTTCAAGGTTAAAGGCCTCGGTTTTGAGGTCTCTAGATGTGACTGTTTTGTGACAGCCAGCCTTTTGTTTTAGCTTTTTGCGGGTACAGAATATCATATAATGATCACTTAACCCGCATGCTATAACCCCTTTATTGGAGATCTTGGACTTGTCAGAGGTCAGGATGAGGTCAATGGTAGTCCGAGTTGACTCACATACACGTGTGGGTTGGGTGATTAGCTGGCTGAGGCCGTGCAGATCACAAAACCTATTGAAGGATTTGAAGACGGGTGCATCTTTTTGTTGCATATCCGTGTTCCAATCCCCAATAAGAATCTTTTCTGCATCCTCAGCTCCAGCTAAGCACACATTCAACTCATCATAAAAGCCATTTTGGTCTGGCGGTCTGTAAATTGTGCCAACTAGAACAGATTTAGCCCTTTAAAAATGATGTCTCAGAGAGCTGTAGGACTATTAGTCCTCTCTCACTCTCTCTGCTCCTCACTCTTCCAGGTCTGTTGGGTTTGTATCTGATGTCTCAGAGAGCAGTAGGACTATCACTCCTCTCTCACTCTCTCTGCTCCTCACTCTTCCAGGTCTGTTGGGTTTGTATCTGATGTCTCAGAGAGCAGTAGGACTATCACTCCTCTCTCTCTCTCTGCTCCTCACTCTTCCAGGTCTGTTGGGTTTGTATCTGATGTCTCAGACAGCAGTAGGACTATCACTCCTCTCTCTCTCTCTGCTCCTCACTCTTCCAGGTCTGTTGGGTTTGTATCTGATGTCTCAGACAGCAGTAGGACTATCACTCCTCTCTCACTCTCTCTGCTCCTCACTCTTCCAGGTCTGTTGGGTTTGTATCTGATGTCTCAGACAGCAGTAGGACTATCACTCCTCTCTCTCTCTCTCTGCTCCTCCTCACTCTGATCCCTCTCCGACTCAACAACACATTAATTCCATGTCAATCAGCCTTTTGGTAGCATCAGTTATTTAATTAACATCCTCCGGCTGACATCACTGGCCCTGACCAGCTGTGTTGTTCCTGGGAAGAGGACGACGACTCCGGCAAGACACCTCTGACCCAGCCCTGAACCGCGTCTCTCAGCCAATCAGGGGGCTGGCGAGGGGCTACGAATCCCGTTCCTTTTACGCGGCGCCCTTTGCGCTGTCGTCGTGCTGGAACACACACTGGAGGGCTTGAGGCCTGGAACACACACTGGAGGGCTTGAGGCCTGGAACACACACTGGAGGGCTTGAAGCCTGGAACACACACTGGAGGGCTTGAGGCCTGGAACACACACTGGAGGGCTTGAGGCCTGGAACACACACTGGAGGGCTTGAGGCCTGGAACACACACTGGAGGGCTTGAGGCCTGGAACACACACTGGAGGGCTTGAGGCCTGGAACACACACTGGAGGGCTTGAGGCCTGAAACACACACTGGAGGGCTGAGGCGGGCCCTGGAATCTCTCTCCAGATCATCGACGACGGGGGGAAAAAGGAGAGGAGCGTCCAGGGGTGTCTCTCTCTCTCTCTGTGGAAAATGTGCGCTATCGGAGAGAGAGAGAGATGCGACCAGTGCCAGTGTCAGCAAGGGGGGGGGGGGAGAGAGAGAGAGAGAGAGAGAGAGAGAGAGAGAGAGAGAGAGAGAGAGAGAGAGAGAGAGAGAGAGACACACACACAAAGGAAAGTCCACCTGTTTAGAGGAAGACTTCTGTGTCGAAACCTGTCCTTTCTTACCCCCCCGACAGAAGAAGCTGTGGCCGTGGAGGGAGCTTTGTGTCATGAGGCCATGAGGCTAGCGGCGGCGTACGAGACGAGCGCTCCTCCTGCTTACTCAAGTCTGAAAGCCTCAACATAAATATCAACTTTCCCTTCTTGAAGAGGCCTCAAGCTGTCTAAACAAGGATAGAGGAGGGGGGGGGGGGGGCAAGCAACAAGCAACACGAGGCGGCCATGGGAAAAGGAGAGAGAGAGAGAGAGAGAGAGAGAGAGAGAGAGAGAGAGAGAGAGAGAGTGAGAGGCACGACCGCCGAGAGCGGGAGGAAGAAATAGCCTTTATTTTCCTAATTCTGATAAATATGAACTTAGATCCCGACGTGTGTTTGTCTAACTTTTTTTCTGAGTTGCCAGGTGCAGGACAACCCCGGTGGGTCCATGTAGCCCCAACACCACCATGTAGCCCCATGTAGCCCCAACACCACCATGTAGCCCCAACACCACCATGTAGCCCCATGTAGCCCCAACACCACCATGTAGCCCCATGTAGCCCCAACACCACCATGTAGCCCCAACACCACCATGTAGCCCCATGTAGCCCCAACACCTCCATGTAGCCCCAACACCACCATGTAGCCCCAACACCACCATGTAGCCCCATGTAGCCCCAACACCACCATGTAGCCCCAACACCACCATGTAGCCCCATGTAGCCCCAACACCACCATGTAGCCCCATGTAGCCCCAACACCACCATGTAGCCCCATGTAGCCCCAACACCACCATGTAGCCCCATGTAGCCCCAACACCACCATGTAGCCCCATGTAGCCCCAACACCACCATGTAGCCCCAACACCACCATGTAGCCCCATGTAGCCCCAACACCACCATGTAGCCCCAACACCACCATGTAGCTCCATGTAGCCCCAACACCACCATGTAGCTCCATGTAGCCCCAACACCACCATGTAGCTCCATGTAGCCCCAACACCACCATGTAGCCCCAACACCACCATGTAGCCCCAACACCACCATGTAGCCCCATGTAGCCCCAACACCACCATGTAGCCCCATGTAGCCCCAACACCACCATGTAGCCCCAACACCTCCATGTAGCCCCAACACCACCATGTAGCCCCAACACCACCATGTAGCCCCAACACCTCCATGTAGCCCCAACACCTCCATGTAGCCCCAACACCTCCATGTAGCCCCAACACCTCCATGTAGCCCCATGTAGCCCCAACACCACCATGTAGCCCCAACACCACCATGTAGCCCCATGTAGCCCCAACACCACCATGTAGCCCCATGTAGCCCCAACACCACCATGTAGCCCCATGTAGCCCCAACACCACCATGTAGCCCCATGTAGCCCCAACACCACCATGTAGCCCCATGTAGCCCCAACACCACCATGTAGCCCCATGTAGCCCCAACACCACCATGTAGCCCCATGTAGCCCCAACACCACCATGTAGCCCCATGTAGCCCCAACACCACCATGTAGCCCCATGTAGCCCCAACACCACCATGTAGCCCCATGTAGCCCCAACACCACCATGTAGCCCCAACACCACCATGTAGCCCCATGTAGCCCCAACACCACCATGTAGCCCCAACACCACCATGTAGCTCCATGTAGCCCCAACACCACCATGTAGCTCCATGTAGCCCCAACACCACCATGTAGCCCCAACACCACCATGTAGCCCCAACACCACCATGTAGCCCCATGTAGCCCCAACACCACCATGTAGCCCCATGTAGCCCCAACACCACCATGTAGCCCCATGTAGCCCCAACACCACCATGTAGCCCCATGTAGCCCCAACACCACCATGTAGCCCCAACACCTCCATGTAGCCCCAACACCACCATGTAGCCCCAACACCACCATGTAGCCCCAACACCACCATGTAGCCCCAACACCTCCATGTAGCCCCAACACCTCCATGTAGCCCCAACACCACCATGTAGCCTCAACACCTCCATGTAGCCCCAACACCTCCATGTAGCCCCATGTAGCCCCAACACCACCATGTAGCCCCAACACCTCCATGTAGCCCCAACACCTCCATGTAGCCCCAACACCTCCATGTAGCCCCAACACCTCCATGTAGCCCCAACACCACCATGTAGCCCCAACACCTCCATGTAGCCTCCAACACCACCATGTAGCCCCAACACCTCCATGAAGCCCCAACACCTCCATGTAGCCCCAACACCACCATGTAGCCCCAACACCACCATGTAGCCCCAACACCACCATGTAGCCCCAACACCACCATGTAGCCCCAACACCTCCATGTAGCCTCCAACACCACCATGTAGCCCCAACACCACCATGTAGCCCCAACACCTCCATGTAGCCCCAACACCTCCATGTAGCTCCAACACCACCATGTAGCTCCAACACCTCCATGTAGCCCCAACACCACCATGTAGCCCCAACACCACCATGTAGCTCCAACACCTCCATGTAGCCTCAACACCTCCATGTAGCCCCAACACCACCATGTAGCTCCAACACCTCCATGTAGCCCCATGTAGCCCCAACACCACCATGTAGCCCCAACACCTCCATGTAGCCCCAACACCACCATGTAGCCCCAACACCTCCATGTAGCCCCAACACCACCATGTAGCCCCAACACCACCATGTAGCCCCAACACCTCCATGTAGCCCCAACACCACCATGTAGCCCCAACACCTCCATGTAGCCCCAACACCACCATGTAGCCCCAACACCACCATGTAGCCCCAACACCACCATGTAGCCCCAACACCACCATGTAGCCCCATGTAGCCCCAACACCACCATGTAGCACCAACACCACCATGTAGCCCCATGTAGCCCCAACACCACCATGTAGCCCCAACACCACCATGTAGCACCAACACCACCATGTAGCCCCAACACCACCATGTAGCCCCAACACCACCATGTAGCCCCAACACCACCATGTAGCCCCAACACCACCATGTAGCCCCAACACCACCATGTAGCCCCAACACCTCCATGTAGCCCCAACACCTCCATGTAGCCCCAACACCTCCATGTAGCCCCAACACCACCATGTAGCCCCAACACCACCATGTAGCCCCAACACCACCATGTAGCCCCAACACCTCCATGTAGCCCCAACACCACCATGTAGCCCCAACACCTCCATGTAGCTCCAACACCTCCATGTAGCCCCAACACCACCATGTAGCCTCAACACCACCATGTAGCTCCAACACCACCATGTAGCCCCAACACCACCATGTAGCCCCAACACCACCATGTAGCCCCAACACCTCCATGTAGCCCCAACACCTCCATGTAGCCCCAACACCACCATGTAGCCCCAACACCACCATGTAGCCCCAACACCACCATGTAGCCCCAACACCTCCATGTAGCCCCAACACCACCATGTAGCCCCAACACCTCCATGTAGCTCCAACACCTCCATGTAGCCCCAACACCTCCATGTAGCCCCAACACCACCATGTAGCCCCAACACCACCATGTAGCTCCAACACCACCATGTAGCCTCAACACCTCCATGTAGCTCCAACACCACCATGTAGCCCCAACACCACCATGTAGCCTCAACACCACCATGTAGCCCCAACACCACCATGTAGCCCCAACACCTCCATGTAGCCCCAACACCACCATGTAGCCCCAACACCTCCATGTAGCCCCAACACCTCCATGTAGCCCCATGTAGCCCCAACACCACCATGTAGCCCCATGTAGCCCCAACACCACCATGTAGCCCCAACACCTCCATGTAGCCCCAACACCTCCATGTAGCCCCAACACCTCCATGTAGCCCCAACACCTCCATGTAGCCCCAACACCTCCATGTAGCCCCAACACCACCATGTAGCCCCAACACCTCCATGTAGCCCCAACACCACCATGTAGCCCCAACACCACCATGTAGCTCCAACACCACCATGTAGCCCCATGTAGCCCCAACACCACCATGTAGCCCCAACACCACCATGTAGCCTCAACACCACCATGTAGCCCCAACACCACCATGTAGCCCCAACACCACCATGTAGCCTCAACACCACCATGTAGCCCCAACACCACCATGTAGCCCCAACACCACCATGTAGCCCCAACACCTCCATGTAGCCCCAACACCACCATGTAGCCCCAACACCACCATGTAGCTCCAACACCTCCATGTAGCCTCAACACCACCATGTAGCCCCAACACCACCATGTAGCCCCAACACCACCATGTAGCCCCAACACCACCATGTAGCCCCAACACCACCATGTAGCCCCAACACCACCATGTAGCCCCAACACCTCCATGTAGCCCCAACACCTCCATGTAGCCTCAACACCACCATGTAGCCCCAACACCACCATGTAGCCCCAACACCACCATGTAGCCCCAACACCACCATGTAGCCCCAACACCACCATGTAGCCCCAACACCTCCATGTAGCCTCAACACCACCATGTAGCCCCAACACCACCATGTAGCCCCAACACCACCATGTAGCCCCAACACCACCATGTAGCCCCAACACCTCCATGTAGCCCCAACATCACCATGTAGCCCCAACACCTCCATGTAGCCCCAACACCTCCATGTAGCCCCAACACCACCATGTAGCCCCAACACCTCCATGTAGCCTCAACACCACCATGTAGCCCCAACACCACCATGTAGCCCCAACACCACCATGTAGCCCCAACACCACCATGTAGCCCCAACACCACCATGTAGCCCCAACACCACCATGTAGCCCCAACACCTCCATGTAGCTCCATGTAGCCCCAACACCTCCATGTAGCCCCAACACCACCATGTAGCCCCAACACCTCCATGTAGCTCCATGTAGCCCCAACACCTCCATGTAGCCCCAACACCTCCATGTAGCCCCAACACCTCCATGTAGCCCCAACACCTCCATGTAGCCCCAACACCACCATGTAGCCTCCAACACCTCCATGTAGCCCCAACACCTCCATGTAGCTCCAACACCACCATGTAGCTCCAACACCACCATGTAGCCCCAACACCACCATGTAGCCCCAACACCACCATGTAGCCCCAACACCTCCATGTAGCCTCAACACCACCATGTAGCTCCAACACCACCATGTAGCCCCAACACCTCCATGAAGCCCCAACACCACCATGTAGCTCCAACACCTCCATGTAGCCTCAACACCACCATGTAGCTCCAACACCACCATGTAGCCCCAACACCACCATGTAGCCCCAACACCACCATGTAGCCCCATGTAGCCCCAACATCACCATGTAGCCCCATGTAGCCCCAACATCACCATGTAGCCCCATGTAGCCCCAACACCACCATGTAGCCCCATGTAGCCCCAACACCACCATGTAGCCCCAACACCACCATGTAGCCCCAACACCACCATGTAGCCCCAACACCACCATGTAGCCCCAACACCACCATGTAGCCCCAACACCTCCATGTAGCCCCAACACCACCATGTAGCCCCATGTAGCCCCAACACCACCATGTAGCCCCAACACCTCCATGTAGCCCCAACACCACCATGTAGCCCCAACACCACCATGTAGCCCCAACACCACCATGTAGCCCCAACACCACCATGTAGCCCCATGTAGCCCCAACGCCTCCATGTAGCCCCAACACCACCATGTAGCCCCAACACCACCATGTAGCCCCAACACCTCCATGTAGCCCCAACACCACCATGTAGCCCCAACACCTCCATGTAGCCCCAACACCTCCATGTAGCCCCAACACCACCATGTAGCCCCAACACCTCCATGTAGCCCCAACACCACCATGTAGCCCCAACACCACCATGTAGCCCCAACACCACCATGTAGCCCCAACACCTCCATGTAGCTCCATGTAGCCCCAACACCTCCATGTAGCCCCAACACCTCCATGTAGCTCCATGTAGCCCCAACACCACCATGTAGCCCCAACACCTCCATGTAGCCCCAACACCTCCATGTAGCCCCAACACCACCATGTAGCCCCAACACCACCATGTAGCCCCAACACCTCCATGAAGCCCCAACACCTCCATGTAGCCCCAACACCACCATGTAGCCCCAACATCACCATGTAGCCCCAACACCTCCATGAAGCCCCAACACCTCCATGTAGCCCCAACACCACCATGTAGCCCCAACACCACCATGTAGCCCCAACACCACCATGTAGCCCCAACACCTCCATGTAGCCCCAACACCACCATGTAGCCCCAACATCACCATGTAGCCCCAACACCACCATGTAGCTCCATGTAGCCCCAACACCACCATGTAGCCTCAACACCACCATGTAGCTCCATGTAGCCCCAACACCACCATGTAGCCCCAACACCACCATGTAGCCCCAACACCACCATGTAGCCCCAACACCTCCATGTAGCCCCAACACCACCATGTAGCCCCAACACCACCATGTAGCTCCATGTAGCCCCAACACCACCATGTAGCCCCAACACCACCATGTAGCCCCAACACCACCATGTAGCCCCAACACCTCCATGTAGCCCCAACACCACCATGTAGCCCCAACATCACCATGTAGCCCCATGTAGCCCCAACACCACCATGTAGCCCCAACACCTCCATGTAGCCCCAACACCACCATGTAGCCCCAACACCACCATGTAGCCCCAACACCACCATGTAGCCCCAACACCACCATGTAGCCTCAACACCTCCATGTAGCCCCAACACCACCATGTAGCCCCAACACCACCATGTAGCCCCAACACCACCATGTAGCCCCAACACCTCCATGTAGCTCCAACACCACCATGTAGCCCCAACACCTCCATGTAGCCCCAACACCTCCATGTAGCCCCAACACCACCATGTAGCCCCAACACCTCCATGTAGCCTCAACACCACCATGTAGCCCCAACACCTCCATGTAGCTCCAACACCTCCATGTAGCCTCAACACCACCATGTAGCTCCAACACCTCCATGTAGCCCCAACACCACCATGTAGCCCCAACACCACCATGTAGCCCCAACACCTCCATGTAGCTCCAACACCACCATGTAGCCCCAACACCACCATGTAGCTCCATGTAGCCCCAACACCACCATGTAGCCCCAACACCACCATGTAGCCCCAACACCACCATGTAGCCCCAACACCTCCATGTAGCCCCAACACCACCATGTAGCCCCAACATCACCATGTAGCCCCATGTAGCCCCAACACCACCATGTAGCCCCAACACCTCCATGTAGCCCCAACACCACCATGTAGCCCCAACACCACCATGTAGCCCCAACACCACCATGTAGCCCCAACACCACCATGTAGCCTCAACACCTCCATGTAGCCCCAACACCACCATGTAGCCCCAACACCACCATGTAGCCCCAACACCACCATGTAGCCCCAACACCTCCATGTAGCTCCAACACCACCATGTAGCCCCAACACCTCCATGTAGCCCCAACACCTCCATGTAGCCCCAACACCACCATGTAGCCCCAACACCTCCATGTAGCCTCAACACCACCATGTAGCCCCAACACCTCCATGTAGCTCCAACACCTCCATGTAGCCTCAACACCACCATGTAGCTCCAACACCTCCATGTAGCCCCAACACCACCATGTAGCCCCAACACCACCATGTAGCCTCAACACCTCCATGTAGCCCCAACACCACCATGTAGCCCCATGTAGCCCCAACACCTCCATGTAGCCTCAACACCACCATGTAGCCCCAACACCACCATGTAGCCCCAACACCTCCATGTAGCCCCAACACCAACATGTAGCCCCAACACCACCATGTAGCCCCAACACCACCATGTAGCCCCAACACCTCCATGTAGCCCCATGTAGCCCCAACACCACCATGTAGCCCCAACACCTCCATGTAGCCCCAACACCAACATGTAGCCCCAACACCACCATGTAGCCCCAACACCTCCATGTAGCCCCAACACCACCATGTAGCCCCATGTAGCCCCAACACCTCCATGTAGCCCCAACACCTCCATGTGTTCTGCATCAATTTAGCCAAAGGGGCGCCGCTTTGTTTTGCACTTTTTGTTGGAGTTGAAGGGGGTGGCACATCTCAGAGGGGGGAGAAACACCTGAGAGGGGGGAGAAAAACCTGAGAGGGGGAGGCACACCTGAGAGGGGGGAGAAACACCTCAGAGGGGGAGGCACACCTTGGAGGGGGGAGGCACACCTTGGAGGGGGAGGCACACCTTGGAGGGGGGAGGCACACCTTGGAGGGGGGAGGCACACCTTGGAGGGGGGAGGCACACCTTGGAGGGGGGAGGCACACCTTGGAGGGGGGGAAGCACACCTCAGGCTCTGCCAAGAGAGGTCTGGGTGAAACTCACACTATATAATAAGTGACTAAACTCCAACCCACACATCAGACCAACACAAAAGACAGCAGGGCTCCTTTGCCTAGAGGTCGCTGTTCGACGGCACTACAGAACAAACGTACTCATGTTAGACATCGACGACAAGTGACTCGTCTCAATTTCCCTCAAGTACTACCGCAACGAAACAGAGCTAATCCCATAATGATTGATTCCGTTACTCCGCCAACAACAACGAAAGGGCCCATCGCGCGATTCAAGACAGAAGTCCCGCGCAAACCGCCCCGAACGCGATCTCGCGAAACCCCGGAGCAAAGCGGCGGAGTGCGATTGTATATTATAGGGTCTTCAGAAGGGTTTTGATCTCGTTCTCCTTTCTACCTCTGCCAGGGGTTGTCAGAACATCAGACACTGAGGCAAAGATGAAACGTCACCAAATCCAGAGGTACTATATTGCCCGTATTGTTTTGTCTCTCAGGTGCAATTACTCTGACAAGCAGACTTGTAATCTTTGTTTTTAATATGTCACGTGGCAGCGTTGCACAGGTATACCTCAGACAAACAGCTATGTGTGTAACAGTGTATGTACTGTGTGTGTGTGTGTGTGTGTGTGTGTGTGTGTGTGTGTGTGTGTGTGTGTGTGTGTGTGTGTGTGTGTGTGTGTGTGTGTGTGTGTGTGTGTGTGTGTGTGTGTGTGTGTGTGTGCGTGCGTGCGTGCGTGCGTGCGTGCGTGCGTGCGTGCGTGCGTGCGTGTGTGCGTGTGTGTGCGTGCGTGTGTGTGTGTGGATATGGTGCGTTTGTCTATGCCTGGGTCTTCTAATATGTCATGATGTGCTCTGTCCTTGTGTCCATGACTGTATTGTGCCCTGTATCCCTGCATCCCTATCGTATGTTCTATGTGCTTTTGTTTGTGTTTTTATTCTAATGTTATTTATCCTGATTTTATTCTGTTTGTATCGCTAACCCTTTTTCACACATGGATTTGAGCCTGTACCTTCTGGCAGGAGGGGGACTGCCAATGGAAATTAGCCTTTTGGCAAAAATCTGGGGCATTTTACGTTTGTAAAATGTTTTATTAATGTACGCTGTGTCCCCCTTGAACAAATAAAGTAAACCTAAACCTATACTCACTGGTACCGGGGGTTCCATGACATTTGGCACGGAGCTGATCCGAGGTCTGTTTCCCCCCCCCCCCCCCCCCTGTAGAAGAAGCCGTGTCTTGTCGCTTGTTGGAACTTGTTGTTTTTTAAAAAGCAACACGGCGCTGAGAGAGTTCACTGATCCAGTCCTGATGTTGCCAGTTTCGAATGACTAAGCCTCATCCTCATTACGCTAATCTCCCAGTTTCCACTGTGGCATCAGGGCTGTGCCATTTCACGTCGGTGACCTCGCCGTGAACCCCCCCCCCCCCCCCCCCCCTCTGGAAATATCGACAAATCTTTTTTCTCTCTTTCTCATCTTGTTATTTTAACCTTCTGTAGTGTGGTAGTGAAAGGGTTAAAACCCTTTGTCGCGTGTCAGGGAAAGGGTTAACCGTCTGTGTTGTCGCAGTGAAAGGTTAACCGTTTGGTAGTGCGGTAGTGAAAGGGTTAATGAATAGATGGTTCTGATGATGATTCTCTAGGAAATCATTTCTTCTGCTTTCAACACCTGTGGCTTTCTGACAGCAGCGAGCTTAGAATTAAAGTACGGGTGTATTCATGCCATTGTGTGCAGTTGAACTCTTAGTATAAAAGTTGTTGAACAAGCTGGTGAAGAAGGCTAGCTCTGCAGTGGGTGGTGAGCTGGATAATCTAGAGGTGGTGGCTGAGAGGAGGATGGGGGAAAAGCTAGAAGCCATCCTGGAGAACCCCTCTCACCATTTCACCCTTTCACTATGGGGAGCTAGCCAGAATGAAGAGCACGTTCAGCCCCCCCCCCCCCCGACACACCACAAACCGCCTGGGCCGGTCCTTTATACCGGCAGCCATCGGGCTCTACAACAAAGGACTCGGGCGGCCGGATCTGCTGCCAGAACTATCACTGTCACAACTCAGGGACTTGAGAACTAGAGACTCACATCACCGTACTGACTATCTTGTACAGTATTTTGCACTAGTAGAGACTAATATCACTGGACTCTCATCACTGGACTAACTGAATCATTTTAAACTATTTAAACTGTCCGTTCTATTTTATAATTTTTAGAAACTTAATCATTTTAAACTACTTTATTATTTGTATTACTGAATAGAGAGCCTATTAGGATGCTAGATCCTAATGTGAAACACTGTGATTTACCATACCCTGCTATGCTCACCCATGCCTGTATTTTTACTGTTACTGTGAAGCACTTTGAACTGCAACCTCTGTATGAAAAGTGCTATACAAATAAAGTTATTATTATTATTATTATTATTATCTTGTGTTTGTACTTTTTTTTAATATTATATTGTATTTGTATCTATACTTTAAGTGTACCTATAGTGTATATAGGACTGTGAAGCTATGCACCCCCCCCCCCCCCCCCATGCTGCTTTGACACCCGAATTTCCCCAAGGGGATCAATAAAGGATCATCTTATCTTATCTTATATATATATATATATATATATTATATATATATATATATATATATATATATATATATATATATATATATATATATATATATACGGTACATACAGCATTATTGCACATGCTATCATGCACAGTTGGGTTATATATGCAGGTGTATACGTGCATATTACAGGGTCCTTGAAAGTGTGACAAGTGTGAAAGTGTGACAGTGTTATTACTTTAGAGTTCAGACAATAATATCGTGTATCCCGATTCACAATAAAAACAATTTTTTTTAAAGAAAATCCCATGGATACAGATAGACAATAAAGTGTAAATACCGACACATCCATGTAACCACATCCAGGACTGTCCCATAACTCAGGGAGGACAACAAAGCTCTGGTTTCCTCTTGTTCCAGGTCTCAGGGGGGGGGGGGGGGGGGGGGTGGAACCAGACAACAACAACAACAGGAGAAGAGAAGGCCTTGAAGCCGAAGAAGCCTTGAAGCTCTCCTCTCCTCCGTCTCGAAGTCTTGGCACGATGCAGTAGTATCTGTCATGTGTGACTTACCTTAGAGGCGGCTCGAGCGCCCGTGGCTCTGAAATGAAACACTGGCAGCGGGGGTGAGGAGCGGGTCAGAGATGACGGCTACCGCTCAGGCAGAGCGCCGCCACGTCCAGAGCGCGAACAGGTCTGTGGACGGGCGGCATGGGATGGGATGTGATGTGAGTTATGGAAATGATACCTAAATGTCACCCCGAGACTCCGAGATATAGAATCTGAAGAATGTGTGAACTGTATAGGTAAATATTTTTGAACCCACGACGATTCGATTCAATTACGATTCTTCAGGCAACGATTCAATGCATCGTGAAATCTCTTCATTTGACTACAATTCAATTCGATTCGATTCGATGCGATTCGATAAATTTTTTCGATCAGTTAATTCCCCCAAAAAATGTAATACACAAATATGGCTGGGGGAACTGATTCACTCAGCATGAATGGACTATAGGTCAATACAAAATCGACCGATAAAAAAATTATAATAATTTGAAAGCAGAGACTCTTGTGGATCCAATGACCTCAACTGTCTTCATGTGTGATGATGTTAGACCTCATAGTAACCAACTGTCTTCATGTGTGATGATGTTAGACCTCATAGTAACCAACTGTCTTCATGTGTGATGATGTTAGACCTCATAGTAACCAACTGTCTTCATGTGTGATGATGTTAGACCTCATAGTAACCAACTGTCTTCATGTGTGATGATGTTAGACCTCATAGTAACCAACTGTCTTCATGTGTGATGATGTTAGACCTCATAGTAACCAACTGTCTTCATGTGTGATGATGTTAGACCTCATAGTAACCAACTGTCTTCATGTGTGATGATGTTAGACCTCATAGTAACCAACTGTCTTCATGTGTGATGATGTTAGACCTCATAGTAACCAACTGTCTTCATGTGTGATGATGTTAGACCTCATAGTAACCAACTGTCTTCATGTGTGATGATGTTAGACCTCATAGTAACCAACTGTCTTCATGTGTGATGATGTTAGACCTCATAGTAACATAGTACTATATGCATAGTAATTTTATTTAACTAATCTAATCTAATCTAATCTAATCTAATCTAATCTAATAATGTCAAATCTGACACCAGGTGTGTGTTGTGTGTTAAATGCGCGCTCTACCTGACCAGGTGTGTGTCTTGTGCAGCCCAAGGTATTCATATGACAGAAATTCTGCCATAAAAAGAGTTTCATTTCATTTCAATTTCAAACCTTTATTCAAACTCAAAAGGCAGCTGCATTGTCCTGGATGCCAAACTGTACTTGTGCTGTATAATGACAATACATTTGAATCTAATCTAATCTAATCAAATATCATAACCTTTTTTTTTTATCCACTTTTTCTCCTCCTTTCAATTTTCTCCCATCCCAATTCCATTGTGCCAATTCTTCCCTCCCCTGTCTTGAACGTTGCTCGCAGGGAGGATAGAAGCCTTGCATCACGT